>NW_003852413.1:24244323-24285002 GCF_000181295.1 Otolemur garnettii
TGTAGTCCCAGCTACTTGGGAGGCTGAGGCAAGAGAATTGCTTAAGCCCAGGAGTTGGAGGTTGCTGTGAGCGTGATGCCATGGCACTCTACCCAGGGGCTCAGCTTGAGGCTCTGTCTCAAAAAAAAAAAAAGAAAAGAAAGAAAAAGAAAAACAGCTTGGCAGTTTCTTTAAAAGTTAAATTTACTATATAATTCAGCAATTCTACTCTTAGGAATCTACTCAAGATAAATGAAAACATATATCCATCCAAAGAAACCTACATGGACGTTTATAGCAACATTATTCAAAATAGACAAACACTGGAAACCCAAATGCCCATCAACTAGTGAATAGCTAAACAAAACATGGCATATACAAGGAATACTACTCAGTATCGCTTCTCGGCCTTTTGGCTAAGATCAAGTGTAGGAATACTACTCAGTGATAAAAAGAAACAAACTCCTGGTCCGTGACACGGTAGGTTTTTTGAGATGAACCTCAAAAACCATTATGTAGGGCTCGGAGCCCCGCGCTGGTTATGGTGCCCGCCACAAGCACCAAGGCTGGTGAGTTTGAGTCCGGCCTGCCAGCTAAACGACAATGACAACCGCAATAAGAAAATAGCCAGGCGTTGTTGCAGGCGCCTGTAGTCCTGGTTACTTGGGAGGGTGAGGCAAGAGAATCTCTTCCAGCCCAAGAATTGGAAGTTGCTGCGAGTTGTGACACCACAGCAATCTACCAGAGCAACATAAAGCTCAGCGCCTGTGGCTCAAGGGGTTAAGTGGCCATACCTCTGCGCACATACACCTGACCTGGCGGGTTGGAATCCAGCCCAGGCCGCCAAATAATAATGACGGCTGCAACCAAAAAATAGCCGGGAGTTGTGGCGTGTGCCTTTAGTCCCAGCTATTTGGGAGGCAGAGGCAGGAGAATCGCTTGAGTCCAGGGGTTGAAGGTTGCTGTGAGCTGTGATGAGACAGCACTCTACCAAGGGCAATAAAGTGAGACTCTGTCTCTTAAAAACAAAAAACAAAAAGCTATATATACATAGTTATATATATATATAGTTTTATATATATGTATATTAAACATTATGTAGAGTGAAAGAAGTCAGAAGCAAAAAATAGCATATTATATGATTCCATTTATATGAAATATTTAGAAAAGGCAAATTTATAGATACAAAAGGTGGATAGGCATTTGGCTACAACTTGAGTTGGAGGCTGGACTGACCACAGCCAGGAGCGACCTTATCAGGTTGATAGAAATTCATTTCTGTAACTAGATTGTGGTGACGGTTGTACAACTGTACAAATCACTGAACTGTTAGAAAATGGACAGTTTAGGCTCAGCCCCTGTGGCTCAAGTGGCTAAGACGCCAGCCACATACACCTAAGGTGGTGGGTTCGAATCCAGCCTGGGCCTGCCAAACAACAATGATGACTGCAACCAAAAAATAGCCAGGCGAAGTGGCGGGCGCCTGTGGTCCCAGCTACTTGGGAGGCAGAGGCAGGAGACTCGCTTAAGCCCAGGAGTTGGAGGTTGCTGTGAGCTGTGATGCCACAGTACTCTACCCAGGGTGACAGCTTGAGGCTCTGTCTCAAAAAAAAAGAAAGAAAATGGACAGTTTAAAGGGATACTAGAGTGGGTGACCTGTTAGGATACTATAGCAGTATTCCACGGCCGGGAAAATACAGCAAGAACTTAGGTAGCTTCCATTTCCAGAGTCGGAAAATGGAAATAACGATGCAAGTCCTCTAAACAGGGGATGTGCAAGAGTTCGGTGCAACTGACACGGCCCTGAGGAGCACACAGTTGCCAAAAATTGGCAAAGGCTGTCTAGAGTTTTGGAGTCAGAAGCATTTGGGTGTGTAACACTGGAATAGTTTCAAATGCCATCAGCATATTAGCAAGAAATGGCAACTATTATGTACCATCAACCACACCCACCCTCATGTCCAAGCTGCTTGCTCCATCACTTTCTCTTCCTTTTGTCAACTGAAAAGCGCTTTTTAGTCTAAAATACAGGACCCACAAAGTTCGTGTGCAACTACAACTATTTTAAATTCCACACAAACATTATGGACACCCTGTATTTCATTCGACTAAATAAGGCCACGAAATCTAGCGGACATTGCGGGGCAGGAACCCGAGCCAGGGAAAGTCTGGACTCAGGACGCCAGCTCTCCAGCTGTGGGATGGGGTCAAAACATAGCAACAGCCGCTGCCTGCAGGGGGTGCCCGGACGCAACGCGAGGCTCCGCCCCGTCACGTGTCCGCGGCGTTACGTCATACCCGGAAGCGGCGGCCTGAGCGGAGCCGGCAGCTATGAGCGGGGAGCCGGGACACTCGTCCGTAGCGCCGCCTCCCGGGGACGTAGAGCCGGGAAGCGGGGTCCGCATCATGGTGGAGTACTGGTGAGCGGCTCCTGGCTGAAAGACCCTCTCCCCGCCCCCTCGGCTGGATGGAGATGGGTCTACGGAAGGCCCCTCTTCCGAAACCCAAGCCCACCCCAGATCTATTCTCCTCAGTGAACCCTGCGGCTTCGAGGCGACCTACCTGGAGCTGGCGAGTGCAGTGAAGGAGCAGTACCCCGGCATCGAGATCGAGTCACGCCTGGGGGGCACAGGTGAGGCCCGCCGAACACCTGCTGAGTCAGTGTTATGTAGCTCTACTACTTTCTAGCTCTAACTTAGGCTGCTTTAGATGTAAAGTGCCCTGCGGTGTCTGGCACTTGATAAGATATCCAGCCAACATAAGTCCCCTTCCATAGGGGAGGGGGCCACAGATGAAGCCTGTAGGAAAGAAAACAATTAGACTGCAATAGTATAGGGGTGGAGGGGAGGGAACCACCCCTTCATTAAGTAATGGACATACAGGTGAGGTCTTCTTTAGGTTCATTTGAGTTGACCTAGGCTTGAGGAGTGGCTTTAGGAGCTACAAATGAGTTTCTAATGGGACTGACAGGGACTTGAAGGAACTTGAAGGAGTTTGTGTGAAGTCTAAAGAGTCTGGGGGAGAGAGCCCTTGAGAGGTCCTCCCCTGACTTCTGTTCTCAGCATACTGTTTATTATCCATTTGTCTCATACTAGGAGCCTTTGAGATTGAAATCAATGGACAGCTGGTGTTCTCCAAGCTGGAGAATGGGGGCTTCCCATATGAGAAAGATGTGAGTATTTGCAATGTTGAAGGGACCCCTGTGTCATGCTACCTGAACAATCCATTATCTCATCATTCTACATCTCTGTCCTCTAGCTCATAGAGGCCATCCGAAGAGCCAGTAATGGAGAACCCCTAGAAAAGATCACCAACAGCCGTCCTCCCTGTATCATCCTGTGACTGCACGTGACTCTGGGTTCCTGCTTTGTTCTGAGGTCCAAGCCTTGGTTGGTCTCTCCTGTTTGGTCCTGCTGGGAGCTCCCCCTGCCTCTTTCCTCTTACTTAGCTCCTGGTAGCTAAGAGACCCTGGCCTCCACTTTGCTCCACTGGGTATAAGGAAGGAATAAAAGCTTCTGTGGTTTGAGGGTAGGAGAGAGATGCTCTCTATGGACATTTCCACAGCCACCATATACCCCCTTCACAGGATCAGTGCCCACAAAAGCCCCGTCCTCTCCCCATCTTGGCAGTACCTGTCAGATACCACAGTAGATTTAATTTATTCTCCCCTACCTCTGGGCAGTCCTAGCTATTGTTAATAAAATGGCACCATAAACACCTGTGCCAACTAGTGTGTGTTTTTGTATGTCTAGTCTGAGAGTATAGAGGGCTACCAGATGTACCACCAGGGTAGCTGTGCTGGGTGGGTGGGCTTTTTCCAGACAGCTACTTATTGGTTCAGCAAGCTCCTCTCACAAGACAAGGAAAATGAGTCCCACTATAGACAGTGCTTTTTTGTCCCATTACCCACAGGGAGGAAATTACCGCATTCTGGTAGGTGGTCTCAGGAATTAGTTTCTTCTAAGTAAGAATGATCTAATTGTCAAAGGACTTTCAGATCAGAATCCCGACTTGCTAATCCCCCCACCCAAAGCCAGAGAACTGGACATTAGATTCCTCATCAGGCTTTCTGAAGATTCCTAGACACTCCTTTTAAGGTGAGCAGTAAGGGATGGATGGCACAGAACCATCCCTAGACATAGGCTGGTGCCCAGCAGTCTTCCATAATATATTTACAAATGGAAAAAGTGGGTGTGGAGAAGGGACATCACTCCCCCCGAACCCCAAGAACCCCTCCCAGCTCCACATGATACCCACTCTCCCTGGGTCTTTATTTTATCTTTTAAAAAACAACAAAGTAAAAACAAAACAAAAAAGCACTCTGTACAAGGATTGGCTCTGGATGCTACTGCTGCTCCCTTGCTCCTGGGGGGTAGCAGAAGGTCTCAAGGCCAGTGTCTGAATGGGTTGCTCTTGTTCTTAGATATTCCTTTGGGGCCTCTTCCCTTCCTAGGCCAGCTTCCCCAGATCCTTAAGTACTGAGGATCTGGAAGTAAAGTGCTAGGCTGGGCTGCTGCTTCTGGTGAGGCAACTATGGCTGTGGCATCCATTGGACCCTGGAGTCTGGTGGCACAGGTCTCCCCAGTGCTGCCCCTCTTCCAACCACTCTGGGCCCCTCTCAGCCACTGGGTAGCTCAAGCAGAAAAGAAAGTTCCTTAGGACAGGTTCCTGGTATGGCAAGCTCCCCTGGATATGTTCGGAGGTCCCTCCCCCACCTTGTGGTGATGGGCTGGAAGTCAGGCACATCAGGGCCTCAAGGGACATGGCCATCTGGTTCATACTGGCACATCCAGGCCCAGGTACTCAGGGTTCTCTGCCGTAGGGGTCCCTTCAAAGGTGCTGGGTGGAGACCCCCGCACTGATGGGTCCTGGTCCCAATAATAGAGGTTGTCAAAGGCTGGACTGAAGGGAGGAGGAGGGTGGGGCTGAGGGGCAGCCCCTCCCCTGGGTGCCAAGTACTCAGGGTTCTCCACAGCACCCCCAAAGGCAAAAACGTCTTTGACAACCCCATTCTTCCCAGGAGAGAGAGTCTTGGGCCTTTCCAACGTAGCACCAGCAGGTCGGGCAGGAGGCATGGGGCCTTCCAGGGACAGGGGAGGCTGTTGCCGAACATCTGGCTGGTTCACATATTCTGAAAGGGCAAGAGAAGAGGACTTGTTAGGGAAAGGAACCCAGGTGCCTACTGCCCCTACAAGGGACCCTGTGCTGAGGTCCACAGCTTCCCCCACCCAGTCTCTCAGCTTGAGCCTAGATTCCATACCAGGCTGGGAGCTGCAGGTCAGAGGGGCAACATAGCCGTCAGTTTCAGGGGGCAGGGGTAATGTAGGATCCTCACTGTACCGCTGTAGAGGGCTGGGGTCATGTAGAGGGAGGCTTTGCAGCCCCTTGGCTGCCCCCATTCCCAGGTCACCATCAAACACATCGGAGCCAGCCCCTTCTGAGGGGGCCAGTGGAGACCTGGGGGGCTCCCCTTCAGAGGGCTCCAGCCCCAGTGTCAGGTCACCACCACCACCACTCTACGGACAAGAGAGAAAGGCATGGATCTGAGATGGGGACTCTGGGAGGTGACAGGGTCACAGGTGAAAAACAGGTTATCTCCAGGGTATGACACAGTCAACATGGACAGACTGGGGTTATAAGGGTTGAAAGGCAGTAGGAATCCTTAGGGACAATAGGATCTGAGAGATGATGGTTGAGGAACATCAGAGAAAAGGACCCTAGTCCATTGAGGTGGGGGAAGGTGAACAAACACAGCTACCACAGTGTGACCGAGGGCACTGACCCTGGTGGATGAGCTGCGATGCCTGTGGTGAGCTGTGCCCCCAGCACCTGGGGCAGGGTCTGGGCAGAAAAAGCCCTGCTGGGGTACCAGATACTCTTCAGCATCCACCAGGTCCCCCATGTCATCATCCTCCAGCAGTGAGCGGTAGAAGGTGCTATCCAAGGGGCTGGCTGGGCCCAAGTCCTCATTCTGGGAAGGAGGAAGACACAGGGTGGCAGCCCCTCCTCAGCCCATGTGCAGCTACCCAGGCAAGGCTCACAGAGGGTGAGAGGCTGCCACCCAGGGTTATCTCCCTTTCCCAGCCTGCGGGAAGGTGCTCTTAGTCATAGACAGGGATACAGCACAAAGGCCCAGTACCTGTATAACTACAAAACGCTGAGGATCCCTGGCCATACGGGAAAATTCGGCCACCAACTCCCGAAACCTTGGCCGACATTCAGAGTCAATCATCCAACCTGGGGCAGGAAGGAGATCAGCATCCTAGTCCCAGGTCCAGCCTCTGTGCTCACTGCCTCTCTGCCTCCCACTCTCTCTCCAGCCTGGTCTAAACAACCCCAAAGGACAGCCCAAAGCCCACCAGGTGCTAGAGAAGCAGTACCAGACTCAGGTCTTAAGCCAGAACCTTTGGGCATCTCTACTAGTTTCCCCCTTTGAATTTTGCATCTAAATCTCTCTCTAACTGTCCCTCTAGAGACCTCTGGACTTCTATTACTGTAGAAGAGATAGGGGGTGCTTTGAACCTCCTTTAATTTTTATTCTATTTTATTTTATTTTTTTAGACAGTCTCACTTTGTTACCTTGGTAGAGTGCCATGGCATTATAGCTCACAGCAACCTCAAACTCTTAGGCTCAAAAGATCCTCTTGCCTCAGCCTCCCAAGTAGCTGGGACTATAGGTGCTGGCCACAGTGCCTGGCTATTTTTGGAGACAGTGTCTTACTCTATCTTAGAGTTTTGCTCTATCTTGAACTCATGAGCTCAGGCAATCCACAGGCCTCAGCCTCCCAGAGTGCTAGGATTACAGGCGTAAGCCACCGTGCCTGGGCCTAGAGACACCTTTAAAGATACCAGGGCTCCTAGGTCCACATACATCCTGCTCTTGATTCTCTTCCTTCCCCTATGGCCCCTTCACCCAGCACCTCCCAGCCCTCCTCTGAGAAGCCAGCACAGCTCAGCCACACACATTTGACCATGATCATGTAGACATCGATGGTGCAGATTGGGGGCTGGGGCAGCCGCTCCCCCTTCTCCAACAGGTCAGGGATCTCCCGGGCTGGGATCCCATCGTAAGGTTTGGCCCCAAAAGTCATCAGCTCCCACACTGTCACACCTAAGGCAGAGACAGGGGTCAAGGGAGCTCTAGTGGGCAGGAGCCTGGCACCATGGCAAGAGGAGGGAGATATGAGGCCAAGAGACAGGATCTATCAACCCAGTCTCCCCAGTGCCAGGGAAGTGCATGAACCCTGCAGAGTGGGACAAAGAGGCAGCCTCTTCCCTCCCACATGCTAAAGTGGCCCCATAATTCTCCCTATCACAGCTCTCATCCTTCCACCAGCATCCCCCAGGGCCACTGTTCCTTTCCACTCCCCTTCACATACCATAGCTCCACACATCACTCTGGTGGGTGAACCGCCGGCGAAGAATGGACTCCAATGCCATCCACTTGATGGGTACCTGGGAGAGCAGAGGAAGACGTCCTCCAATTGGGTGTGGTAGGGGAAATAGCCATTCTCAGAGTTCTCCCAGGGGCCCCACCCCCTTCACCCCACCTCACCCTGCTCCCTTGTCTGACCTTGCCCCCATCAGCATGATACTCTGTCTCATCAATGTCCAGCAGGCGAGCCAGCCCGAAGTCTGTAATCTTGACATGGTTGGGACTCTTGACCAGCACGTTCCGTGCAGCCAGGTCCCTGTGCACAAGCCGCACATCCTCCAGGTAGCTCATCCCCTAGAACAGCAGGCACCGGTGTGGACCCCATCCTAGCCCCATGTGGAGGCAGGAATTTGGTCCCAAGGGATCTGTAGGGCCCAGGCCCTCTGAGTATGTACCTTGGCGATCTGTACACACCAGTTGAGCAGGTCCTGAGAGCCCAGGCGCCCTCGGTGTTCCCGAACATGGTCTAGGAGGCAGCCATAGGGCATAAGCTGTGTCACCAGCTGCACTGTGGATGTCAGGCAGATGCCCAGGAGGCGGGAGACATATGGCGAGCCCACACCAGCCATCACGTATGCTTCCTGGGGATAAGGCTTCACTGAGAAGCTACAAGGGACCACAAACGCCCAACCACCATGCACCCTGCCTTGAGGGGCCACCACAACCATCACAACCACAAAGGTTAAGAGCCCAGGTTTAGGGAATCACATCTTTCCAAACCCCAGAAAAGAGAGCCCAGAACCCCAGCCTGCAGCTGCAGGGTCCTTCCTGTACTCCCGGCAGGACAGGGTGGAGGAGCTTACGTCCAAGATTTCTTTGTTGGCTTTGGGGGATGTGTTTTCCCTCAACACTTTGATGGCCACTGGGATTTTCACATTCTCCCCATCAGGGATCCAGATGCCCTGGGCAGAAAGAGGAAGAGGTGAGCGGAGAAGAGTGTGGGTCAGATCCAACCTGCCTGCCAGGATCTGTACTGTACCTGTACTGTACCTGTACTGTACCTGTCACTCTTTGTACTCTGAACATCCTTCCCCCAACTCCAGGCCTGCCCGCCTCCCTCTGCCCTTGTTCCTGCCTCTGTAACTGCCCTCTCCCAAACAGCACTGCCCCCAGCCCTTGTCCCTCCCTTGTCCCTTAGGAACTCCTGACCATAGCCCTCCAGGCACTCTACCCCACCCTCTGGGACCTCCCACCAAAGGAAAAGCCTGTACCCTGACCTTGTAGACTGTGCCAAACGCTCCAGATCCAAGCACCTTCACCTTCCTTAGTTCTGTCTCTTTCAGAATCCGCATCTGAGCCTGGTTGGGCATCGCTCCACTTGGTGTCAGCGGCTCCACCAGCTGGGGTGAGGGAGTGGAGGGTCAGTGCTGGGTGCCACTGTAGACCCTAGGCAGGCTGGGAGGCCTTCACACCACCTCACCTCTGTTTCCTGCAACAGCCTCCGCATCGTGTACTTCCGGATTTTCTGCTGCCTTCGCTTAATTAGGATCCCAGCGACCAGCCCCAAGAGCACGACCAGCAGAGTGCCCACCACGGCAGGGATGATGTACGGCAGAGGGCTGGGGGCGGGAGTTAGAGTCAGAGATTGGAGGCCAGGCCGGGGTAGAAGAGACAAAGGGGGCCCATGGGCAGACACAAAGGTCCTTGGTATTGGGAAAGGGAAGCTAGAAGGGTGCCCCACAGCTCTGACCCTCTCTTTCCTACTTGACAACTTGCCTTGGCTCCCCTCTGCCTCCACAATAAAGTCCAAACTTCTTGCAGTCATTTTAAAGCCCTCTCTATCCACATCTCCAAATTCTCTCTGCTCTTGCCCGTGGCTCTAGCTCAAGGCTCTAAAACTTCATGGTGTAAAAATCACCAAAGAGCTTATTAATACAAATGCTCTTTCAACTTCCATTGGGGCTATGTCTATGGCTTAGGATAAACCAGTGTAAGTTGAAAATAGTATCAATCGAAAATGTATTTAGACACCTAACCTACCTTAAGTGTGCTCAGAACATTTAAACTGCCAACAGCCTACAGTTGGGCAGAATCATCTAACACAACACCTGTTTTATAATAAAGTGTTGGGCATCTCCTGTAATTTACTGACTACTGTACTGAAGGTGAAAAAGAATGGTTGTACAGGTACTTAAAGTATAATTTCTAGTGAATACATATTGCTTTCACACCATTGTAAAGCTGAAAAATCATAAGTAAAGTGATTATAAATTGGAGACTGTCTGTACAGTTCTGGAGCCCTACGCCCAGAGATTCTGACTGCTGCATGGGGTGGGGCCCAGGAATGTACACCAAATGATTCTGATGTTCTAGCCAAATGTTTCACCCCTAGGTCATGATTTTCCATACTTCCTAGCCTTTGCACGTGCTAGTCCTTCTCCTGGACTACAATTTCTCCATGGAGTCTTCTTTTCAGACTCACCTCATCTTGGGATAGATGGAGCTCTGATCATTGACCTGATATTCTTGTCATCCTGTCCCCTCTGCAACCTGCCCCCTTGCTTAGCACAGGGCTTAGCACACAGTAAACCTCTAATTCATGTTTGCTTTTTTGTTTTTTCAAAGACAGAGTCTCACTCTTTTGCCTGGGCTAGAGGGCAGTGACATCATTATAGCTCACTGCAACCTCAAACTCCTGGTCTAGCAATCCTCAAGTACCTCTGCCTCCAAAGTGCTAGGATTACAGGCATGAGCCACAGCCTCTGGCCTGCATGCTTGTTTTATGGACGATTGCCTAGGTCAGACTCCAGTCTGATTTTCTCCCCTTCCAGAAGCTCCCCTCTGCTCGGACAATCAAGTCCAATGCCATGGCCTGGTGGTCTGGGCCTATGCCCTGCAGATCTAGCCCTGACCTGACTCCAACTTGACCCCTTTCCCCCCACCTCTGGGCTTACTCAACAGCCTACCACACCAGAACTCTTGAACACATCCTAGATTTTCCTGACACCTCCCACAATGCCAGCTTGCTCCCCAGTGCTTTCCACCTCAATGCAAGTGAAATACCTGCCTCCCTTTTAAGGCCTGGCTCAAATTCCACCTCCTTGAAGCCCCTGCCATCCCGTTAAGAATTCATGGTTCCCTCCTCCATGCTGCATTTTTCTCAATCTACCTTGAGTTCCAAAGAATCAAACTTTGCCTGTGTCCCTCACAAGGTATCAGGCTGCTCCAGCGTGGGGAAGTACTGGCTGTCTTAGCCATTTTTTCCCTGCAGCCCCCCAAGCATCCTGAGTAGGTCTGTGTCCACTTATAGAAGCAAACTGAAAGGAGGATCCACAGTGGGAAGGGATGTGTGTCATGTCAGGAGACCCCACCCCACCATAGCAGTGACCACACAGGGTCCAGTGGTACAGTGAAGGACAATGGGGGGACATCCCAGGGACCAGGCCAACCTGGCTCTCTGCTCAGCGGGGCAGCCCTTGTCATCCAGGTCCACGCAGCTGCAAGAGAAATAGTTTCATCAACAACTCTGGGAACCACCCTCCTGGGCTCAATCCAGCCTCCCTTCCTCCCTCCCCCCAGAGGTGGGTGTGGCTGGGTTATTATGCCCATTTGACAAAGGCAGAAACTGGGCTCAAGTTCCCCAGTGCTCTTTCTACCAACCCCACCAAGGGGTATCTTCTCCAGCCTGGAAACCTGTATCCCCTATACCTTGGGGATGGGTGGGAAGGGGGGCACCAGAAGAGCATCATTTCCAAAAGCTCAGCCCTTCCCTCCATACCCCAGCACAACTTCTCTGAGGCAGTCTGGCCACACCTATTAAATAATGGCTATGATCCAGCAGTTCCACTCTCAATATATACCCTAAAAATGCCAACACCTGCACACTCAGGGACAGGCACAAGGATGCTCACTAGTACATGGAGCTCAACTGTTTCCTTTTTTGTGGGAAAAAAGGAAACAAGCTCCTTGAAATAGGGACAGGAGTAAACTGCATTCATGCTACAGAGAGAGCAGTTTAAAGAAAGGAGATAAAACCATACATACTTACAAGAAAAGATGCACCAAGTGGAAGAAGAAAGCAAAGTACCAAACAATATATAGAGACAGTATGGTCTCATTTACATTAAAAAATGCACATACACAAAAATATCTGATTATACATTAAGTGGAACTATATAAAATGGCTGTTTCATGGTTTGGGTCCCACCTGTCACCCAAGCCAGAATGTTTTGGCCTAATCATAGCTCATTGTAACCTTAACCTTCTAGGCTCAAGTGATCCTCCCAGCTCAGCCTCCCAAAGTACTGGGATACAGGCATGTGCCACCACACCCAGCCTGAAGTTGCTGTTTCTTGACCATTTTTGACTTAGACTAACAGCAATCTTATATGACTCAGCCTAATATAAATGCAGTATATATGTGTAGGTATGGAGAGAAAGGCCTGGAAGAATGCACTCTCCAAAATTAATGGGAGGGGAAAGATTGGGTGGGCAGGGAAAGGCGGCAAAAAGATATGTTTTCTTTGAACATTTATACTTATATGTTGCTGAAAATGTTTATCACAATATTGTACTCATATGTTTCCTGTGTCAAAACAACTAAATGAGAACAATTAAAATAAGTCAGATCACTGTGTTGGAAAAAGGGAAAACACTGCAAGATTCCGTTAAGTGATAAAAAGCAATTTCCAAACATATGTATGGCCTATGATCCCATTTTAGTAAAAAGAAATATATGTTAGGAGGTGCACAGATAGAAACAACTAGAGAATAATATATATTAACATATATAGTTTATATATGAAAAATAATATGTTAGAATGTGCACAGATTAAAAACAATTGGATAATATATAATATTAGCATACTTATTTTTACATAATAATATATAGAGGTGTCAAGAAATGTATGACTTTTTTTTTTTGAGACAGTCTCACTCTGTTGTCCCAGGCTAGAGAGCCATGGCATCATCATGGCTCACAGCAATCTCAAACTCTTGGGTTCAAGTGATCCTCCTGCCTCAGCCTCCCAACTAGCTGGAATTATAGGCAAGCATCACCAGGCCCAGCTAATTTTTCTATTTTTAGTAAAGACGGTCTCACTCTTGGTCAAGCTGTTCTCAAACTCCTGAGCTCAAGCAATGTTCTTGCCTGAGTCTCCCAGAATTACAAGCATGAGCTACCACACCCAGCCATGTGTATGCATTTTAAGAAAGGAAAAAGCTGTATTCAAATTCTAATACTCAGGCAGTGGTTCACGCCTATAATCCTAGCACTCTGGAAGGCCAAGTTGGGTGGATTGCTTAAGCTCAGGAGTTCAAGACCAGCTTGAGCGAAGAGCGAGATTCTGTTTCTTTCTTGATTTTTTTCTTAAGCGATAAAATTAAAAAAAAAAAAAAAATTGACTCTGCGCCTGTGAGTCAAGCGGCTAAGGCGCCAGCCACATACACCTGAGCTGGTGGGTTCGAATCCAGCCCAGGCCCACCAAACAATGACGGCTGCAACGAAAAAATAGCCGGGCATTGTGGCGGGCGCCTGTAGTCCCAGCTACTTGGGAGGCTGAGGCAGGAGAATTGCTTGAGCCCAGGAGTTGGAGGTTGTTGTGAGCTGTGATGCCACGGCACTCTACCCAGGGGGACAGCTTGAGGCTCTGTCTCAAAAAATAAAATAAAATAAAATAAAATAACTGAAGAGAAATTTTCCAAATTGTTAATAATAGGGATAAAACTGTTGGTGACGTTAATTTATATTTTATGTTTTAATTAAAAAATTTGACAACATGTGTTACTTTTGTGATCAGAAAAAAAGATAAGAAAAAGGTCGCATGGTCACCCTTTACAATAACAGCCTTCCTAAAAGGGAAGCTCTCCTTTGTGTAGAAAAGGCTCCCAGACTCACGAGTGTGTGCAGTTGATGGGGCACAGCTGGCATGTGCCCTCCTCATCTGGAAACTTCCAGATGGGCATATAGGAGAGGTCAGGTTTCACACCGCTGGGGCAGCGAGCCACACAGTAGGGAGAGTCCTTGTAGTGGGCACAGGCCACACACTGGTCAGCCTCCTGCATGGGGAGAATAGGTTTGTGGGGGACTGGCGCTAAGACCAACAGGGATCAGGAGTTTGGGTCCCCTTCATGCTTCCCACAGCCACCTAGCAGCAATTTCATCCTGCTCCTGGGATAAACACCCTGACTACTCTTCACCCAGTCTCTGGGGACCGTCCCACAGGGGCCCTCCTTCAAGCCTGGTCCCAGGTGGGGGCCTCAGATGAAGAACTGGAGGTGCCCAGAGAGTGAACTAAGTTATTTAAGGTGTAACAGCGAGTAACAACAACTACTTGGCAGAAGGCCCTTTCAGTGCTTAGGCACTGTACCTAACCCCGTTTCACTTCATTCTCAACATACCCCAGTGAAGTAGGTGTTATTACCATATTCATTTTAAGGATATGAAAACTAGGGCGATGCCTGTGGCTCAGTGAGTAGGGTGCTGGCCCCATATACCGAGAGTGGCGGGTTCGAACCCAGCCTCGGCCAAACTGCAACAAAAAAATAGCCGGGGGTTGCAGCAGGTGCCTGTAGTCCCAGCTACTCGAGAGGCTGAGGCAAGAGAATCACCTAAGCCCAAGAGCTGGAGGTTGCTTTGAGCTATGACGCCACAGCACTCTACCGAGGGCAACAAACTGAAACTCTGACTTTAAAAAAAGAATAAGAAAACCAAGTTTGGAAATAGGGCCTGAATTTGAATCCAGGTAGTCCAACGCCTGAGCTGGCAGGTCTAACCATCTTAGCACAGCCACAGGCAGGAACACAGGCCTCCTGGGACTTTTCACAGTCTGAAGGAACACAGTGCCTAAGCACTGAAAGGCCCCCAGCTCCCTGCTTTTTCCACCCTCCTCTAGCACACCCTGTAACTTCTCCCCATCCTGGTAGATCCCTGGCAGTCCCCCATCCTTCCCTCAACCCAGCTCAGAGCCCACCAGCACCTCACCGATCCAAAGCAGGTCACTGAGCCATTCTGGGGCTGACACTCGGGATGGCATGGTAGACAGTGCCTGCCATCCACATACTCCCTGGGAAGCCTGAGAGAAGGGACAGTGTTGAGCGAGTCTGGAAGGAGCCCTTGTGCACCCCTCCAGCCACCCAGCTCCTCTACCCTGCATACCCCTGCAGTACTCGGCATTCCTCCACGCACTCCTGGCCCCGAAGGAACTGGCTGCAGTTGACACACTGGGTGGGTCCTGGACCCCAGCAGTGCCCATGGGCACATAGTGAGTAGCAGCCTAGGTTCTCACCTACTGCAGTGAGGAGGAGAAGACCAGAAGGGACTCTTAGGGGAGACCCCAGATCAAAGTGAACTAGGGGAAAGAGCTGGGAGCATGGCTCTGGGATGGAAGGGTATGCACCACCCCCTGTGTATATTGGCCAGTGCAGAGAGAGGGACAGTTCTGAGACTCCAGCAACAGAGAGGGGAAGGAAAGGCTACCAAGGCAGTATGGAAGGACCCAGCTAGAAGCCACACCAACAGGCCAAGCCAGACAGAGTTCAATCAAGATCAGTACACCAGAAACAGGCAGTCTGCACAAGTCCAGGAAAGCTGCTGCCAGGGCCTTGGGCATGCCAGTGTCTGGCAGCTGGGGGCATGTGGCACCAGGCTCCCTGACTTACCACACTCGTTCTCTGGCCGGTTGGCTGTGTGGAGCAGAGCCTGGTGCGGGTTCCGGAAAAGCTGGTCCCAGGGCACCGTGTGGACGAAGCAAAGGCGGGCGTTTCGGTGGATGAGAACCAGCCCGCTGCCCAGCTCCCGTAGCGAGCGCAGCCCCAGCCAGCTGATGCCCAGCCCTTGCAGGGTCAGTGAGTAGGCACCACTATGGGAAGAAGGGTGCTCAGCTACAGGGGGGCACCTTACTACTCACCCCTTCCCTGTCACCAAGGGCTGCCTGCTCCTTTCTCCTGTCCCCAGTACATTCTGCAAGTTCTCATGGAAAGATTACTGCTTTGTCCCTGGGGAACAGCAATATGCCCCTATGCCCAAAGCCTCTTACAGGGACTCTCCCCTCTCGGGCCCCCTCTCCCCTCTACTCACTCATGGAGAACTCGTCCCCGGATTACTTGAAGGTTCTGGAAAACACTGAGGTCAGGCAGACTGTCTGGCCATGCTGAGATGTATAGGTAACCTGCAGGTAGAGGGTGAGATTGGGTACAGGGAAAGGGCAATGACCCCCAGCCCCTGTGGAGCAGGATTCAGAGAGGCAGGGCTCACCTGTGATCTCCTCCAGACTCTCAAACACTCGGAGCTGCTCTGGCTGGAGGGGGGCAATGTTGGAGGCTGGGTCCCTAGAAGAATCAGAAGAGTGAGCAGGGCCATGAAGGGAGTGGGCACCCCCAAGACCAGGAGCTGTCACCCCACCTCCCAGCCCACCATTAATGCCTTCGATTAAACCCTTTGCTGATCAGGCCCGGCTGTTCCCATTCTGAAAGTCAAAGCCCAGACCTTGTTTGGCAGGATCTACAGAAACAGTCTTTCTATCCCTTTGATCCAGAAATCTTACTTCTAGGAATGTGGCCTACAGAGACACTGGCTTCTGTTCCCATTCCCATGTGCAGGGCAGAACTGTTTGTAAGATGGAAAACTGAAAATGAGGCCGGGCATGGTGGCTCATGCCTGTAATCCCAGCACTCTGGGAGGCTGAGGCGGGTGGATTGCTTGAGCTCATGAATTCGAGACCAGCCTGAGCAAAAGCAAGACCCTGTCTCTACTAAAAATAGAAAAACTGAGGCAAGAGGACCACTTGAGCCTGAGTTGGAGGTTGCTGTGAGCTGTGACGCGACGGTACTCTACCCAGGGTGACAGCTTGAAACTTGGTCTCAAAAAACAAAAAAGAAAAGAAAAAGAAAAAAAAGAAAACTGAAAATGACCTAAATGCTAAATGTCCATCAGGAAATAGGAGAGCTGGGCAGCCCCTGTGGCTCAAAGGAGTAGGGTGCCGGCCCCATATGCCGGAGGTGGCAGGTTCAAACCCAGCCCCAGTCAGAAACTGCAAAATAAATAAATAAATATTAAAAAAAAAAAAAAAAAGAAAAAAGAAAAGAAAGGAAGAAATGGGTGAGCTGGTAAAACCCTGTTCTATCCAGACCGTACAATAAAAACTAACATAGGAGTGCTTAGTATCTGCCAGGCAGGTACTGTTCAAAAAGTGTTACAAATATTAACTCATTCAAGTTTTAGTACTACCTTATGAGGTAGGGACTTTTCTTGCCCCCATTTACAGAGGAAGAAATTGAGGCACAACAGGAAGGTCATGTGTCTAGTAAGTGGTAGAACCAAGTTTCAAACCCAGGCAGTCTGGCTCTCAAGTCTGGGTTTTTAGCTGCCTTGCTTTGCTGCCACCTGCCCCACAGCTGTTGAAAGAATAAGGTAGCTGGACTAGCTCTCCAAAGCAAGGGCAGAGAGTTCCCGACACACGTGTACGTGAACCAATCTCTCCAGCAAAACAATTACAACTGTATTGTGTGTGTCTACATATGTATAAATGGTATAAATGGACACACACAGACTTACCAGTGGTATCTTCCGGAAAGGGGAATAGAAGTAAAGGAAGTGTAAAAGAGAATCTTCTTTCTTTAATGTGTTTTTTTTTTTTTTTTTTTTTTTCGGAGACAGAACCTCAAGCTGGGGCTGGGGTTGCCTTGGATAGAGTGTCCTGGCATCACAGCTCACAGCAACCTCCAACTCCTGGGCTCAAGCAAGCCTCCTGCCTCTGCCTCCCACACAGCAACCTCCAACTCCTGAGCTTTAAGTGATTCTCATGCCTCAGCCTCCCAAGCCAGGACTACAGGTGCCCACCACAACACTCATCTATTTTTTGGTTGTAGATGTCATTGTTGTTTGGCAGACCCGGGCTGGATTTGAACCTGCCAACTCTGGTGTTTGTGGCTGGTGCCTTAGCTGATTGAGCTTCAGGTGTGGAGCCTATTCATTCACCTATTGATGTACACTTGAGTTATTTCTAATTTGGGGCTATTATGAATAAAGTTTCTGTGAACTCAGAGGGGCCCAGGGTTCAGTCGGCAAGGGCGCCGGCCACATACACCTAGGGTAGTGGATTCCAACCTGGCCCAAGTTTGCTAAGCAACAATGACAACTGCAACCAAAAAAAATAGCCAGGTGTTGTGGTGGGTGCCTGTAGTCCCAGCTACTTGGGAGGCTGAGGCAAGAGAATTGCTTAAGCCCAAGAGTTGGAAGTTGCCGTGAGCTGTGATGCTACAGCACTCAATTCAGGGTGACAGCTTGAGACTCTGTCTCAAGGAAAAAAAAAAAGTTTCTGTGAACTGACAGGGAATTTTACTTTATCAAGATGGTTTGCCCTCCACAAGTTCATGTTCAAGGATAACTTATCATTTATAAAAATAATGCCCCCCCCCCAAGTTCCTGCTCCCTCTGGTCTCCCACCACCTACTTTTACATTCCTGGCCTCCCCCATCTGTCTCCCACTATCCCCCAGAGATGCTGCCACATCTGGGTCCTCGGGAATCTGTGTCTGTCCTGACACTGCCTCAGGCCACTGTGCCCACTCTTACCCATCAAAACTCTCCAGCAGAAATGCTAGGCTCCCAAAGATCTTCTTGCAGCCAGCAAACTCCTGGATGTTGGCGCTGGTGACAGCCCTCACCTCCCGCAGGTGCTCCATGCCCAGACCATAGCACACTGTGGGAATTGGGGGGCAGGTGGTGAGGGGCCATCTCAGCCATCTAGTGGGACTGGTCTGCAGCCACATGGGCACCAAGGTCCTGTCTGCAGTCCCTGCCCGGAGTCACAGCCCCCCACCACCACCACACTGACAGGAGATATGGGGAAACTTTTAGGACTGGGCAGGGCCAGGGGCAAAGACAGTGGCAGAAAAGGACTGGGTGCCAAGATGGTGTGAGAACAAAGTGAGACAGGGTGGGCTGGGCCAGGCTGGCTGTGCGGAGGAACAGGAAGTTCAGCTGGCCCAGGGAGCGGTGTGTGGGCACCTCGGGCACAGGGCTTGCTGCACTTCTCACAACGCTGTGTTCCATCCTCGGCTGTCACCTCTTGGTTGTGCAGAGGGCAGACCAGGGTGCAGGATCCTACATCCGTAGACAGGTAATTGTCTGAGGAGATAAGGATCATGTAACCATGTACCACAGCCCTTCATGTGCCACCATGAGCAGAGTCACCGTGCCCAGGGATAGTAAGAATAAAATTAATCAATACTTAGGAGCCCTTACTATGTGTCTGAGCACTTGATATTCATATGCACCTTACAACAATCGTGTGTGATCAGCACTGTTGGATTTCCATTTTGCAAAAAGGGAAACCAAAACACAGAGTTATATAAATTATTCAAAGTCATTGTGCTAGTAAATAGAAGAACCCAAATAGTCTGGTGTCTTCTCGCCTACCACAAGAAGGTACAGCCCCGACCCGAAGGCCCCCTCCTATTTCCGTGAGAAAAGGAAAGGGAATCCCCAGGTCTAAGCTCAGTCTTGAAATCCCCATCAGTAAACAGGGGAGCTGTTAAATATAACCCTGACCTATCCAAACCACAGTATATAAACCAATATTTAGGAGCACTCAGGATATACGGGGCACTGTTCTAAAAGCTACACTAATATTAACTCATTCGAATTTCATATGAAGTTGAGATTATTCTTCCCCCCATTATACAAATGAGGAAACTGAGGCACAGCAAGGGGAAGGCCACAAAACTACTAAGTGGTAGAGCCAGGTTTCAAACCCAGGCAGTCTGGGCTCTTAGCTGCCTCTCCCTGCTGCCACCTGCTCCATAGCTTTTGAAAGAAAAAGGCTAGGCTCGGCGCCCATAGCTCAGTGAGTAGGGCGCCGGCCACATACACCAAGGCTGGCGGGTTCAAGCCTGGCCCGGGCCTGCTAAACAACAATGACAATTGCAACCTAAAAATAGCCGGGCGTTGTGGGGTGCACCTGTAGCCCCAGCTACTCAGGAGGCAGAGGCAAGAGAATCACTTAAGCCCAAGAGTTGAGGTTGCTGTGAATTGTGACGTCACAGCACTCTACAGCGACAAAGTGAGACTCTGTCTCAAAAAAAAAAAAGAAAGAAAGAAAGAAAGAAAGAAAGAAAGAAAGAAAAAGGCTGCTCCACACGAACTGCCATGACGGTTCCCCAAAGCAAGGGGCAGAAAGTATTCACAATACGCTGTTATTTGCATAAATCAGTCACCCAGCAAAATGATGAAAATTGTGCTTCTCTGTGGTACTCACAGGGACAGGCAGTCACACAGCTGGCACCAAATGTATAACGGCCCTCAGGGTTGGGCATGGACTCGAAGGTGTCTGTGTTATAGGTGACCAGGGCTGGGCAATGCAGCTCACAGATGCCACTGTGGTTGAAGTGGAGGCAGGCCTGAGGGGACAGGCAGCTGGTTATCACTGAACTGCTTTCCCCTCGTATGCCAGGGGCAACAGGGCAGTACCAGGCAGGGTGCCCACCCTCCCCTCCAAGGGTGGGGCCCAGCAAGCACAGGGCAGAGGCACGTACCAGGCAGTCAGAGTGCTTGGGGCCCGTGCAGCCGGCAGCACACTGCTCATGGCAGCAGTCAGTGGGCAGCCGGCCCTTGCAGCGGGCACAGCCACTGGCACAAACGGTGCGTGTCACTGTTGGACAAAGGACAGGAAGAGGGTTGAGCAGCAGCCAGCACCAGATCCTCACCAGCACCACCTTCTAGGGAGATCTGCCCCAGGGACGACCCCTCAGGCCTGTTATCCTGCCCCTCCCACGTCACCTGTGTTCCACCCTGCCCCAGTACCCCGACTCTAGGCCTCCCTGAAACTCACAGGTCTGACAGTCCTCAAAACTTTCTCCCCAGCAGTGGGAGGCTTTACAAGCTGGAGAACAGGGGTTGCCTGTGGAGACAACCAGAGAGAGGCAGTGACGGAGATGTCCGACAGCCAGAGGACGGGTTAAGAATGGGGAGAGACACAAACAGCAACAGAGGCCACGTGACAGAAAGCACAGTGAGGGAGGGACCCAGACAGGAAAGGAGGGCACCAAAACTGGAGACATGACCTAGAAGCGGAGGGAGAGGGGACATTGAACCACAGAGACAAAGAGATGCAGAGGGATGGCAGGAGGGACTGAGAGAGAAGTGATGTGGCAGTGTCTGAGGCAGGGGCAGCCAGGGCAGGAGGTGTAAGTCAGGAGTTGGGGTCAGGTGGTCTGTCTGAGAGAAGTGGCTGCAGGCAGGGAAGAGTGGGGCTTACAGGCCCTCGAACGGGTGCTGTCTATCTGCATGGCAGCCAGCTGGTTATTCTTGTGGAAGATGTCCTCCCATAAAACCGTGTCCTGGTGGCAGAGCTGGGGGTTCCGCTGGATCAAGACCCCTCCTTTCAGGATCTCTGTGGGGTGGGCAGTAATGAGGGAAGCCTCTCCCCATCTAGCACCTCTGTCCTCCCTTGGGGCCCCCTTGCTTTCTAAAAGCGGAGCAGGTCTTTTAACCAAACCCCAGGAACCCCTGGGAGGAGAGAAGATATCTCCAGCATCTTCTAGCCCTTTGTCCCACCCCCAACGCATACACATGAATACAGTGAGACCCAGGGAAGACCCACTGTATCCACATCAAGGTCCGGATGTCCATGTGAACACGAGCTTTCGCCTTCCCTCTCTCTTCTACCCTGTGTGCACACTGCTTAGTGGGTAAAAGGGAGACTGTGGGGTCTGAAACCCAGGCCCACCGCTAACTAGCTATATAATCTCTGTCACTTATCCTCAGCAAGCCTCAGTTTTCTCATCTGTAAAATGAGAATGACACTGATGCTTCCCTTGTGGGACAATAGCATGACTGAGATGGAGTTGCGCATACAAAGCCCCGGCACCCAGAGTTAGGGACACTGTCAGCTCCAGGGCTGCCACATACAGTTACACAGGTGGCTCACTGCACACTTGTACTCAGCCAAGTGGGAGCAAAACCCCAACCTGCATTCCAATGATTAAATTATACATGCTGATACAAGCTGCAACTTCCCAGGAAGAGGGGAAATCTTTTCTAATCTTCTCAGGACATCTTCCCCGGTTCTGTCTGTGTCCGCCCACAGGGGATACCATTTCTAATTTACACAAAGCCTCCCCATAGCTAGCAGTGGCCCTGGTCAGCTCTGAATAACCAAGATGGTGAAGGCCACCTGTGAGGCTTCTTAGCTGTAGCTCTCGCAGCCCTTCTGGGGAGGCCCCTGTGGCAGGGGTGGCATTGTCCAGCAGGTCTCCATTGTCAAGCACGGCCAGGGCATAGCTGTCCTCAAAGAGCTGGGTGCCTCGCACAATCCTCAGCCTCTGCAGCGGGATCTGCCTCACTCGGTTGTGAGCAATGAGCACATAGCCCTGCACCTCCTGGATGTCCTGGGAGGGAACAGAGCAGGGCGAGGCTGAGGCAGGCTGGGGCCCTAGAACGCAACCATCCCTCAAGGCCTCCTTGGGACCTTCCGGTGCTTGGGGATCTTGGGGGATCTCAAGCAAGGCCCCCAGCCAGTAAGCAGCCTGCTCCCTCATACATAAAATGGACATCAAGGCCGCTCCCCACCTTGCCTCACCAGATTCTTGTATGATCAAGAAAGATAATGGTGGGGGAGCGTTTTAGATTGTGAGTTAGTGCCCCACCCTCCCTGCATCTCAGTTTCTTCATCTGTAAAAGGAAAAGCCTGGACGAGATGACATCTGCAGTTTAACAGAACAAGCAACACACACGTGGCCCCACTCCAGCACCCAGGACACACCCCAGCAGGCTGGTTTTCACTCTCTGCTGCTAATAACCTTTTCACAGAAACTCCTTTTTTAATCTTCACAATGGGTGTCCTGGGATGCCTACTGCTTCCAAGATCCAGACAGGGAAACTGAGATTCAGTGAAGCTAAGGGTCTAGATCACATTCATATGACTCATCAGTGGTAGAAGTGGACCAGCAACCCACATCTCCCACATAGGCAGGACAGAGATAGTGGCTGGGGCAGTGGAACAGGGGGAAGTGATGGTGCTGGTAAGAGAGAGTGCAAAATTTAGCAGAAACACAGATGCATCCCATCCAGAGATGTCCATGGCCAGCCACATGATAGAGAGAGAGTTGACTGACTTTATAGTAGATCACCGGATGGGGGTTAGACATCAGAAAGGACTTTCTGGTCAAGGAAACACAGCAAAAGAGGAAATATAGGGAAGGGGCACCTTCTTCTACCACCCACCCATAATCAGAGGGCTCAGCCCAGATGGAGGCAAGGCTTCACTAGGTCAACCATGGGCCTCACCTGCAGAAAGGAGAGGCTGGCATTGGCGGGCAGGTAGGTGAGTTCCAGGTTACCCTGCACCACCTGACAGCCCTGGTAGAGGTGGCGGAGCATGTCCAGGTGGGTCTCAGGACTGGCTGGGAGTCGCAGCTTCATGTCTGTGCCGGTGCACACTGGCAAGAGGGAGAGGCTGGATCAGGGGACATTGCCCAGTGACATTCTCTCACCTGGCCGCCCATCCCCACATACTCCCCAGAGTCATGCTGCCTCAGACAGGGAGAAAGCATGACTGAAGGACCCCTCCTGCCCCCTCCCTTGCTCCTGAAGAGTTAATAGCACAAGAAAGCTTGTGTGTTTGGGAAGAAGAGGGACATCAGAGGAGAGGCTCCTTCTGGCTGAGCCCACCCTGAGCATTCAATGGGGGACCCAGTGAGCCAGCCCTATGGAGCCTGCAGCCAACTCAGGGTGTTGACTGGCAAAGAAAGCCTCTCTTTGTCCCAAAGGCACAACTCAGGGCCAAGGGGTAAAAATCCCCCAAGAGAGGCGATGATGAATCATGGATACTCCGGATACCCCCTGCCCCTCTCCCAAGCAAACTTCGGGCATTCTCCCTATGCAATTCCAACACACCCACATGGCAACCTTCCGGCAATGAATACCACCCCCGTAGTGCCACCCATAAAGTGGGGAAGGAGTGTCAGCTGTAGCCATAGCTGGGGTATGGACGCCATCAGGGACCTGGTGCCTGCAGAGACCTCTGGAACTCCCCCATGCAGGGAAAAGGAACATCAGACTCCAGTTGTGGGCATTCGGACTCTGGCTGCAGAGCCTGAGTCAGGGAGATGCGTGCTCCAAAGGTTTATGCCCTGGCACCCTCACCATCTCCTCAGGGCAAGACTCCAGAACCAGCTGGCAGAATCTGTGCCATGAAACTCCTGCCACAAAGGCACTACGTCAGCCCTGTGGACCTGCCCAGCACCAGCCATCAGTCAAGGGGCATCAAGGTGAACTACCATACATGGCCCACCTGGACCCCAACTTAGTGTCCCTGGGACCACAAGTACCCACTACACCACAAATACTAGAGGGGTAAATTACCCCTGGTGAGAGGGCCTCTGGGTAGCAGCTAGTGCCACGTTTGCCAGCAGGGGGGAGATTACAGTGCCCAGTTGAACTTGTTTTTCTGCTCTGGTAAGAAGATGAATCACCTGGTGTGTCTTGCCCAGGAGGTTGGGCTGGAGGGTGGGGGTGTGGAGGGCACCCTCAGATCCACAGACACACAGGTAGGTGCCTGAGCTGCTTGGCATTCCTGTCGGTCACTGCTCTACCTCCTACAGATTACATGCAATTCAGGGACAGTACAAAGACTGGCTCTGGGGTCTGACACCAGAGGCCCCGCTCTCCCAGAAACTTAGAGCCTCAAGTCAAATCCTAGGGGAGCATGAGATGCACTCCTTCCTCCAGAGAGCTGGGGCAAAGCAGGTAGGGCAAGCTTCCAGGTCCCACCAGCCTGAGCCAATGGCCTCAAACTGGTGGCTTCCCAGTGGCACCCACAGTGGTCTCTATTCCTGCCCCATGAGAAGATAAGAAAGGAAGCAAAGAGGGAGGAAGGGGAGAGCCCAGAAATAGAACTCCAGGGTCCATGTCCCAGCTGGGGGACAGTGGAAAGGGAGATTTCAGGCCTCCCCACTCCTCCACGCCTCAGCCCCTTGCACCCCCTCCCCCTGCAGCCTCCCAAGAGAAAGAGAAGCTGGGGGTGACAGGCCAGGCCCAAAATAACGCCCTGCTGCCAGGACCTCCCCCGCCTTGGGCTTCAGCTGCTTTATAGGCACAGCTGTCTCCAGGCCCAGACCCCAGGCCCTGGCCAAGCCCAGTATCCCTGCAGGGCTGGGGCAGGGGATGACTCCACCCCCTGTAGCTCTTTCCAAGGGACACCAGCTGGGGCAGCTAGGCAGTAGGAAAACAACAACAATGGGACCACAGTGCAGCCACCTTAACTGGGGCCCAAGCACCTATCCTGCATGCCCAGCAGGCGCTCTGGGGGGATCTTCACCACATCCTCCAAAGATTAGGTCTGCAACCTCCATTTTGCAAAGAAGGAAATGACCTGGACGGGGTTAAATTCTCCTAAGGTCATAAAGCTTGTGAATAGTACAGGCAGAATTTGAACTCAAGTCTGTCTGACTTTAGATCCCACATTCCTTCCACTTGGCCTAACTGCACACACACAAATACACCCCCACGCTCCATGCCAACATAAATACACGCTAACTCTCCTAACATTACAGACTCCAGGCAGGGCAAGGTGGCTGGGCTGAGAGGGAGGGTCAGAAAGGGTTGTAGCCCTGCCCCACTAGTTTGTTTACCTGATTTGTGGCTGATTTAAGTCCGATTAGGATTCTTAAAGTGTTTTGCAGACAGGTTGGTGAACTGGTGACCTAAGCCCAATTCCCAGGGAGCTGCAGGCTTGCTGGCGCATACCCCCACTTGGTGAGGTGACACCAAAACCGCCTTGATACCTCCCTCCCATCCCCATCTCCTCATAAGTATCCCCCCACCAGTCCTCACCATGTCTACCCCCACCCCCACTGATTTTCTTGGGAGTAGAAAGTGCTAATTCCACACCGGGGTGTCCTTTGTCTCCAGACCCCTCCCCCTAAGGAGCACCAACCTATAACTTTCCAAGGCAAAGGCAGTTTGTGGCAGAACCAGCCCAGAGCCAGTGCTGGGCCCATGGAGATGCCAGATCTAAGTATTTGCTGAATGAGTGAATGAATGAGTAAATGAATTAAATCCAGCCAAGCGTCTCCAAATCTGGCTTGGTGCCCATAGCTCAGCGGCTAGAGCGCTGGCCACATATGCAAGGGCTGGCAGATTCAAACCCAGCCTGGGCCAGCTAAAGGCAACAATAACAACTACAACAAAAAAGTAGCCAGGCATTGTGGCAGGTGCCTATAGTCCCAGCTACTTGGGAAGCTGAGGCAAGAGACTTACTTAAGCCCAAGAGTGTGAGGTTGCTATGAGCTGTGATGTTACAGCACTCTATGAGGGCAACATAATGAGACCCTGTCTCAAAAAAAAAAAAAAAAGTCTCCAAACCAAAGGGGACCAGTTGAGGTCATCCATCCCTCTGCTCAGAGCTGGTCATGGTCCTTCATGTCCCTCCTGCTGGACTTTGGTGGTCAGGGTTTGGCCCCTGCCCTGGGGGTTCTCTCAAATGAGTTCTCTCCTCCACACCAGACCGCAAGCCCAGCTGCTTCTCTTGCTCCTAGCAGAAAAGCTGAGCTGAAAAGCTGATACTTCCTCTGGTTCTCGTGAATACTCCCAGTAAAACTACCTGCAGCCCTAAAGCTCACCTCACCCAGACCCATGGGCCCAGAGCCCATTCCAGTGATGCCAGGATCCACCCACCACATACACCTGGCATATGAGACCTGGTATCAGACCAGGGCCTGGGCTCGGGGTCTTCAGACCAGAACCGTAGCTCACCTTCTCACTGTATGACCTTGAGCAAGACCTTAGACCTCCAGGGCAGAAGCTAATCAGATTCATCTCCATGCACAGGAGACCTATGACTAGTGGACAGGCAATGAATGTTTACTGGCCTAAATTTGGCTGCAACAACGCTTACTCACTCGGAGAAGGTATATGAGAGTTAAGTGAGATAATGAATCTTGAAGCAGTCTGTAAACATGACAAGGTTTTATAAACAGAGCTGGGACAACACAAACATTAGCTATAACAATTCTCCCACTCCTTGAAAGAGCACACATCCCTTGTCCCGACCTCAGTCTCTTCCCAGGGGTAGGGAGAATAGATGGCCTAACAAAAGATAAAAGGACAGCGCAGTGGCTCAGGCCTGTAATCCTGTCACTCTGGGAAGACAAGACAGGTGGATTGCTTAAGCTCAGGAGTTCAAGACCAGCCTGAGCAAGAGCAAGACCCCATCTCTAAAAATAGCTGGGTGTTGGGGCAGGTGCCTGTAGTCCCAGCTACTTGGGAGGCTGAAGCAAGAGGATCACATGGGCCCAAGAGTTTGAGGTTGCTGTGAGGTATCACACCATGGCACTCTACTGAGGGTGACAAAAAAGAAAAAAAAAAAATGAAGGTATCACTACAGAAAAGCTTTTCACAAGTGGAGGTCAGCAAGGAAGGATCTCTTGGCAGATCATTCCATCACCCAAGGGCAGGCACAACTACTCTGGACCCCAACCCAGCCAGCTAGCTCCAGCCCCACACTGAGCCCTCATCCTTCTACTCTAGCTGTCTCCCTCACCCATAGCCCTGTGTGTTACTAGTCTCCACCACTCCTGCCCTCAGGCTCCTGCCATGCTGGGAGGCCCCAAGAGGAAAGCAGACATGGGCTGGACAGGATGGACAAGGAGTCCACAGCCAGGAAGGGAGCTCAGGGCTGCTCAACTCAATACCACTTTCTGGAGCCCACATACATGTATGGGAAGGTCATTCACCTCTGCTCCCTCCCATCTGGCCACCTGTCTGCCCCTAAAGCTTTTTCAGTCCACCCCTGTTGGCAAGAATAAGATTTTGACCACCCCTTAATATCTCCTCATTAGACACCAAAAATGCTCTGGACATTATTGGATAGCTGGGAAGTTTTGGATAAGTTGCTTTATTTCTCTTAATTTTAATTTTCTCACCTGTGTAACTAATTCATAGGATAGTTCAGAGATGAAATCAAACTAGGGATAAAGGCTAGCATATAGGAATCACACTGTACCTTTTCTTAAAAGTTAAGGGCAAGAGAGGTTTAGGTGGCAGGAATAAGGATAATCCCAAACCAAGAGAAAATAAAGTGTTTTGTCTTGACTCTGAAATACATTGTATTTTTTCAATTGTTTTTTCTTGAATATTAAAATGAGTACTTTCCCTTAGTAAAAAGAGAGGAGGTTATTGGGAGAATCATACTGCAATTAAAATATGACTGAGCTCTGCAAAATTAAAAGGATGTGTTTGTTGCAATTCACAAAACCTCAACCTCTAAGAAAGGATCTCAGCAAAACACAGACCAGAGCTCTGGCCTTCTCCCAGTTCTCCCCTTCTCCCACATTCCCCCAGCCCTCAGCCCTGGGATCTAATCTGGGTGCTAGAGGCAGCTGAGGGGTGCACTGCCTTTTTAACCGTCTCCACCACCACACACAGAGCAGTGCAGGTTAAGGGGTAAAGACAGGAGGAGGCCCCAGTCCAGAGAACTACCCTCAGATCCCAGCTTTGCTGCAACTGCCCCTCCCTGCCTGTCCAACTCCCAGGTCACAAAGACGAGGGCAGCTGCTCTTCCCTATAGCCCAGTCTGGCCTCACCCTACTCATCAGAAGGTCAGAGGTGAAGATGCCCTCCTGGGAAACAGGGAGGGGAAGGATGGGCTCAGGGAAGAAAAGAGCCTTCCCCCTAGAAGCAGGTGTGGGGCCATCTCCCGCTGTTTACAGCAGATCTGACCCAGCACCTTGAGGGAGTTCCTGGAGAGGACAGAGTTCAGTCTGTGTCCCCAAGTCGGCAGGGAGATTGCTGTTTGGCAACACAAAGCCCAGACACACAGACCACACAACTCAGGAACACCCTCGCATAGTCACGCTGCATCATAAACACACACACACAGATGCCCCTCAGATAGCACAGCACTGACAAAGGGCCCCCGGGCAGGCAACACACAGGCAAGATGACACTCACCCCCTAGCCAGACTCCCTCCTTGAGCTATGGAGACCACCCACTACTCCCAGAACACTCATTTTGTCTTCCCTATAACCCCGTGATTCTGGGAGCACTGTGCCCCATCATTCCAAGTAGATTAATACAGTGATTTCAAATGTGTGGTTGGGGGGTGTTGCACTGCCCCAGGGTCCAATCTGTGCCCCTTACTGACTGGCTGCTACTCAACCTCCTTAAGCCCAGGTTTTGATCTGGAAATCAGGAATGCTAGTAGAACTTCTATTACAGGGTTGTTCTAGGATTAAAGGAGAATGCATGCAAAACACCACACATAGTACCTGGCAGAGTATACCTGGCACAGAGTACATGTCAGTTTTTATCACTATTGCAAACAGGTGGACAGATGGGTCAGGACACACATTGCCCCCACATCACCCTTCCTCACTCACACAAGAAGGAAAAGAAAAAAAAAAAAAAAACATGAAGGAAAGGGCAGCAGAACAACCCAGCCCTCTGTATACCCCTATCTGGCCTTATTTCCTTAGCTCCTTTCCCCTCCAACTGCTCAGAGACCCCCTCCCTTGAACTCTCCCTCTTTACATCCTCGGAAACCCACCACCAATCCTCCACGATTCACGGGCTCCAAAAGTCTCAAAGTACACAGTCCCCTAAGTGGCCCGACAGAAGTCTGTTCAAAACAAACGTCTCCCCCTGCCCCCGGGCCAGACCCCTGCGTAAGGCAAAGCCGCTGCAGCTCGCCGGCCATCCTCTTCTCCCCAGCTCTGGCAGGACAGGTTGCTCTCCCCACCTCCCCCCTCCACACCCGACCCGATCTGAAGCTGGAGAGACCAAACTCAAACGGCCGGAGGGGGGCGGGGAGGGGCGGGGGAGGGGCAGGGCAGAGGGGACCCCCGAGGAATCCAGCCCAGTCCAGTCCGGAGGCGGAGGCTGCCAACTGGAAAAGCTTTGAGAACCTTTGAGGGGCTCAAGAAGAGGGAAAACACACAGGCGCGCGCACGCTGTGCAATACACCCGTTAGGGGAAAACTTTCTGAACAATTCCAGAGAACTTTTTTGACAAGTTCCCGCAGCTCTCTCGGAGTCTGGAAAGCGCCAGTTTCTTGAATGGGCCATCTCGAGCTGATTCAGTGTAACTGCCCCCCTGCGCCACCTTCTTTGGCCCCCTCCTGCCTGAGGGCCCGGCTGCCCTGAGCGTCTGGACTGTCCGAAACTTCGAGGTGGCAGAGCTCGTCTCGACCCCTCTGTTCCCCGCCGGCCAGAAGACCCGGAGGCAGGGTCCCGCCGCTGCTCCATCCCCTCCCCACACCAGACCCACCTTGGGTGCCCGCGGCTGCGGGGGGCAGGAGGGCGAGGACCAGCCCCCAGCGGCACCAGGCCGCCAGCTCCATGGTGCTCACTGCGGCTCCGGCCCCATGGCTCCGGCTGGACCCGGCAGCGAGGGCGCCGGGCGCGGGGCGCCGCCAGGGGAGGGGGCTGGGCGCGCGGTACCAGAAAGGGTCCCCAGGGAAGGGGCGCGCGGCTGCCGGGGGGCAATCTCCTGGTCTCTGCGATCTCAGGGAGGAGAATCTCAGCTCCACAACTTCATTCTTATACTTCCTCACGCAGCCCTCCTCCTCCTCCTCCTCCTTCTCCTGTGATTGGGAGCAAGCGCGCTCGCAGCTCGCCCCCTCCAACTGCATTCCAACAAGTCTGGGAGTGGCAACTCCCAGCTTCACTTTCTCCCTCTCCGCGCAGGCCTGGGTGCGTCCCTCCCAGCTCCCGGACGCCTGGGTTGCCTGCAGCAGTTCTCACACATTTCCTTAAAAACAGAAGAGAGAGATTCTGCCCACTCCCTGGGGACAGAGAGGCCCACTCTCTAGGTTGCCGTTCTTAACTCCCCTTTAAAATCCCAGGTTTTATCTTAAACATTCCTGAGGAGTTTGCATCCTACTCCATCATATGTCTATTTCTTTTAAGATCAAATAATAGTTTCCCCACCACATCCTCAAGTAAAGTTGATAGTCAAGGAGGCCGGTGTGCTGTGTTTACTTCAGGGCTGCCAGGACTCCTCCTGCTATCTTCTCCCAAAAGCGTGATCGTCAGAAGGTGCACACATTTGGGAGGAGATAGTCACATTGCAAGACCCTCTATCTCAATCCTTCAAGTACATCCTTCTTGTTGCTTTATGGGGACACTCAGTACCCAGTTCATCCCAAGTTTTTTCTCTGTCCTTTGCCATCTATTAGCCTGCTATGTCCCCCTCCACACCCTACATCCCACCTGGAATCCCTGACCCTATCTGTTCCTAAAGCCTGATGGAAGGACCTGGGATGGAACATAGGGATGTCTTGTTGGAAATTTCAAGAAAATATTGCATGGGACATATTTATACTAACAACTTACTCGTCCTTTGCCTGAAATTCAAATTTAACTGAGCATCCTTATTTTTATTCGTTAAATCTGGCAAATCTATTTGAATGCCCCAGCCAAGAACACACCTGTACTGGTCAAAAGAGGATAAGGGCCACCTTTCAGGGATTAGAAAATGAAGGACACCAGCATTTCTTAACTTGCATCTATGTGCTGAGCATAGTTACAATCAGACACTTCCACAGTGGGGGGGGGGGTGAGAACAGGGGACTCTGGGATCAAGATGACCTGTGTTCAAATCTTGAATGTATCACATATTAGCTATATGACCTTGGGCAAGTGACTGAGCTTCTCTGGTCTGTTTGCTCCTCCATAAAATAGCATCTGGCATACTGTGCCAGGGGTTAAAGGAGCTAATACTCCTGAAGCACCTAGCACAGTACTTGGCACATAACTGTTCAATAAACGGTCCCAGATTTGGTTATACTGTGGTTGATCCAGGTTTTGTAGGGCCTGAACCTCATAAAATGCTGGAGACTCTCTTTAAGAAAAGGAATACAGCCAGACCCAGCAGATCATGCCTGGAACTCCAGCATTTTGGGAGCCTGAGAGGGGAGGATAACTTAAGGCCAGGAGTTCAAAGTTACAGTGAGTTCTGATCATGCCACCACACTCAGCCTGGGAAAAAGAGCAAGAACTTGTCTCTTAAGAAAAAGAAAAGGCTCAGCACCTGTGGCTCAAGTGGCTAAGACGCCAGCCACATACACCTAAGATGGCGGGTTCGAATCCAGCCCGGGCCCGCCAAACAACAATGATGACTGCAACCAAAAAAATAGCCAGGCATTGTGGCGGGTGCCTGTGGTCCCAGCTACTTGGGAGGCTGAGACAGGAGACTCACTTGAGCCCAGGAGTTGGAGGTTGCTGTGAGCTGTAATGCCACGGCACTCTACCCAGGGCGACAGCTTGAGGCTCTGTCTCAAAAAAAAAAGAAAAATAAAAAGAAAAGAGGTGAGGTGCAGGGGTTATGTATGTAATCCTAGCACTCTAGGAGGCCCAGGCAGGCAGATTGCTTGAACTCACAAGTTTGAGACCAGCATAAGCAAGAGAAAGACCCTGTCTCTAAAACAAAAAGTAGCCAGGCATTGTGGCCAGTACCTGTAGTCCCCGGTAGTGGAGAGGCTGAGGCAAGAGAATTACTTGAGCCCAAGAGTTTGAGGTTGCTGTGAGCTATGATGCCACAGCTCTCTACTGAGGGCAGCAAAATAATGCTCTGTCTAAAAAAAAGAAAGAGGGCAGCACCCGTAGCTCAAAGGAGTAGAGTGCCGGCCCCATATGCCGGAGGTGGTGGGTTCAAATCCAGCCCTGGCCAAAAAAACTGCAAAAAAAAAAAAGAAATTTTAAAAAGAAAGAGAGTAAGTTATGAATACAAAAAATAAAATAAAATTAGGCACATGCATGCAAATGAGCCAGAAGCTTACCCTTCCTTAAGTCCCCTTCTGGCTTCAACCCGTGATGCTCAGACTTCAGTTAGGATTCATTGGAGAGTCTTTTGTGAAACCAATATGGACAATGAAGACAAATCTTAGTTGTTACTGTTGTTAAAGAAATAGAATGAAAGAGAAAGCCTCCAGCGTGTCACATGTAATAAGGGTAAGGTATGGTTTTGTATGTGTGTCCTGGGTGATGGTATAAAATGCATTTATTCCTTGGATCACTGTCAAAAATGTTCAAGAAATATTGCCATGTATGTGGACATAGTAGCCCTTCGGGATGGCCACCAATATGCCTATTTTTTCTTGGGTTAGTGTTAAGGCTCAGACAAAGATCAGGGAAACTGAGTCTCAAAAGACTTAGGCAATTTGCCCAGATGTCGTAGAGTTGACAAGAAAAGCTGAGCATTGAGGCGGCGCCTGTGGCTCAAGGAGTAGGGCACTGGCCCCATATACCAGAGGTGGCAGGTTCAAACCTGGCCCCAGCCAAAAACTGCAAAAAAAGAGAAAAACTGAGCATCCGGCAAAACCAGCCCCTCACCTTCACCCCATCACTCAGCCCTGAACCTGGTCAATGTGCTTCACAGACCTATAGCTCATCAGCACTTCTGGAAGGGGCTACCCTGGGGTCTGACCCCAAGAGTCATTTGCTGGTCTTACATTGGACAGCTTGCACCTGGGTGAGTGCACACAAGGCCTTGGAGAGTCTGTTAGGGTCAGGTGAGAGATGTCCCTTCTGCCTCGCCCCGCCTCTCCCCTGCCCTGGTGTCCTAGACTGTTAGTCCAGCTGGGAAAGCTGCAGTGAACACCATCCTTTATTGCACCCTTATTTTGTGCCACTGTGACCAAGAGCCACATTCCTCCTCTCACTGAGTTTTCCAGGCTCCAGAGGAGACCAGGGTTGTCTTTACCCCATTTTGCAGAAAAGGAACCCTGGGATTTCTGGAGGTAAAGTAACTTTTCAAGTCACACAGCAGACCCGGGAACTGAGGCTTCGGCTTGACCCATTGCCTTCAAGAGCCCCAATGAAGGGTAGCAGGAGCCAACCTCTCCCCCAGGGAGCTAGAGACGACTCCTCCAAGAAGTCAACGTTAACTACGGTCCCTCCCTCCGCAAAGGTCCCGCCTCCCTCGTTCCCTCTCCGCCCTCACCCGGCAACCCCACCCTCTACGAACCCCACATCCCCAAGAGAAACCCCTGCCGGGCCGGGCAGACAAGGCCCAGTCCCAATGGGCTGCGGAGAGGCGGGGCTGCGGCTGGGGACCGTGCGGGCTGGGGGAGGAGCTGGGGTCAGGACTCACGCCCCGGGGAGGAGGCTCGAAGGGGCTGAGCCTCCCAAAGAGAGAGAATAAGAGAATAAGCCCTTTCAGAGCCGGGAAGGAAGGGGGAAAAGCCTTGTCTGGGGTTTGACAAGAGGAGAGGAAGGGGGGCAGGGGTGGGCGCTGCTGATTTGATTTTCTCTTCAGCGGTCCCTCCAGCAGGGCCTGGCAGGGGACCCAAGGAAAGGGGAAGTCTGAGGGACAAAGACAGAGAGGGGGAGTCTGGGGGGATGAGAGGGGGCTGGGGGCCCGAATCTGATGAAGAGCTTGAGAGCTAGTGAGAAGGGCCTTGTGAGAAGACTAGGGAGGGCAGCAAATCCAAACCAGGGCAGAAGCACACGATCTGCCCAGAACCCGGGCTGCGGGCCACGGGTGACCAGACACTGAAGGGGCAGGAGGGGCTCTGGCTCACAGGGATGGGGGGGGAGGGGCGGAGGGTGACCTCTGCGGGTCAACAGTGGGGGTCTAGAACTAATGGCCTGTGAAATGCCAGTCAATCATTGACCAGCCCTGAGACTGGGGTGCACAGGAAACTGTGTGTGTGTCTGTGTGTGTGTGTGTCTGTGTGTGTCTGTGTGTGCGTTGGCACCAGAGTCTCCTCCCTCTACCTGCTACACCAACCCGCCTGGGGTCAGAGGACTGAAAACAAACACAAAAGGGAGGGGCCAGTACAGTCCACAGTACGAGGTCCAGGCCACAAACTGGGGCCTACCCCATGGGGCCTTGAGGCTGGGCGTGGGGTGGCTGGGGGAGTGTGGGTATCAATTAATTCCTTGAAATGGATGCCTCAGAGTAGGCATAAGGCCTCCTTGGGAGCAAAGGAGAATGACCGAGAAGCTTCTGGTAAGAAAATTGGTACTTCCTAGAGGTGGCCTTTTATGAACACTTGCCACTCCCTGGGTACAGAGTAAGGATTGCTTTGAGGATAGCAAAGGGCTGAGCTCAGGGTCACGAGCCACACTGACCCTGACACCTCCCTCAGCCCCTCTCACCACATCTCAGGAATGCAGGCCCAAGGCCCCAGGAGTGTGCCTTTTTCTCTTCCCAGGCTGCTTTGCTGAAACAAAAAGCACTCTTCTGTCCTTGGACTCACCCTGTTTTTATGCAAGTACATGAGGGTACATGTGACTTGCATTGCTGCCTGTGCATGCGAGGGTGTGTGGGTATGAACCTCTTCCATGCTGTCTTAACATGTGCCTTTAGTACTGCTAGTCTTTCCTCAGAGGGTAGCTTTGCTTGCAGCCTTGAATAACCTTCATTTTCCCATCAGAAATAGAGATTTGGACAGAATGGTTCCTGGTCACATGTTTGAGGGTTTGGTGTACGGGAAGCGACCATGTTGAACCACCATGCTGTCCCTTGAAAGCCCCGTTAACCCAGCTCTCTTCTGGATTCTGGATCCTTGTTTCACAAGCATTGAGTCTTCCCACCTGCTCCTCTCCACTGGCCCTTCAGGACCCCAAGCTCCTCCCCACTTTGCTGTTGGTGGTCGTTCAGACCACTGGGTGTGAACGAGGACACTCCTGCCTCTGCCTTTTGGTTTGGGGAAGTGGAGGCTAGGAAACTTACAGAAGCAGACAACTATGGGACCCATAAAGTCTTGATTTGGGGGGACAATTCCAGTTTCATATGATTTCATTCACTGAATTCACACTGTTGATTCGTCTCTTCCCTTGCCCTCTTCATTCAATCGTTCTTTAAGATCTGTCAACTCGGGCGGACCCTGTGGCTCAAAGGAGTAGGGTGCCGACCCCATATACAGGAGGTGGCGGGTTCAAACCCGGCCCCAGCCAAAAACTGCAAAAAAAACAAGATCTGTCAACTCCTTTTGAATATATTGCTTTTCCTACCTCAACCACCAGCAAGTATGCACCTCTATCATTTCTCCTCTGGGCTAAAGCACCAGTCTCCGATCCCTCTGAGTGTTTCTCTTGTCCCCTACAATCTTTTTACTTTTCCCAAAAACCCCACCGCAGCAAAGTGGGAGGGAGCTTGGGCCCCCCCCCCAAAGCAAATGTTTTATTTTGTTTTGATTTTTTGAGGCAGAGTCTCACTCTGTGGTCCTGGGGATGGGGGCCGTGGTGTCATCATAGCTCACAGCAACCTCAAACTCTTGGGCTCAAGAGATCCTCTTGGCTCGGCGCCTATAGCTCAACCGGCTAAGGCACCAGCCACATACACCTAAGGTGGCGGGTTCGAATCCCCAGCCCGGACCCGCCAAAACAACAATGACGGCTGCAACCAAAAAATAGCCGGGCGTTGTGGCGGGCGCCTGTGGTCCCAGCTACTTGGGAGGCGGAGGCAGGAGACTCGCTTGAGCCCAGGAGTTGGAGGTTGCTGTGAGCTGTAATGCCACGGCACTCTACCCAGGGGGACAGCTTGAGGCTCTGTCTCAAAAAAAAAAAAAAAAAAAGATCCTCTTGCCTCAGCTTCCTGAGTAGCTGGGACTACAGATGCCTGCCACAAGCCTAATTAGTTTTTCTATTTTTAATACAGATGGATCTCACTCTTGCTCAGTCTGGTCTCAAACTCCTAGGGTCAAGGGATCCTCCTGTGTTGGCCTCCCAGAGTGCTTGGATTAGCGGCATGGACACCTAGCCCAGCCTCCAAAGCAAATGTTTTTAACGTAAATGAAATCATATCATTTGCTCCAAGGCTAAAACACCCTTCACCAGCTTCCCCTTGCCTCAACTCTCCACTATGACCTGAGGCCTGATAGGACAGAGTGCTTCTTCAATCTTATAGCATTCCAGCCAGCAGCTTCTTTTCTGTTTTTCAAAGATGCCAAGCTTGTTTCTGCCTTAGGGCCTTTGCACTGACTGTTCCCTCAGCCTAGAACAATCTGCCCCCAGGTGTTGACAGAGCTGGTTCCTTCTGGTCCTGCAGGTTTCAGCTCAAAAAGAACTTTCCTAGCCACTCAATGCAAAGTAGTCTTCCCCTCCCTCCCCGTCCCTCTGCCCTCTCTGATGTCACTATTATATTACCCAATTATATAGTTGACCACTGAGCAATGCAGGGGTTAGGGGCACCAACAGCCCCACCCCATGCAGTCAAAAAGACACTTGTAACTTGTAACAAAAGGCTTAAAGTTAATAGCCTACTGTTAACCAGAAGTCTTACTGGTAACAGTCAATAAACATGTTTTGTATGCTGTGTGTATCATATACTGTATTCTTATAATAAAATAAGCTAGAAAAAGAAAATGTTACTAAGAAAATTATAGGGAAGAAAAAACATATTTACTATTCATATAGTGGAAGTGGATCATCGTAAAGGTCTCTACCCTCATCATCTTCACCCGGACTAGGCTGAAGAGGAGGAGGAAGAGGAGAGGGAAGGGAGGGAGAAGAAGAAGGGTTGGTTTTGTTGTCTCAGGGGTGGCAGAGGTGGAAGGAAATCCGAATATGCGTGAACTTTCCAAGTTCATCCCATGTTATTTAAGTGTCAGCTGCATTTAACTCAACAATTGTCACTATACAAAGTTGTTTTTACACTTTTCTTTGTTTTTAGTTGATTATACAAGCAGATAGTACACCTTTTAAAGGTACAAGAATAAAAAGTAAGTATTCATTTCCCTGTTGCCCAAACACACAGTTCCACTTCTTCCCAGAGGCAATAACTATTTCCATTTTCTTACATATCTTTCTAGATATATTATCTAGAATAACAAACATAATACCATATACTTTTCTTCATGAGGTAATGTATTTATGTGTGTGCGCGCACGCACATGGGGTTCTGCAGCTTGCCTTTTATACTTATCAAAAATATCATGAAGGAACCAGGCGTGGTGGCTCAGGCCTGTAATCTCAGCACTCTGGCAGGCCAAGGCGGGTGGATCGCCTGAGCTCATGAGTTCGAGACCAGCCTGAGCAAGAGCAAGGCCCTGTCTCTACTAAAAATAGAAAAACTAGCTAGATGTTGTAGTGGGCACCTATATAGTCCGTGGTACTCAGGAGGGTGAGGCAGGAGGATTGCTTGAGTCTAAGAGTTTGAGGTTGCTGTGAGCTATGACACCATAGCACTCTACCCCAAGGCAACTAAGTGAGATTGTCTAAAAAAAAAAAAAAAAAAAAAAAAAGAAGGTTTTTATCATGTCAGTACATTATAATTCTGCCCAATTCCTATTAATTTCTGTTTAGCATGCCATTGTATGGATCTCCCTCAATTAATGTAATTCATTTTCAGCCAGGCAAGCTGGTAATCCTAGCACTCTAGGATGCCGAGGTGGGTGGATAGGTTGAGCTCAGGAGTTCAAGACCAGCCTAAGCAAGGGTGAGGACCCCACACACTAAAAATAGAAAAACTAGGTGGCTGTAGTGGCACACCTGTATGCCTATAATCCCAGCTACTCGGGAGGCTGAGGCAAGAGGACTGCTTGAGCCCAGGAATTTGAGGTCGCTGTGAGTTATGATGCCACAACCCCAGGGCAACAAAGTGAGACTCTGTCTCATTAAAAAAAAAAAAAATGCAATTAATTTTCTACCAAGGGGCTTGGTACCTGTGGCTCAAGTGGCTAAGGCGCCAGCCACATACACCTAAGGTGGTAGGTTCAAATCCAGCCTGGGCCTGTCAAACAACAATGATGGCTACAACCAAAAAAAAAAAAATAGCCAGGTATTGTAGCCAGCTATGGTCTCAGCTACTTGGGAGGCAGAGATAGGAGACTCGCTCAAGCCCAGGTGTTGGAGGTTGCTGTGAGCTGTGATGCCACAGCACTCTACCCAGGGGTACAGCTTGAGGCTCTGTCTCAAAAAGAATAAATTTTTTTCTACCAATGGACATTTAGTTGTTTCCTTTTTTTTTTTTTTTTTTGCTATTTAAAATAATGACTAACTTTGCCATGAATTGCTTTGTACACCATTATGCCATGTTGGGCTTGTGTAGCAATACTGGAGCTTGTATAGGCATAGCAAGAGTGACAATGCTAGGTTAGAGAGTAGGTATATTTCACAACCTAGTAGTGCCACAATCATGAACACATTGTATGTAATGATTGTACAATGTGTTCTTATATTAGCAGTGAAATTATCTGAGTCTTTTGTTTGATACTTCTTTATGGCCTGTATCCCTCTTCTGATCATGAAGACAGTGCCTTGTTCACAACTGTGTTCCCAGAGCTGTGCACATGGTCAATTTCAATAAATATTTGATGAATAAGAAATGTTTATTTTAGACTATCTCCCATTTTTTCTTTTTTCTTGAGACAGAGTGCCACTTTGTCACCCTCAGTAGAGTGCTGTAGTGTCACAGCTCACAGCAACCTCAAACTCTTGAGCTCAAGTGATCCTCTTGCCTCAGCCTCCCAAGTAGCTGCAACTACAGGTACCTGCCATAATGCCCAGCTAGTTTTTCTATTTTTAGTAGAGATGGGGTCTCACTCTTGCTCAGGCTGGTCTTGAACTCCTGAGCTCAAGCAATCCACCTGCCTTGGCCTCCCAAAATGCTAGGATACAGATATGAGCCATGACACCCAGCCCCCCCCCTTTTTTGAGACAGAGTGTCACTGTGTCGCCCTCAGTAGAGTGCCATGTCATCATAACTCGCAACAACCTCAAACTCTTAGGCTTAAGCAATTCTCTTAGCCTCCCAAGTAGCTGGGACTACACAAGTGCCCACCACAATGCCCAGCTATTTTTAGAGACAGGGTCTCAATCTAGCTCAGGCTGGTCTCAAACTTGTGAGTGAGAGCAGGTGATCAACCCGCCTGGGCCTCCCAGTGTGCTACGATACAGTTGTGAGCCACCTCGCCCAGCCTCAACCCTCATTTTTTCTTTAAGAATAGGGTTAGCTGGCTCGGGGCCTGTGGCTCAAGTGGCTAAGGCGCCAGCCACATACACCTAAGGTGGCGGGTCCGAATCCCCAGCCCGGAGCCGCCAAACAACAATGATGGCTGCAACCAAAAAATGGCCAGGCGTTGTGGCGGGCGCCTGTAGTCCCAGCTACTTGGGAGGCTGAGGCAGGAGACTCGCTTGAGCCCAGGAGTTGGGAGGTTGCTGTGAGCGTGATGCCATGGCACTCTACCCAGGGGGATAGCTTGAGGCTCCGTCTCAAAAAAAAAAAAAAAAAAGAATAGGGTTAACCTTCCTTCCTTCCTTCTTTTCTTTTTTTTTTTTTTTGAGGCAGAGCCTCAAGATGTCACTGGGGGTAGAGTGCTGTGGCATCACAGCTCACAACAACCTCCAATTTCTGGGCTCAAGCAATTCTCTTGCCTCTGCCTCCCTTGTAACTGGGATTATAGGCACCTGCCCCATGGCCTGGCTATTTTTTGGTTGGAGCCATCCTTGTTGTTTGGCAGGCCCGGTTGGGATTTGAACTGGCCAACTCACGTGTATGTGGCTGGCACCTTAGCTGCTTAAGCCACAGGCGCCAAGACAGGGTCAGCTTTCCTTTGAGCCCTTAGCACTCTACTATTTGCTTTGTCTTTCCTTTTGTTTGTTTGTTTTTCCCACCAGCACAATGGCTGACACACAGTAAATCTGAGTTGAAGGAATGAAATCTGTGATTTTGTTGGCTGTGGCTTACCTTGGAAGCCAAGTAGGAAGCAGATTAAGCTAAGAGGTCTCAATAGAGAAGTGAGAGATCCAGATGGGAAAGTTGGAAGAGAGAAGTTAGATAACTCTTGTCTAGAGAGATTGTTCTCTGGGGCTGTGCTGACAGGGAAAATTCTCAAGAGCTGTTCCAGAGAGAAAATCCCTCACCTCCTAAGAGAACAACAGGACAGAAGTATCCATTGCCCCCTCCACCTTTAACCTAAGATTGTTTTCTCTATCAGGTATGTAGGCATGCATTTTTGAGGATCTTTGAAATGCTTAGGAACTGAACAGATTTTCCATGTTAACTCTAAAATATAAGAAAACAGGGCCAAGCAAGGTGGCTCATGCCTGTAATTCTAGCACTCTGAAAGGCCGAGTCGGGTGAATTGCCTGAGCAAGAGCAAGACCCAGTCTAAAAATAGCTAGGCATTGTGGTAGGCAATTACTTGGGAGGCTGAGGCGAGAGAATCACTTGACCACAAGAGTTTGAGATTGCTGTGAGCTATGACACCATGACACTCTACTGAGGGAGACAAAGTGAGACTCTGTCTCCAAAAAAAAAAGAAAAAAAATATATATATATAAAAGAAAACCATAAAAAGTAATATTTTACTAAACATATATAAAGTAGCAATGTCAACTATTAACAGCAACTCAGTTCAATTATTTGTAATTTTTTTTT
>NW_003852413.1:24286266-24305387 GCF_000181295.1 Otolemur garnettii
GACGGACGGATGGACAGATGGACTTGCTGGGTGTGGTGGTGCACGACTGTAGTCCCAACTACTTGGGAGGCTGACACAAGAGGATCACTTGAGCCTGAGAGTTTGAGGTTGCCGTGAGCTAAGAAAATGCCATTGCACTCTACCAAGTGAGACTCTGTCTCAAAAAATAAAATAAAATAAAATGGGTTTGGCGCCTGTAGCACAGTGGTTACAGAGCCAGCCACATACACGGAGGCTGGCAGGTTCAAACCCAGCCCAGGCCAGCTAAAACAACAAGGACAACTGCAACAAAAAATAGCCAGGCATTGTGGTGGGTGCCTGTAGTCTCAGCTACTTGGGAGGCTGAGGCAAGAGAATCACTTAAGCTCGTAAGTTGGAAGCTGCTGTGAGCTGTGATGCCACATCACTCTACCAAGGGTGACAAAGTGAGACTCTGTCTCAAATAAATAAATAAAGATAAAAGGAGATCCTTATAAAAAGATTCATCCCTGAGTTATAGGAGAGAGTAAATGAAAATATTAAAAATGCATTGTGAAAAGATTGATCTGTCAGATACAAAGTAGTATTAGCACTTGATTGTTTCTGGTTGGCTCCTGGAGAGCTGAGGGGTACTTTTGTTTTTTTTTATCTATTTCAGTTTCCCAGTCAACATCAATTTGGTGGTCACTTCCAGGGAACACTATTCATGTTACATTTCACTGGAAGAACTGCCATTCATAGAAAATGCAATGTGAATGGTGCCTCCTGGAATTGTGCCTCGCTTAGCTAGGTATAGAACTAAGGGCTAAGGAAATGATTATGAAAATGAATGGAATCTGAAATTACTTCTTGGTCATTCCACAACCCAGAATGAAAAGAAGAAGTTGACTAGGGGGTGAAGAGAGTGGTGGGGAGGGGAGGAAGGAAAAGTTATCTTTAGCTACAAGCCTTCAATGCTTCACTGAGATTAGTGGGGTGCTGGTAGTAGCGCAGGAGAGGTGGGGAGAGGTAATACTAAAGCAAGTGTCCTATTCCCAAGGGTCTTCCTTAATTTTTTCCTTGGAGGATTACATCTTTCCTATCAGTGTAGAACCATACTCATAAGGTAACTTGACAGCCCGGGATTTGGTACCCAGCGAGTGCTAATGATGAATTAATTATGTTGTTCATTCTTCTTTTTAAAAAATCGCTTTTAGCGCCTAACAGAAGCCAGTTTCTATGTTAGTGCTGGAGATAAGAGTGGTGAACAAGACAACAGAGGTCCCCTATCCCGCACAGACCATTGTATATCATCCTCCAGTTGTTAGCAAGCACCCTCAGAAGGTAGTGTTTAAACTGAGACTAGAAGAACAAGCAGGAGAGAACAATAGATATAGACCAGGCAAAGTCAGGAAACTTAAGGGACATGGCCCTCTGAAGTGGGTCTTGAGCAAGGGAGTGAGGGAGATCAGTGGGCAGAGGCCAGATCATCTAGAGCTTGTAGAGTGTGGATTTTATCTTGAGGGTAATTAGGAACCAGTAAAAAAAAAATTTTTTTTTGAGACAGAGCCTCAAGCTATTCCCCTGGGTAGAGTGCTGTGGCATCACAGCTCACAGCAACCTCCAACTCCTGGGCTCAAGAGAGTCTCCTGCCTCTGCCTCCCAAGGAACTGGGACCACAACAGCGCCCGCCACAATGCCTGGCTATTTTTTGGTTGCAGCCATCGTTGTTTGGCGGGCCCGGGCTGGATACCAGTAAAGAATTTTAAGAAAGAAAGTGACATGGTCAAATTTGAATTTTTGAAAATGGAGCACGTGGCTCCCTGCCTGTGGCTCAAGCGCCTAAGGCGCCAGCCACGTACACCTGAGCTGGTGGGTTCGAATCCAGCCCGAGCCCGCCAAACAATGACGGCTGCAACCAAAAAATGGCCAGACGTTGTGTGGCAGGTGCCTGTGGTCCCAGCTACTTGGGAGGCTGAGGCAGGAGATTTGCTTGAGCCCAGGAGTTGAGGTTGCTATGAGCTGTGATGCCATAGCACTCTACCCAGGGCGACCGCTTGAGGCTCTGTCTCAAAAGAAAAAAAGAAAAGAAAAGAAAATGGAGCACGTATTGGAGGAAGCAAAAGTTGAGGCAGGGAGCCCTGTTAAGAGGCTACTGCGTTATCCTGGGTCAGATGGTGATGTCTTTAACCAGGGTGGTGCCAGAAGACATGGAAAGAAATGGACAGTTCCAGGTGCATTTAAGAAGTGAAACCCGACAGGGCTGGTTACAGTAAAATAGCCCTACCCTGGAGAAGAAACACAGAAACAAAATACTTTATTTTTGCTTCTTAACCTATCAGGCGTCCCCTTCCCCTTAACCCAGAGGGACGAGGGGCGGGGCAAGAACCCACAAAAATCCGGGAACTTTTATTCAAGCTGGCGGATGTCCCCGGAGAGTAGACGAAAGAAAGAGACACTTCCGTTTACTCCGGAAGTGAAAGTTTCACATGCTCCTAAGCTCCTCCCCCGGTGGCGAGCCAGGGAGAAGTGATGGCTGGCCAGGTGGCGCGGCTGGTGCTGCTAGCTGGGGCAGCCGCACTAGCGAGCGGCTCCCAGGGCGACCGTGAGCCGGTGTACCGCGACTGCGTACTCCATTGTGAAGAGCGGAACTGCTCGGGGGGCGCTCTGAAGCACTTCCGCTCCCGCCAGCCAATCTACATGAGTCTAGCAGGTAAGCCCCTCCCACAGTAAGCCACGCCCTTTGGTCTTGGCCCCGCCCCTTATTCTCAGAAATCTCTGAACCTTAGTTTCCCCCCCAAGGTCTCTAAAGAATGTGAGTGAATGGAGCCCCCGGGGTGATGAGAGCTTCATCAACCTATCTTACTTTCCCAGAAGTTTCATTTACTTTTTATTTATTTAGTCAAAAGGACATTTACTGAATACTGCCTGGGTGCAAAGCTCTGAAATGACATAGAAATCAGACCAGGGTCCTGCCTTTTGGAGCTCACAGTCCCCACGGAGACATTAGCCTTCTCAAGTGCAGGAATGATTTGATACCTAAAAGACTCTTAGATTAAGCACTAGCAGCATTTGGGATGTTATAGTATCTATTCTGGTTTTGAGGGAGTGAAGACAGGGATCATCTTAGAATGTTTTGTGTGAAGGAGGGCTTTGTACAGTTACATTAAATTTGGACCTGTGACCATATTGAGCAAGGAACCAACATATTGAACACCTCCCAGGTCACAGGTGTCACAACAAGTGTGTTAATTTTTATTCCAACCCTTTGAGGCAGTTTCTCTAATCCTAGTCTTACAGATAGGGAAGCTCAAAGAGGTTAAGTGCCCTGCCCAAAGTCACACAGCCAGTTAGTAGTGGTAAAGCAGATAATGGCCTATTATCACACATTTGTCCTTTTTACTGCCACTTTGTGTTCCAGATAGAACAGAGCAAGTGGATGCCCTGGGCAGATGTGGGCACATCCAGCAGCTTGCTTTACTCAGGGAGCAGAGTATGTGAAAGGAGTAGTGACAAATCAGGTTGGATATTCAATTTGGAGCCTTAAAAGTCAGGCTGAAGAATTTGGGCTTCATTTTCATAGGAGGGGGTAAGATAGCAAGGACTCCACCCTGGCAATTGAGAGTAAATCCTGTTTCAGGAAAGACAAACATAAACCTAGGTTTCCATAGACAGGTTCATCAGATACCAAAATCACCATCTTGGTGAACAGAGAAGAGAAGAAACATTTCTTTTTGTTCACTTCTGCACCTAAAATATCCCTACATGTACATACATCCCTTTCCCTATGTGTATGTCCCACCATCTTACATCCATCCAAATGAGAAGCTGGAATTTTAAGATTTCTTCTAGTTCTCTCCCACCTGCAGTCCCTTTTGACCTGTATTTGAGCTTGGGCCCCATTCCTGATCTCTTTGTGCCTCTCTGTTCTGGGAAGTTCACCAGGCCACCTTTGTCTGTTTCAGGCTGGACCTGTCAGGATGACTGTAAGTATGAGTGCATGTGGGTCACAGTTGGCGTCTACCTCCAAGAAGGTCACAAAGTGCCTCAGTTCCATGGCAAGGTGAGTTGGAGGGTCAGGGTTGGTGGTGTAGTAGCCTCCCAGTTGGACAACATTGTCCAGCAGTCTGAGGCATGGAGTGATGGGTGTGTGTTTGGGGCAGGCACCTAGTCTCAAAATCTGCTGGTTTTTATGTAATTGGATGGAACGGATGTGTCTTGCCTCTGAATTTGGAGTAACAAGATCCAGAAAACTTTGGAGTCTCTTCAGAAAGCGGTGGTGGGATTCTTAGAGTAGTTGAGATGCTCACCATGCTGCAGGCAGAAATTCCCTAACACACTCTGAGATCTTTTCTCTTGCTTCCCCAGTAGTGGTCTAGAGTAATAGTGACACCCTTTTGATTTCCCAGGGAGGCACAGTTTACTGATGCTCTTTGATCCAGTATTATTCCTTTCTTTCTTTCTTTATTTTTTTGAGACAGAGTTTCACTCTGTTACCCCACACTAGAGTCCCATGGCACCAGCCTAGCTTACAACAACCTCAAACTCTTGGGTTCAAGTGAACCTCCTGCTTCAGCCTCCTGAGTAGCTGGGACTACAGATGACTGCTACAACATCCAGCTAATTTTTTCTATTTTTAGTAGAATGGAGTCTCACTTCTGGCTCAGGCTTGTCTCCAACTCCTAAGCTCAAGCGATTCTCACACCTCAGCCTCCTAAAGCTCTAGGATTACAAGTGGGCCATTGCACCTGGCCTGATCTAGCATTATTTCATTCTAGTCTGTTGAGATTGGCAATAATTATTCTCCCCGGTTTTCCACAGAGCAAGCTGAGGCTCAGAGGACTGTTGTCAGTAGTAGAGGCCTGATTGGGACTTTAGTCTTCTGGATGGCAGGTCTGTGCTGTTTCCACCAGGCCACACTGAGCCATCTGCACTGGCCCATCTGGTATTCCCAGGGCTCAGGGCTTTCAGTACTATGCGTGCTGGCCAGGATAGCGGGTATGACCCTTAACCAGGGACTGGAGAGGAGCTCCTTGGCTTGAAGAGGGACTGAACCTGAGGCTTTGGCCAAATTCCAGAGCTGAAGGACCAGTTGGAGATCTACTAATGCAGCATGTCAGAAAAAGTTTGACTAGGCCAACTGGGGGTTGCCTGCCCCTCAAGCCTCCTCCATCTTCTCCTTTTTCAGTGGCCCTTCTCCCGATTCCTGTTCTTTCAAGAGCCAGCTTCTGCTGTCGCCTCTTTTCTCAATGGTCTGGCTAGTCTTGTGATGCTCTGCCGCTACCGTACCTCCGTGCCAGCCTCCTCCCCCATGTACCACACCTGCGTGGCCTTCGCCTGGGTAGGTAACCTGCCAGGATTCCTGCTGTATTCCCTCATCTAGGAAGGAAGAACTCTGAGATTCCTATTAATACCTACCACCTAGCTTCCCCTCTGCTCTCTAGGGCTAAATTTGCAGCTGCAGGGTGGTTACACCTGGGAAGAAAATTGGGAAGGTACTGAATTAGGCCTTACTTTTCTAGCTGAGTCCCAGGCCAGGTGGTTTAGGAAGGAGAGGGGAAGAGACTTTTTTTTTTTTTTTTTTTTTTGATCCTAAAGAGGAAGCTACTAAAAGACCCAGAAGGGCAGTTTACAGACACAGAAGAAATAGGTGGTAGAGAGGATGCTGGGACCACACAGGACCTGTCTGGAAGACTAGGAGCAATCTCAGTTCCAGCCCAGACCTGCTAGACAGTAGTAGCCACAAGACACTATCCAGAGCTCAGCCTGCTCTTAGACCGTCCCTGGAAAAGCTGAGGTCAAATTCCATTAGAGTACCCAGAAAAGGCTACCACCCTCACAGTGTGGTTAGTCTGAGGGTCCAGTATCCAGGGCCTGGAATTGTGTGACAGGCACAGACTAGGGTACATATGTGAACTGTGACAGCCTTGGAGAGGGCATGAAAATCAGAGGCTGGCTCTTTAGGTCGTGTCTCTAGGTCAGAACTATCCCTATAAGCCTTATGGAAAAAAATCTCCACTTACTTATCTTCCTGCCATCACAGCAGCCATTCACTTGTATATTGAACATTTACTGTGCACCAGGAACTTTGCTAGATGCCAGAGATCCAAAAGTATATAAAAACAGACAGGTCTCTGGCTTCTGGTACTAGTCACCCAGTCACACAATGTATCAGTACAACTGTGAAAAGTGCCGTGGAGGAGAGACGCTACCGGGCCATGTAGAGGGGGATTAGACCAGTACAGGGCAGACAGGAAAGGCCTCCTGAGGAGTGGGCATGGGAGGTAGGGTAGAAATGATGTGTGAATATTAATTAGGTAAATTTGAGGAGAGTAGAGGGAGTCATCTAAACCACGGGTGGGAAATCTATAGTCCCAAAGGCACATGTGGCACTCTGGATCCCCAAGTGTGGCCCCTCAACTGAATCCAAACTTCACAGAACAAATCTCTTTATTAAAAAGATTTTTTCTGGCCAGGCACTGTGGATCACACCTGTAACCCCAGCACTCTATCTGGGAGGCTGAGGTGGGTAGATTGCTTGAGCTCAGGAGTTTGAGAACAGTCTGAGCAAGAGCAAGACCCCATCTCTATTAAAAATAGAAAGGGGGCTTAGTACCTGTAGCTCAAATGGCTAAGGCACCAGCCACATACACCGGAGCTGGTGAATTCGAATCCATCCTGGGCCTGCCAAACAACAATGACAACTACAACCAAAAAATAGCCACGTGCTGTGGTGGGTGCCTGTGTCCCAGCTACTTGGGAGGCTGAGGCAAGAGAATCACTTAAAACCCAGGAGTTGGAGGTTGCTGTGAGCTGTGATGCCATGGCACTCTACTCAGGGTGACAGCTTGAGGCTCTGTCTCAAAAATTAAAAAAGTAGGCTTGGTGCCTGTGGCTCAAGTGGCTAGGATACCAGCTACATACACCTGAGCTGGAGAGTTTGAATCCAGCCTGGGTCTGCCAAACAACAATGATGACTGCCACCAAAAAATAGCTGGGTATTGTAACAGGTGCCTATAGTCCCAGCTACTTTGGAGGCAGAGGCAGGAGAATCGCTTGAGCCCAGGAATTGGAGGTTGCTGTGAGCTGTGATGCCACAGCACTCTACCCAGGGCGACAGTTTAAGGCTCTGTCTCAAAAAATAAAATAAAATAAAAATAAAAATAGAAAGGGGGCCAGGTGCAGTGGCTCACTCTTGTAATCCCAGCACTCTGGGCGGCCAAGGCAGGTGGATTATTTGAGCTCAGGAGTTCAAGACCAGCCTGAGCAAGAGTGAGGCCCATCTCTAAAAAATAGCCGGGTATTGTGGCAGGAGCCTGTCGTCCCAGCAACTCGGGAGTATGAAGCAAGAGAATCACTTGAAGGCCAGATGTGGTGGCTCACACCTGTAAACCTAGCATTCTGGGAGGCTGAGGTGGGTGGATTGCCTAAGCTCACAGGTTCGAGACTAGCCTGAGCCACACTGAGTCCTCATTTCTAAAAAAACAGCCAGACTTGTGGCAGGTGCCTGTAGTCTCAGCTACATGGGAGGCTAAGACAAGAGAATCACTTGAGCCCAAGAGTTGGAGGTTGCTGTGAGCTATGACACCATGGTACTCTACCATGGGTGACTGAGTGGAGACTCTATCTCCAAAAAGAAAAAGAAAAAAAAATTAGCCAGTCATTGTCAGTCAGGGTGGGGACCTGTAGTCCCACCTACTCGAAAGGCAGAGGCAAGAGGATCTCTTGAGCCCAAATGTTTGATGTTGCTATGAGCTATGATGATGCCATGGCACTCTACCCAGAGCAGCAGAGACTTTGTCTCAAAAAAGAGAAAATAGGATTTGTTTTGTAAAATTTAGGTTAATTCTAAAGGCTACGCAAAGAACCCAAGACTCAGAAAGTACACAGACAATGCAAAAAGGGCACAGGCAGGAGAGAGTGAGGGTCATTTGAGGACCTAAAAGCCCAGGATGCCTGCCATGCAGGATGCCAGAGAGCTGAGATGGGTAGGCAGGTGGGCAGCCCGTGGAGAGCCTGTCACTGTGGATCTTAACTCTCAAAGCATCAGGAAGCACCACGAGATTTTAAATGAGGACTGGGAAGAGAAGTGGTTTGGCCTTTAGAAAGCTCATTCTGGCTACTGCGTAGAAAACAGATTAGAGGGGGCAGAAAGTGATGCGGTTGACCAGTTGGTAGTTTTAGCACAGGGCCCAGAAGCCAGACCAGAGAGGTGGCACAGGTCTTGGACATTAAAAAGAAGTATGTTTGAACTGCGTTTTGAAGGTAACATGAACGTTTTTAAAATTTATTTTTAATTATTATAACTTTTTTGTTTTTTTGAGACAAAGTCTATGTCACCCTCAGTAGAGTGCCGTGGTGTCACAGCTCACAGCAACCTCAAACTCTTGGGCTTAAGAGATTCTCTTGCCTCAGCCTCCCAAGTAGCTGGGACTACAAGTACCCGCCACAATGCCTGGCTGGTTTTTTTTGGTGTAGTTGTCGTTGTTTGGCAGACCTGGGCCAGGTTTGAACCTGCCATCCCCAGTATATGTGGCTGACGCCCTAGCTGCTGAGCTACAGGCACCAAGCCTAATTATTATCTTTTTTTTTCTTATTTATTTTTGAGACAGAGCCTCACTCAGTCACCTTGGGTAGAGTGCCATGGCATCATCATAGCTCACAGCAACTTCAAACTCCTAGGTTCAAGAGATCCTCAGGCCTCAGCCTCCCAAGTAGCTGGGACTATAGGCGCCTGCTATCACACCCAGCTAATTTTTCTATTTTTTTTTTTTTCATAGAGACAGGATCTCGCTCTTGCTCAGGCAGGTCTCCAACTCCAGAGCTCAAACAATCCACTCACCTTGGCCTCCCAGACTGCTGGGATTATAGGTGTGAGCCACTGAACCCAGCCAACCCTGTTTATCTTTAACAAGTGTCCAAAGACAAAATTACAACAAATTTAGTTATGGATCCATTTGGCTTTTATTTGCAATTCATTAATCCAGGTAGCCTTTATTCTATAAAATAGAATAAGAACTCCCACTGGGTGATAGCAGCCTGGGAGGGGTTGTAAGGTAGGAACAAGGAAACGGAACAATGGTGGGATATGGAAAACTGATTGGCTACCATCAGGCTACTTCTTTGTAAGAGTTGAAGCAGAGGGGACTTTCTGATTACAGTGCCTCAGTTAGACTAAAATCTTCTGTTTTCAAGAAAAAGTGGCTGGTTTAGGAATCTATCTGCCTCCTGATAGTTTAGTTTGATGTTTTGGCAGTTAGCATGAGTAATTCCATTTTGGTTTGGTCTGGTCTGTTGGGGTTTAGTGCAGGGCCTCTGTCCCAAACTGTAGGCCCCCATAATTTTTATTTAACACAGCTTATGAGGTAGGTATTATTATCATCCCCAGTTTACAGAGGAGGAACCCACTGACTGACAGGTTAAGTGACCTCCACTAGGTCATAGAGCCAGGGTTTGATTCCAGGTGTCTGGCTCCAGAGTCCCCACTTTCACCTTCTTGGCTATGCTGACAAGCCTAAGCAGAGGATTAGATGTGGAGAGAGAAATCAAGCATGATCCCTGTGTTTCTGCTTATAAGACAGTGATAGAAGTGTAGATGAGATCACCATGGGAGATAGAGAACTTAGTGAGAAGAAGAGGGGTCTAGAATGGTACCCTGAGAAACCCCAAAATTTAATGTCTGGGTAGAGGAGAGTAAACCAGCAATGGAGACAGAAGAAATGACCAGAGGGGTAGGTGGAAAACTATGAGACTGCATGCTTGGTGGAGCCCCAGCACAAGTATAGGAAGGAGCCAGTAGTCTGCTTTCCTGAATTGTACTAGACAGTGAATTTAAATGAGAACTGAAGCATGCTGCTGGATCTGGTGACCCAGAGGTCTCTAAGAACATTAAGAAAACTGATAGCAGGGGGTGTGCTGGAAAGTCCAGGTTGAGCCTTAGACTTGGGACAAGGAAGGAGGCTATTAAACCTCCAGGAAGTATCAATCCTCCCTAATACTTCCCATTCAACAATTGTTAGTGATAATTATGAATTATGGAACAAGCCATGTGACAGGCTTGTCTTAAGCACTTTACATACACTTTCTTGTTTAATCCTCTTTATACCCCTCATTATACCTCTGAGCTCTCTGTAAGGCTCAGAGGAGCTAAAACTTGCCCAGTGTTAACAGCTAGTGAGTTAGCCGGTAGTGGAGACAGAGTTGGCATCCGAGGCTGTCCGACTCCAGGACCTGAGCTCCTGTCCCCTCTTCTAGGTTGCCTCCTCCAAGTCCTGTGATGAATTTTCATGGAGCACTTGCTGTGGGTAGAGACAGGTTTAGTATTTATAGTTCAAGCCCCTGCCTCAGGGAGCTAAGGGCAGTAGGAGGCACAGGTCCAGCAGGCCTGGGTGGCAGAACGCAGGAGAACCTGAAGTGGGCTTGGCAGGGAGGCCTGGGAGTTATGAGGCTGGGGGACCACGGCCTCCATCTGGGGACATCAGCCAGGGAACCCCAGGGAGGAGGAGGGGTTTCAAGCCTGGCACAGCTCAGACACATAAATAGGGGGTAGAAGAGACTGGATTTCACCATTCCAGGCTCAAGGCACACATGTGGGACTGGCCTCATGTGGGACTTAGGCAACCTTGGGAGAGTCCACCTGCCCCACTATGGCTGTGGAAGTGCAGTGTAGGGAGAAGAGATAGAACAGAGGGCCTTGAGGGCCAAGGGCTCTGCTGAAGGCAGGGCCCGGCATCAGCACACACAGGGACGTGGAGGAGATAAGAGCTGCCACTTGCTGTGTAGGTGTCTTACGGAGAAGGAAATTTGGTCCTGGCCAAGAAAGCAGGAAGGAAAGGGAAATGGAGGAGGTTGTGCCTGTCCCCTTTCCCTTGGGCTTCTTTCAGGGAGGCTATTTGTCTGGGCCCACTGCCTGTACCAGCCCCTGGCCCCCACCCCTATTAGTATGAGACAACCCTGCCTGAAATCTTTGAACAAATCTCAGAGCCTCCTTGGATAGACTGCAGGTTGGAGGGCACCTCAGAGGGTCCAGCCTTTGCCTTCATGACATGTGCCAGAGGCCAGTGGTCACTTCACAACTCTAGTCTTGATTTCTCTGATCCTTGGAGATTTCATCTCAATGGTGTCTGGAACTCAGCTTCCTTCTTGGCAAGGGGTCACACCTCCCAGGGTGTTCTGCAGTCCAGTGTGACCAAAGACCCTTAGAGAAAAAGCAGGAGAGTTGGGGTGGGAGAGGGCAGATAGCTAGAGCTTGTGTCTTAGGGCACCGTAAGGGATATGGGGTTCTGGGACATGGGAACTCATCATGCCACCTCTAAGCCCTCAAGGGACAGAGCCTCAGAGTCTACACTCCTGTCGATGATCTAGTTTGGATTTTGCAGTTGATCTTTAATCCTGTGTGTGTGATTCTGCAGGAGGGAGGGATCTTGAGCTGTGCGGAGGGTGTGGCTGTGAACTCTGTCCCAGGCTGGGTCTTCGGGAGCGGTGGGGCTCCTGATTTCTGTTGGAGTAGGGTAGGAAGGCCCCTCACCTGTCCAGCTTAGGTCTTGGAGGAAGAGCATCCAGTCTTTTCTCTGCAGGAGACCTGCAGGGTGAAGGAAGCTTTGGCCTGTGCCTTGCCATTTAGGTCTGGGCTCTGGTTGGCAGCAGCCAGGCAAGGCTCAGCAGCCTGCCAAAGCTCTGCACACTGTGGCCCTTTGACCTCACAGTGCACGGGGCCCCTGTTCTCTGCCAAAGCTAGGAGCCAAACCAATTCCCCACCCCTTCAGCTAGCAAGCAACGGTCCTCAAGTGTAGAGATAAAAGAGTGAGGAGGCAGGGAAGCCCAAACTGTCTTTGCAGGATGATTTATTTATAGACAAGAGGACTGATTGTGTACTACCTCTATTGAGGAAACTACAAGAAGAAGGAGGTTGAGGCTGTAGCAAAACTATGGTTAGACTTCAGAAAGGACTTCCCAACAGACAAGAGCCAATGCAACAAGCAACAGCAGGAAATCAAGGAATCCTTTCTGGTGGGGAAATAGCCATCTTTCTTTCATTTCCATCTACCACTTTCCTCCTCTCAGGAGTGAGCAGGGACAGGCTCACCCTGCCTGAGGCACGGGGTGAGACACTGTGGCCTGGGGGGGGAGAGGCAGGAAGGCAGCAGGCATCATATTTAACATTCTGCCTCCCCCACTTCTGAAACACGGAGCTATTTAAAGACCCACTTGTCCCTACCACCATGGTGTCAATGACAGCCCGAGCACTGGGGCTTAACGCTGGGGTCGAATTCCTGACAGATCTGGCTCACGTGGCATCTAACCAGTTTCATGGTTATGATATTTTTGTCTCTATTTTCTTATTTTCCAATAGAATGAAAAAGCCTCTTGCTCCCCCTCTACCCAGCCTCCACGGCCTCCCCCTCTGGCTCTCTGGCAGCCCTTTCCTCAGTGTTTACAGGCAGCTCTCTGTGCCTGCCAGGCGTTCCATCACCCCCTGGCTGGTGAGCCTATCTGCCCCCTATTCCACTCAAGCTTAGTTGAGGAGCCCGAGAGCGGTCATACATTTGCATCTTGGACTTCCCCTTCCTTCCACGTCCATCTGTCCCCTTTGCCTGCATCTTGATGACAAACTGAGTGGAGAGAAGTGCTATCTGTTTAGTCCATACTGGGGGGATAGTAACTCTTCCCATAGCTGCAGTGTCTACATTCTGGGATGGAAAAATCCTGGGTCCCTGTCATTTGACCGTGAATTCTGTGATCCTTAAAGAAAGGGAAGTTGAGGGTCAGGTGAAAGAAAGTGGTGAGGGTCAGCCTGTGGTTCATAATGTACCAGGCAGCAGTAACAACAACCATTTATTGAGTGAGTCCTTTGTGCCAAGGATTTTGCTGACATTGTCCTCATGACCCTTATGTTTTGTAGATGAGGTAGCTGGCTCCCAGATGATAAGCTGTTTGTTCAAGGCCAAACTCTTAAGTAGTGGCCAAGGCCGGTCTTGAGCACAGAGTCTGTCTCCTTGGGAGACTCTGGACATTCTGCCCCCAGCCTGGAGCTATGGGGGTGGGCCTAGGCCACTGGGGAGACCACTCCTTCTCTGCCTAGATGTCCTTGGCTTATAGGGAGACTGAGAGACAGACTTGGTCTCTTAAGCCTCAGGTGAGGGAATGCTGGGAAGGCTCCATGGTGGTCAAAAAGGTAGAGAAATAATGCCTAGTGTGTTACCTGTCCTGGGCACAGTGCTGGACGCTGTGTTTGCATTGCTTATTCAATCCTTATCAACACTATGATTATTCCCATTTTACAGATGAGAAAACTGAGATACAGCAAGGCTAAATAACTTGCCCAAGGACACACAGGAAATGCAGAGCCAGGATTTGCATCCTAGCAGTCTGGCTCTAGGGCTGGCATTCTTAATGACACTACCTCCCAAATCTGAGGAGAGGGTGAGAAGAGGAGCACCCCCAAAATGGGACACTCCCCAGGGGAAGGGGACTTTTCAGGGTTGCAGAGTCCAGGCTTCAGGTGGGTCTCTGTATGTGGAAGGCACCTAGGGAGGCGGTTGGACCGGGGACCAAATCGCCCTCACATGTACCATGGCCCTCTGTGTGTACACAAGTACACACAACGCGCACACACACACACACACACCCTACTCTGGGTGTTCCAGTCACCACTTAGCTCAGTCCTCTTGTCACCTCCCTCTTTTTGCTGTGGGTGACAAGAAGGCCTGGCTTGCTGCCAGTCCCTGCTGCCTTTCCTTCTTCCCTCCCACGCTGGTTCCAGGACCAATCTCCTCCTAAGGATGCCCCTGTCCCTGGCCTCCCCAAGAGACCTGGTCCACACGATTGCCTGGGCCTTGTCTCCAGCCCAAGCCTGCTCTTCTCCCCAAGCTGAACCCTAGCTTTGCAGATTTGGTAGGAGCGATGTCCAAAAAGCTGTCAGATTCCGTCACATTTTCCAGCCTTCAGACCAGTCCTTTGTGACTGTTTTTGCAAAAGGGATCTTGAGCCAAGGGGGAGGGATAGAATGACCATCCTCAGAGGAGCAAGCAACCTGACCTAGACCAAATCACCTGATGCCAGGGCTGGGAAGGAACTGAAATTTCACTGAGATGCCTAGTGTGTGAGAGCACTGATTTGTCCCAGGGGTAGCTTGGGCTGAGAAGGGAAGGGCCTTTGCCCAGGTCAAGAGGCTCATAAGCAGCAAGGCCCAGCCCAGCGCCCAGGCTAGGCAGGCTGCACCTGGCTGCCTTGAGCCCTTCCAAGCTGTTATCATGAGTGCCTGATGGGCTTTGTGACAGAGCCCTGCCTGCCTCCACTCTTCTCTTCCCATTCCCTCCTGAGCTTCCCAGGCCTGTGTTAGGGAAGCCATCCTAGCACCTGACCCTCCTGCTGCAGTACCTGACAAATATTTCTTGCCCTGCTCCCTCTGTCCCCTGCCTGGCCTGCCTCCCCACAGGCTGGACCTAAGTGAGCAGCTCCTGCCTGTCCTTTACTCCTCTCTGCAGGCCTGCCCCACTCTAGCACCCTTCCCCACCTGCAGGCTGTTCTAGGCCTGGCCCCGCTGTTCCTTTCTTTAACTGGTTGTCACAAGTTTTTCCAGTCCTTCCTCCTGCCCATTTCAGTAATTTGGGCCTCTGCTGTGGACACAGAAGTCCCTGAAAAAAGTGCCAGCCCTTGCCCACCACAGCCCCTCCAGCCCTGCCCCTATACTCCTCCCAGGGTTTGGGAGCAGCCACTGGTCTGGCGGGTTGGGCCGGCTGGGCCAGGAGGAAGCTGGGCTCCAAGTTGGCCACCATCCTGCTCAGAGACTGGGCCCCAGTAGGACCTGCCTCATCTCCCTCCCTCCCTCCCTTGCTTAGGTCACACCCCACCCACCTCATTCCCACCCCCAGAGGCTGAGGTCACTGGCTCCCCTGGGCCCAGGTGGGGCTGTCATCACCTGCTGGTTGAGGGGGGAGGAGGCAAGGCCCCTGGGGGCTGTTGTCTTAGGGATTGAGTAACCAGGGAACTTGGCTCTGTTAGAACTGGCTCCCAGGCCAAGCCAGAACCTGCAAACCTATAGAACCTGCAGCCCCCTGTGGTCTTGGGGGCTTGGGCTTGGGGAAGTCAACTGAGAAAACAGGGCTAGGTAGGGATGGAGGGGACATTGGATTGTTCAGAGGCCCCCAGGGGCCAAGGGAAAGCACATTTCTTACCCAGAGAGCCCCCTCTAGTAGGCAAGGTAGATATGAGCCCTCTGGGGGGGTCTTTCCTAACTCAGGGCAGCACACTCACTGCTCCCTCCCTCCTCAGGTGTCCCTCAATGCTTGGTTTTGGTCCACAGTCTTCCACACCAGGGACACAGACCTCACAGAGGTGAGCACCCTCCAGCTCCGCCTCCAGCATGGGGCTGTCCTAGAGGAGCCCAGAAGGGTGGGCAGAGAGAGGCCTGGGGTGTACCTGACTTGTCTGAGAAGCAGATATTCCAAGCCAGGCCATTCAGACCTATTGGTGTGCTTGAGCCTCACTTGAACCTTGTGAGGTGGGTGGAATCCTGAGCTCTTTCTGACTGAGGAGGCAGCTGAGCCTTAGAGAGGGGAAACGACTTATTCAGGGTCACCTAGCTAGTCAAGGGGTGCGATCAGAACTGAAGTCCATGGCTGGTGAGCCCCAGACTGGGCTCTGAATTCTGTAGTGTGCTCTCATGTTCTGGAGTCCCGACAGACACACTGCCAGCACCTCTAAAGCCTCTCTGCTGAGCACATTTTTAAAAAAACTGCATTGACAGGCCCGGGACCCCCATCCCTTCCCTACTGCCCTTCCATGCCCCCATCCCCAATGGATCCTCTCTGGGCTCTGCTCTCCGTGGAGCCTTGTCCATCTGCTCCCCTCACACTGGCCCCTCATGACTCTCCCTGTCCTCAGAAAATGGACTACTTCTGTGCCTCCACTGTCATCCTACACTCAATCTATCTCTGCTGTGTCAGGTGAGCCTGCCTTGGTGGCTGCAGGGGCAAAATCAGGTCCCAGGGGCAGAACGGTGTCACCCAGCCCTTCCCTGGGGGTGCTGCCCGGGCCCTTCTTTGCTGGTCTCCCAACATCCTCCAGGCTGTCCTGGATGGGGACTTTGAGGCAGGACTAGGGGTCCTGGCTCCCTACAAGGAGCTGAAGCCCTTGGTCCCAGGCCGCTAGGGGCTAGGAGACCCGTCCAGTCAGCCTATTTTGGTGGGTTAGTGGTTTCAGGGACCATTTACTGATATTGGGGGGAGGAGATGCTTCAAGGAATGCTGCTCTGGGCACGGGCCACCCACCATCTGAGTAGCTCTGGATGGTGGGGCAGGACCGTGGGGCTGCAGCACCCAACCTTGGCCAGTGCCTTCCGGGTTTTCCTGCTGCTGCTGCTGACCACTCACATCTCCTACCTGAGCTTCATCCACTTCGACTATGGCTACAACCTGGCGGCCAACGTGGCTATTGGTGAGGCAGGGCTGAGGACTCAGGGGCCTCAGGCTATCTGCAGAACTGCTGGCTTGAGTCGGGGTGGGGGTGTCAGAGCAATTCCTGGAAAAGGAGGTTCTAGAGAGACCCTTGGAGTGAAGAAAGGGGGAAGAATTTGAGGTGAGAGAGCAGAGGCTGGGAGGAGAGCCTGAGGATGATCCTGGGGTCCAAGAGCATGGGGCTGGGGTGGCTTTGGGAAGGAGGAAGGAGTCTAATGAGTGAGCCTCTCCTACCCCACCGGCACCTAGGCCTGGTGAACGTGATGTGGTGGCTGGCTTGGTGCCTGTGGAACCAGCGACGGCTGCCTCACGTGCGTAAGTGCATGGTAGTGGTCTTGCTGCTGCAGGGACTGTCCCTGCTTGAACTATTCGATTTCCCGCCTCTCTTCTGGATCCTGGATGCCCACGCCATCTGGCACATCAGCACCATCCCTGTCCACGTCCTCTTTTTCAGGTTGGTGCTACTCCCTGCCTGGTACCTACCTTCTTTGTGCCCTTCCTTGCCTGCTCCTTAGGGGAGACTGGGAGCCTCCATGTGCCCATCTGCCCCCTCCCAGCTTGCCTGAATTCATCCCACCCCACCCCCAAGGGAGCTCTCTGAGCTGCATGCCTCAGTGGGCTCCTCCCTCGGCTCACAGCTTTCTGAAAGATGACAGCTTGTACCTGCTGAAGGAATCAGAGGCCAAGTTCAAGCTGGACTGAAGACCCTGGGAGCAGGATTCTGCCGCCTCCCTGCTGGCTCCCATTCTCCCCTCAATCCGCAAGATGATTTCTTTTCTCCTTTTACCTTCTTGAACTTGGACATGAGGGATGTGGGCCCGGAATCATGTCACTAGCCCACCCCCTTGCTAGTCCTCACAGATCTTGGAGCCTGTTCTGGGGGTGGTTTCCCAGTATCTGGGGCTAAAGAATGGGCAGCCCCCCTGGGTTCTGAGCTGAAGTGGATGGAACTGAGTGTGTCCTTAGCTGAGAAGAGCTCAGAGAAGAGCTGCCTGTTTCCTCCCCAGCAGGCTCCTGCCCAGATCCCCTGCTGCCTAGCTGGGTCTCAGTGCTGGGAGCCCAGGTACTTCCCGCCTTTGGGGACACAGTGAGATCCCCTTCTGTAACCCTTGCCCTCCTCCAGGGCACCACTAGATGGCACTGGATGCTTACTCTCTGGTTAGCCAAATTTCAAGGCCAATCTCATTCTTCCCATGGGATTGTGAGGGACCAAGCTGCTGGGAGTGGGGAGGGGTTTCTCCCTGACAGTTGTCTCAGCCAAACTCCCAGGAGGCCTCATCACATTCCTCTTCAGGGCCTGGACCCCTGTGTGCCCAGGACAAGAGTCCTGTGCTGCTGTCCTGGTTGGGAGCCTGCACATGAGTGTGTCCAGGATGTTGGCCAGACCAAGTGCATAGCTGAGTTGGGCACGAGCATGGGCTTGGGTGTGTGAGTGCCTGGACCAGGGCATGCAGTGTGGGGGCAGGGGGACAAAGTGTGTGTGTTCAGGCTCAGGTGTGTTAGCACAGGTTAGGGGAATATGCATGTGAGTGTGCTTGTATCTGAGATGCATGGGATACACACATGCCAGTAAGAGGAGACTGGAGCAGGGTGGGGGAATCATGTCACCAGCAACAATTGATTATTGACAGGCAACGCTGCCTGAGGCTCCACTCAGGCAGCCAGCCAGGATATCCCCATGGCTGCCTGGGTGTGGATGTGTTCCTGCCCCATGCCCCTTTGTCATCGCCCTCCAAACTTCACAGGGCCCCCACAAAGCTTAAGACAGCAGTTCTCAACCTGTGGGATATGACCCATGGGAACTATATTAAAAGGCTGCGGCCTTAGGAGGTTGAGAACCATGGCTTAAGAGCACCCTTCAGAACCAGGGACAGAGGTAAATGGGGATCCTAGGGCCTCTTTTCAGCCTCTTTGCCTTGGCATATTTGGACTCCCCCTGCACCTCCTTTCCCTGCTGCCAGCCCCTTGCCACAGCCTGGACCTTGGGAAGAAAGGGGAGAAAGCTTATGACTGGGTCTGGTTTCTGCTCTTGCCAGAGAGGCTCACTGTTCTAGGGGAGCCCCAGGGCAGGCAGGAGCCACACTGTGCTTGCATCCCAGTAAAGGTAACCCCCTACCAGTTGCCAGCAGCTCTGGCACAGTCCAGCCATATAAGAGTAGAATGTGGAGCTCCTGAATGTTCCATCCCCAAAGCAGTCTCTATAATTAGAGTAGGGAGACTGGATTTTGCTTTGTTCTTTCCCCTTGTCCCTCGTTGACTCTGCTAAGACTCCAGCCTCAGGTACTTGGGTGGCCTATGTTAGAATCTTTTGATACTGAAAACTATTTTAAAGTAGGAGGGTAGCAAGGGACATGCTTAATAAACCAATTCTCAATCTCACCTACCTTTGTTCAGCTCATTTGGATGAGTAGTAGGGGAGCTGGAGGGAAGAAGAGGACAGAGTTTGGGGAAGGAAAGGACAGGAGGAGGACCCAGAGCTGGTTGGAGGCAATAGACAAAGGGGGAGTCTCCACCCGGGCACCTGGGAGTGGGGTGGGGATCAGGTGCAGGGCTGAGCAGAGCTCAAATACAACTTGGAGGAAGGAGCTGCTGCTGCTTCCATCTCACTCCCTGGCCTTTGTGCCTAGATTGTTAACAACAGCCCTTACATCCCCACCACCTGGAAATTCCACTTCTTCTTCTTCTTTTTTTTTTTTTTTTTTTTTT
>NW_003852413.1:24305502-24313808 GCF_000181295.1 Otolemur garnettii
ACAGGCACCTGCCACAACGCCTGGCTATTTTTTTGGTTGCAGCCGACATTGTTGTTTGGTGGGCCCAGGCTGGATTTGAACCTGCCAGCTCAGGTGTATGTGGCTGGCGGCTTAGCCGCTTGACCCACAGGCACCGAGCCGGAAATTCCACTTCTGTCTCCACATTTCCTCCCACTCTCCCCCTTTCTGGTCTGAACCAGGCTGTACTACTCATTTGTTACTTGAGCTCTCTGATCTTCACCTGGAAACAGGCGACCAAGACCAACTGCTGAAAGTGGGACTGAAGGATACAACAGACATAATTGTATATCACAAGTGCCTGGTGCACTGCAGGAGCTGAATGCACTCCCCTGACCCTGGCCTTCCTTACTTTGGAAAGACCAAGTTGTATAGAAAGCTACCTTCAAAGAAGCTTCTGGGAAAAAAGCCTCGCGTTGGTGCCTCCCACACCCCTATACTCAGAAGAGATGTCTGAGCCCTCGTTGCTTCCCAGGAGAGCCACAGACAGCACTGACATTCAGCAGCAGAGAATTATTTCTTTATTAGGTGCCACCTCAGAGAACAGGGAATCTGAGTGACTAGGGGGCATAGGGTATAGGCATACTGGGCCCTCACACCCCTACCCCCACCTTTTTCTGGGCCCAGGCAAAGAAGATGCCCTTGACATCATCTACACCTGTCTGAAGGTGGGCAGGCATGGTATAGGTACGAAGGTCTCGGACCTCATAGCCACTATGCACCAGGGCCTCCCTCACCTCCTCCTCACACACTGGCACCACTGCCAGCCTGGCCTCTCCAGCCAGGTACCATGACTCCTCCACAGCCCCAATGAGGAGGAGGTGCCCCCCAGGCCTCAGCAGTGTGGTGATGTTATCCAGGGCACGCTGGAAGCTGGCCAGATCTGGGCTCACAGCCTCCAAGCAGAAAGTGGAGACCAGGGCATCAGCAGGCAGGGGTGCCGGGCTCTCGGTGCCCAGGGGCCAGGGTTGGTGCACATCAACAGGCAGGACCCGCTTCACCCGGGCTCGAAGCTGGCTCTCCTTCTCCTGCCAGGACTCACTGTGCAGGGGCACAAGGTAGGGCTCAGGACTGTCCCACCCTCAGACCTCTCTGCCCCCCACCACATACATTATGGGAGGCCCCCTGCCCAGCCCTCACCCCCTAGCCCTTACCCCTTGCCCTCAATGAGGCAGACGTGCTGGCTGTAGGTGCTCCAGTTGAAGGACCCCGGCTCCTCACGCAGCCAGAGCCCTAGCTCCTGGCGGTTAACCTCCAAGAAATCTGTCATGGTGATGTCCTCGAAGTGGGCACAGGCACTGAGCAGCTGGTATATGGTGGGGCCTGAACCAATGTCAATGAGTGTGCGTCCAGACACCTCACCTGAGCAGGCAGAGGAAGACAATCCTGGTACCAGGCCTAACTCAGTCACCCACCTCTTTACCTGCTTCTCACCCCCTCTCTGGTTCCTTCTCCCCCTGTAAGTGCGACTCTACCTAGAGAAAGGACTAGTTCCAGAGTTAGACAACCTGGCAGAGTTCTGGGGACTCACCTACCTTGGGAAAGGAACTTACCCTCTCTGAGATTCTGATCCACATCTAGGAAACTGCATCGACCAGTGAGGGCTGGTAGGGAAATCCTGACAGTGCTTGGCTGTTTCTCTCTCCCCTTCTCCAGTCTCTGCCTCCATTTCTTTCTCTGTTTCTCTCTTCCTGTCAGTCTCCCCTGCATCATTCCCCACCTCAGGCCTCAGTTCTTTTTTTTTTTTTTTTTTGAGACAGAGTCTCACTTTGTTGCCCTCAGTAGAGTTTGATGGTGTCATAGTTCCCAGCAACCTCCAGCTCTTGGGCTCAAGCAATTCTCTTGCCTCAGCCTCTCCAGTAGCTGGAACTACAGGTGCCTGCTACAAGGCCGAGCTATTTTGTTTTGTTTTAGCAGGCCCAGGCTGGGTTCAAACCCACCAGCCCGGGTACATGTGCCCAGCCATTTTTTTTTTTTTTTTCTTGAGACAAAGTCTTAAGCCGTCCCCCTGGGTAGAGTGTCCTGACATCATAGCTCCAGCAACGTCCAACTCGGGCTCAAGCGATCCACTTGCCTCAGTTTTTTTTCTATTTTTAGTAGAGACTGGGGTCTCGCTTTTGCTCAGGCTGGTCTCGAACTGGTGAGCTCAAGCAATCCACCCACCTCGGCCTCCCAGAGTGGTAGGCGTGAGCCTAGCCCTCAGTTCTGAGCATTCTGCTTCCCCTTTCCACCTCTCTCTCCTCTGCCCCTCTCCTAAGGGATGTCGCTCCCTCTCTCTTCTGTTTGCACTTCTTAGCTATCTCTGCTTCTTGATCCTCATCCTCCTCTCTTGATTTCTTTTTTTGTCTCTCCTTGCCCCCTTTAGCTCTCTGTGACTTCCTGTTCCTTGTGCCTCAGTTTCCCCGCGCTCACCGGTAGCGAAGGTCTGCGCCAAACAGCTCAGCTTCCAAGGCCCGACGCCGTCCGGGCTGCTCAGGTCCCCACGCGGGGGCGCGTAGTTGTTGCGGAGGTAGGCGCGGGGCTCGAAGCGCTGGTAGGCCAGGGCCACCGCCGCCCGGCCCGGGTCCGAGTCAGGGGCTGCGCCCGCCGCGTAGCTCGCGTCTTCCTGGCTCATGCTGCTGCCACGACCCGCGCTGTCCGCCGCTGGACTCGCGGCCCCTTATCTACCGCCAGACCCCCTGCCCGGCCCCTCTGCGGTGGGGGCTGCAGCTGAGTTATGAGCCGCCCAGGGCCACGCGCGCCACGTGTCCCCCACCCCATCCATCTCCGTTAATGTCCGAGCAGCAGACACACCGGAGGTGAGGGAGGCGGCCATGGAGACATCAGCTCCCGCCCCACCCCGCTCCGCACTTGCTCCCGCAGCCCCCACCCCTCGCCTCACCTGCCCGTTCCAGTCCCGCCTCGCGCCCCCAGCCTCAGCTCCTGACCCCGAGGTCCTGGATCTTCCCACCCCGTCAGCTCGGCACCTCCCGTCCGTCCTCTCTCCAGCTCCCCGCAGCCATTCACTCCTTTGCCCAGCATCCAGTCCCTGCTCTTCCCCATGGTTGCACCCCCAGACTCCCGCCAGGCTCCCCTTCGTCCGGACATCCTTTCCAACACCCACCCTCTCCTTAGTAATGTCACCCCAACTCCATTTCTCCGCCCCTCCTCCAATCCTCTCTCCTCGCCCTTTCCTATCCCACCCCGTCCTCAGCACCCCCTCCCCCCACCTCAGAAAGGACAGTCCGTTCCGGCCTCTGCTGCTGTCGCTCCGGGGGCCCCCAGAGCCAGGATTGGGCTCCGCTCGTCCGATGGCAGTAGCGATAAGGGAGGCGAGAAGCGCTAATGCACTTAGCAGGCGGAACTGCCGGTTCCCTGTGAGCCCCGCAGGCTTCACGCCGCTTATCTGAGGGCTGTCCAGGACAGAAGGTTCGGGATGTTCCCGCCATCGCTGGGGCGCTGGACCCAAGTACCGGTCGAGGGCTCGGAACAGACCTTCCAGGGGCCGCCAGGGGGCGTAGTCCGGACCTTTAGGCGCCTGCAGATTTGGAGTCCCACGGGTCTGATGTCCCTGACCTCGCTCCTCTGGAAGCTCAGCCCCCTCTGCGATAACTACACATACCGGGTCTGCAGGTTCAGTGGACGCTCCAGGTGTCCGGCTGTCAAGATGCTGCGATGTCTTCACTCCTGTCCCCACAAATGGAAGACGATTCTGCCCACAACTTCTCTCCATGGTTTTCTTGATGGGAGACCCCTCTGGAACATCCAGTACCCCCTCCCCTGGGTGGGCTATCAGCTTAAGCCGAGTCTTGGCTCTGCTTAATCCTCCTTGTCCCAAGGAGGGAAAATCTTGGGGGGCAAAGCAGCCAGATTGGGCCATCAGTCAACACAACAGCTGCAGGGGTCATAGACAGGAACCTGACCTCCTCCACCCCCTTCCACCTTACCCTATGCTCCCAGGACAGAGAGGGTGGAGCACTGACCCCAGCCAAGGATTGATTCTGTCTGGATTCAGAACTGAGAGGTTAGCCTTAGGGTCACTGACCCTGTCCACACCCTGAGGCACAGCCAAAGACAGTCCTTGTGCCAGTCTCCTCTATATTCTCCATGAGACATCATTGAAACAAACCTTGGTGCCAGCTGGCCTGCTGGGCACTGCCCAGTGCCAGCATGTTGGACATGGAAGCCAGTACTGGGCAGCAGCAGACAGGAACAAGAAGGGGACGGGATTGATAGTCACCCTGTTTACAACTTTGTCCCTACACCCCTCTCCCAGAGAAGTGTACCCACCAGCTCTGCCATATTTAGCTCAGATGCTCAGACGCAGGTCCTGTTCCCAGAAGGGGTTATGGGGGGGGGGACACCAACAGGCTGGCCCCACAAGCACAAGGAAAGAAACAAGACTCTAGAGCACAATTCAGCATTTATTGCAGCGCTAACAAGATGCTGGGGGCCCCACCATGCCTGCCTCTACCCTCTTCACATCCCCCTCCCTCCAATCTTCTCCAAGCCTCCTGCCTAGAGCATTCCAGATCCCCTCACACTTTTCCTAGTTCTTCTCTGAAGCTGAAACCTGGACAAGGGTCACTACCGAGGCACTCTCACCCTTCACTGGCATCTTTTGTCCATTCTCCTGGGGCTGGGGTACTAGGCTGTGCTGGCCCCCACCTCCCCACCTTCAGTGCCCACCGTCTTTGTCTCCCTTCGGGAACTCAGGGGGCTCAGGCATCCTGGCCTCTGGCTCCCTTCTTCCCTAGCCCCCAACTCTGGGCAAACTACAAAGCATCCATGGCCAGCAGCTCCCTTCTGTAGTTCTAGCCAGGAAGGGCCCAGCCACAGTGAAGCCCAAGTCACAGGCCCTCTCAGCCTCTCTGTGCTTCCTGGGACATGGAGCGGGACAGGGAGCGACGAAGGGCACCAGGCTTGCTGACGGGCACCACAGGAGGCAGCTGCTTGGTGATCTCAGCCACCTCCTGGCGATCCGCACACTGGCCACCCAGGGCTGTCTCCAGCGCCAGCAGCTCCTGTAGTGGGATGGGGGTATCCTCGCGCTCCTCTTTGGTGGCACCCACCTTGGCGGGCGTGAAGATAGGTAGTGGCAGCACCCGCTGGTAGGGAAGCTGGTACTCCTGAAGCCCACGGCCGAGGATGCCCATCCGCATCACCAGCCAGGGGGAGCACTGCACCAGTGCCTGGCACTGCCCCTGTCGGTGGTAGGTCTCCCGCCGCTGGGCATCCTCTTCATGCAGAGAGCAACTGTGAAGGAGAGGAGTGGGGGACCCTGAGCTCTGAGTGAGGGGCTCCTAGGATCTGGGGGACAGGAGGGGCGACTCTACTTCACTCTCTCCAATGGGCACTCTTCCTGCCCCACCCTCAGAAACTTCTCCAGGGCTTTGTGCTGTGGCCTTATGTGGCTCAGGGAGGCTGCACTGGGGAAGCAGGGGTGCTGACCCAAACTCACCCCTCCTCAGGCCGTGTAGACAGCGTCAGATCCTTCCACTCAGCCCAGAAGGCCTCTCGGCGCTCAGAGTTCTCCTCGGACACCTGGCAGCTCAGCTCCGAAGTGGCCATGATCACTCCTCACACCCTCTCTGCTCTGCTCCTCCCAGGCCCTTTAAATAACCCCCTCCTCCCGCTTCTCCAGGGGCTATTTTCGGCCCCTCTGGCGTCAGATGCTATAAGCAGAGCCAAGACTCACTGATGGGGGGACTCTGGATCCAAGGCAGGGGCTGTGGTACCTGGGCACTGGGTGCCCCAGGCCAGAGGTCTGGGCTGGGGTCCTCAGAGCAACACCTCCAGGTGCCCTACACTCCTCAGACACTGTCTCAGACCAACCATGTGCCCAGCCTTGTGTCTCCTTGGCACTTGCCCTCTGCCCCACCCACACCCTCTTGCTCAGGGAGGACAGCAGCTTGTCAGTAAACAGAGCAGGAACTGGTGCCCCTTCTGAGCTCTGTACCGGGACTGCCAGGTCCTGCCCGGCGGCCCTCTCCTCTGTCTGGGCTCAAGGGCACATCCTCAGACAGTTCCCCTCCACTGGAAGAGACAGTATAACCACGTCCTCAGGTGCCTGCCCCAAAAGCCTAGTCCCTGACCAACACCAGCAAGGTTGGGGGATGCTAGTTCCACACCTGGGACCCTGGGGCATAAGCCTTTGCCAGGTGTTTTCCTTTCCCATGGTCAGTGGTCAGAGAAGTGGTCTCTTCTGGGGGTGGAAGGAGCCCCCAGCTCTACCTCAACATGCCACGTGGGGTGAAATGGGAATCCAGGGGCCCCGACAAATGGCAGTCAGAAGACCTGGCCCCAGCCCCAAATTGGCCATAAATAGGCTGGGTCAGTCTCTGCTCCTCCCTGGGCCCCACTTTCCCCTTTCTGGCCACAACAAGATGGCTGAGAGCTCTGGCCCCTGCCAGCAACATGTGCTACCTGGGAGGGGGCTGGTGTCATTCACAGGGAGCAGGGGAAGAAGACAACTGTGGGACAGCGCAGGACCTAAAGCTAGCAACTCGTGCAAGAAGCTGACATGCAGGTGGGAGAATGAGGGCATTGCTAAGTAGACAATGCAAAGGGCCCAGAAGAGGCAGTGACGGGAGCTGAGCAGAGAACCTTGTGGGGACAGCAGAGCCAGCTGCTGGTAAGGCCCATGGACACCCAGCAGGGTACAGAACTGCATACTACTGATTACTGTGGCACTATGCCTGATTGTTGATATCTTTTAATCTTGAAACAACCCTATGACATTAGTCCCATTTTCACAAAGTAGGAAACAGGCTATGAGGTAGATTTGGTCAAGTTCGCACGCCTAGCAGGGCCAAGATAGGATCCACCTGGCTCTAAACAAGTCTGTTTCTTTAGAAGCCTGCAGGGCAGGCAGGCAGGGAGGAGGGCAGCGTCCTGGCCCAGGCTCCGGAATGCCCCTGGTGGGGTTGCTAAGGGGTAGAGGGGGTCAGAGTGGAGCCTGGGAGACCCAGGGTTCCGAGTGGTTGAGACCCCCAAGGTGCCAATATGTCCCTAAAATTCAGGGCCTATCTCTAGCCACCCTTAACAGTCAAGGCCTGTTGGGGACACTGCCTGTGCCTCCTCCTACCCCGCCTCATCCTACACTAGAGACCTCAACCTGCCCTCCTGAGGCCTGGCTGGGGCAGGGCATTTTTCTCTGACTTGTCATCTGCTCACTTGAACTGGTCAGGCTGTGGAGGGGGGAGTGTTCCAGGAAAGACTCCCACTGGCTCTGCCCTCCGTGATGTGTTGCCACTCACTCCTTCCCCATCTAAGCTGCTGCCCTCCTCTTCCCTCCAGAGGCCAGGCAGAGGGAAAGGCTGCTTTTTTTGTTCATATTTTTAATTGGCTCAAATTACAAAGGTCCCCAAGGAAGCCCTGGGAGGAGGGAAACAACCTGGGAGAGGCAGAGATATATTGCCAGCACCCACCGCCCCCACCTGCCACCCACTCCCCACAAATGTATATGGAAAAAGGTTCCAGAGCTAAAAAACTGATGGGAGAGCAGGCAGATGAAGGGCTCTTTCACCTAACATCTGGTGACAGGCAACCCTGACCTGTCCTACCCAGGGCAAGGTAGGAGACCGCAATCTCCTCCAGAAAGTTGGGATACCCCATGTAAACATGAGCAGGACAGACCCTATGTCCTCCAGCCAGCAGAGCCCCAGAGTCTGAGCACTCAACCCCACCACCTGCTCAGGACCATGGCTCCAGCACAGTGGCTCGGTGGAGGGTGGAAGCTTGGGGCCAGGTCCTCTGTGGGCAGCAGGAAGCCCAGCTGGGCCCTTGTCTGGTTCTAGAGGCTGTGGCAATAGGACCCTGGCCGGCAGGGTGGGCAAGGAGGCATGATCATGAGCGGGGCCCCAGCTCCCCGACGCGCTGCCGCAGGTGAAAGGCAAATTCAAACATGGTGGCTGCAAGGCTCTGGTGGATGAGGTACCGGGGCAGGCGGCCCTGGGGGAAGGGAGGCAGAAGTTACAGGCTGGTTTGTCCTCAGCAGGATCCCCCCCACAGGTGGTCCCAGCAGGTGTGCTCTGGGCCAGAATGCAGGTGCAGCTCTGGAATCCAGCCTGGGCCACCTCCCCCCAACTCCCAGCAGGAAGAACATGCTGTGCCCAGGTCTTGGCACCAGTCACACAAACAGACCTGGGTGAGGCTAAGCTGGCAGCCAGCCACCCCTTCTCAGGACCTCGGGAATCAGATGTAAGAAGAAGGGCAGCTCGGCGCCTATAGCTCAACCGGCTAAGGCGCCAGCCACGTACACCTAAGGTGGCGGGTTCGAATCCCCAGCCCGGACCCGCCAAACAACA
>NW_003852413.1:24314199-24326507 GCF_000181295.1 Otolemur garnettii
TGGGAGGCTGAGGCAAGAGAATCGCGTAAGCCCAAGAGTTTGAGGTTGCTGTGAGCTGTGATACCACAGCATTTTACTGAGGGTAACATAATGAGACTCTGTCTCAAAAAAAAAAAAGAAAGGAAGAAAGGAGGCTGAAGACAGAGGGGGCCCTGAGCAGCAGAGAGAATCCCCAAGGTCACACAGCTACCACGTTCAGCAGCAGAGTACCCTCCATGCCATGTAGCCCACCAAGCAGCACCCAGGACCCCACCTTGAGATCTGTGTTGAGAATCCAGATGAAGGTGCAGACTCGAGGGTTACTGGCCGACTTGAGCACAATGAAGCCCCCAGGGCCATTCTCTCCCCTAAGGAGAGAGGAACCATTGGGGGGACTTTGGAGCTGAGCAAGGCCCCTGATACTCACACACCCCATTCTTGGCCCAGTCTGGACTAGAGTGGGAGAAAGCAAATGCTGATCTAGAAACTACTACTCTGTCTGAATACGGCTTAGCAAAAGATGACCCAAAGGCTCTAGCATCAGCCCTCCACCCTCACCCACTCTCCTATGCTGGAATCCTCCTGTAACAGTATGCCAGTGATTGCACACCTCCAGTGACAGGGAGCTCACCACCCTCCCAGCCCTCATCTACTCAGTCTAGAAATTCCAAAGTCAGCTCTGGCTGTGACGGAAGGGGCTGGGCTGGTGCTTCTCACTTGGGGCCCCTTTTCAGGAGGTGGTCAGGGCCTGGGCTGTATGGTTCACATCTCACATTTCACTTTCCCACAGCTCCCTTGAGCATGCTTAAGCCCACTCCACAGATAAGGAAGTTGGCACCCAAGGAGGAAATGAGCTTGGCCCCTCACCCAGTGAGTATGTAGTTGTGCCAAAACCAGAGCCTGGTCTCATATTCAAAGACCAATGCTCTCTGCTGGAGCCCCAGGAGGAGACTAGGGAGGCAAGGAGTGGGGTCTATGCGAGAGGGCCACCCACAGCACTTGGAGGAAGCCCAGGGACTATGACTCCTTTCCCTTTGAGGGGACTTTGAGGAAGGCAAACCATCAGGGACAGGGTGAGGAGAAGGAAAGGAGACCTGAGTGAAACCCAGAACTCGGGGCCTCCTGCTTAGATTGACCAGCCCAGCTGACCTCATGGCTCCCAAACTCCTTCCCTGGACTGGTCCCCACCCACAGTCTACCCCGAGCCAGCTACACACATCCCCTCCAGTCTTGGTGGCTGGGATCCAGCTGTCTATCTTCCCTGCTCACACAGACAGAGCGGCAAGATTAGCAGGATTAGGGGCTGGGAGGGGCAGAGCCCAGTGGGACAGGGAACAGGAATGCAGCCTCAGCAGGAGAAGCTGTACATAGTGTACCCTGCACTGCTAAGTGCTCCTGGGAGGGGCAGGCCAAGATGACCCCAAGTAAGGTCAGGCTCACCTGACATATTTGTGCGTGGCCGGCTTGTCACTGTGCATGGTGGCAATGCCTGATGACAGATATCGGTCCCTGCGCCGCTCAATGCGCCGGACATTCACAAAGTCCCTGAGGGAAGGAGGGTTAGATAGAGGGCACGGAGCCCAAGATCTAAGTGCAGAAGGCCTGTGAGGAGGGTGTTTGGTGGGTGCTCACCTTGGGGAGACCACGCCACCCGCAGCCCCTGCAGACACATCATAGGAGATGAGAGTGTTGTCTTCTACTCGCTGTAGGATCTGAGGGCCATCAGAGGAAACATGAGGTACAGCTCACCCTAGGAATCCCCCAAACCAGCCTCCTCTTTGCTCAGGCCCCTATACTAAGGACTGTTGGGTGGCGCCTGTGGCTCAGTGAGTAGGGCGCTAGCCCCATATTCCAAGGGTGGCGGGTTCACACCCAGCCCCGATCAAACTGCAACAAAAAAAATAAGTAAGGACTGTTGCCACTCCCAGGCCCTGGGCCAGGTACCCTGTGAACATTCCTCCTTGCCATCTTCCTGGCCTCTCCACAAGGGGCTATGGCCATCATCCCATTTTATAGATGGGGAAACTAAGGCACAGAGTGGTTCAGTGATACCACCCAGGTCCTCTGTGGCCTGAATGTGCCCCCAGGCTTGGCTCACCTGGCAGGCAGTCACTGTCTTGTTCCATAGCACCATCCTTTCAGGCTGTAGGATCACCTCCTGGTACACCAGCTCCGCGGGGCAGGGCAGGAAGGTCTGGCAGGACCAGGGCAGGAGGGCTGGGTGGTGCCAGATGTGCTAGGGCACACCAGCCCTTCCCTCTTGGTGGAAGAGACCTGCCAGAGAGCCCCTTGGCCTCTTCCTGCAGCCCCAGACAGAGCAGGACACTCCAGGATACCTGCTTCCTTCACTCACCTTGAGGATGAATGTCTTGCCATGAAAGGGAACCTCAATGGTGTACACAGTGTCCCCATATTCCTGTGGAAGGGACATAAGGGTAGCAGGGAGGAAGGTAGAGAACAGATGGAGGGCACAGGAGCGGGCTGGTGGCACAGGAATGGTGACAGGCAGCTCAGAGTGGAGAACTCCAGGATTTGGGTGGCATCTGAACAGCCATTACCAGTGGTTCTGACAAACGTATGGCAAAGGCTTTTGATATTAAGTTGAAAGACGAGAGCACAGCTGCACTGCAACCTCGAAGAGCTGTTGTCTCCAGGCCAACAGGGCTGCCAGGGGAAGTGGCCAGAGAGAGAGAGACTGGGGGATGTTTCCCTATGTTTTCCAAGCTCTCTGCAATCTTTTTAGATAATGTTGTTTTGATCATGAAATAAAACACCAGACACAGGATACAAGCCTGGCTTCCCTTTCAAAGCCTGGAGCCAACGGGGCAGAGCAGCAGGGAAGGGAGCTGGGGGTCGGCAGAGGGGAAGCACCCAGCCCAGCCTCCTGCCGAATGGCCAACCCCAGGATTCATTCCTTTTTGGGGGGCAGGGATAGGGTTCTAATCCATGTAATCCTTGGGTTTATTTCTCAGGCCTCAGAAAATAAAGCAAAAACCCCCAACACCCACGGGAGGCTTAGGTGGGAAAGGGGCTCCCTTTTCTTTTCTTTTTTTTTTGAGACAGTCTTAAGCTGTCGCACCCTGGGTAAAGTGCCTTGGCGTCATAGCTCATAGCAATCTCCAACTCTTGGGCAAAAGTGATCCTCTTGCCTCAGTTTTTCTTTTTTCTTTTTTTTTTGAGACAGAGTCTCATTTTATTGCCCTCAGTAGAGTGCTGTGGCGTCACAGCTCACAGCAACCTCCAACTCCTGGGCTTTAGGTGATTCTCTTGCCTCAGCCTCCCAAGTAGCTGGAACTACAAGTGCCCACCACAATGCCTGGCTATTTTTTGTTGCAGTTTGGCCAGGGCCGGATTCAAACACGCCACCTGATATACTGATATGGGGCCAGCGCCCTCCCCACTGAGCCACAGGCAATGCTCAAGTTTTTCTATTTTCACTAGAGACAGGGGTCTCGCTTTTTCCTCAGGCTGGTCTCAAACCTGTGAGTTCAAGCTATCCACCCACCTCAGCCTCCCAGAGTGCTAGGATTACAGGCATAGCCACTGTGCCTGGCGGGAGAGGGGCTTCTTACATTATTCTTCTCAAACTTCCAATTATCCTCCTGGGCCAAGATCTGGTCCACCACTGCTGTGGCCTCCTTCCCCTGGCGGATGTACTCCCGTTCCTGGCCAAGAGTGGGAGGCAGGAAGGGGTCAGCCTGGGGCCTCCAGTCTCCTGAGGGCTGTGGTTGTGGCTGCTCCCCCTCTGTCCCCAAGCATGAGGCAGGCCAGGGGTGTGACCAATGGTGAGACAGATACTTGGATAAACAGGCACTGTCTGGCATTTGGGCTGCCTGAAGTCTATCCTGTACTGGGAAACCTCTGACCACCCTGGCTGAACCCAGCGCTGGCCCTTGTGTGGGTGCCCATTGCAAGGGCAGGGTCTAGGTAGGTAGCCAAATACCTGGGCAGAGAAAATTTTCTTCCCAATAACTTCTTCGTCTGATTCATTGTCAGACCCTGTAGAAAACAAGCATGGATGATAATTGACAATGGCAAAGGGTGGGGAAAGAGTGCAGGTAGGTAGTGGGGGTCGGGCATGTGAGTGCAAAGACGTGGGGGATAAAAGTGTGTGGGAGAGGGTTGCTGGCTTTCCCCAGGGAGCCCGATAGAAGGAATAGAAAGAACAGACCCAGCCCACCCTGCTCCTCACGAGGCCCCTCCCTGAAGGCAGCTCCACCACCCACCAGCCCCTCACCTGCAAAGGATTCTGGGGGTGAATAGAACTGGCCCTCGGATAGAATGCCAGAGAATAGTAGGGGTCCACGGGCAGCAGCAGCTTGGGCGGCGAGATACCCTGGAGGAGCAGATGTGGGCAGCCATTGTCCCGGATGGAAGATAGTCATGCCTTAGCAGCCTGAGGTACTCACAACCCCACGCTTACTCAGGTTCCTAGAGTCTGCTCAGAGGGACAGGTGGCTCAGAACTGACTCTCATTCCTGAACCTCTCCCCCTCAGGGCTGTAATGACCCTTGCCAAAGCCCCCATCACCCAGCACTCACATCGCTCCTCCTCGGCTTCCTGTGGTAGGACCTTGAAGTCAAGGAACCAGGTCTCCAGCCAGGCAAGGACAAAGGACACAATGGGGAGCAGGTAGCCAAATGCCCCTTTGCTGAGCAGCTGTAGAGGGAGGGGGCTGAGCTCCATGGTAGGGACTACTCAACTGTCACCCCAAAACCATAGGTGCAGAGCCCCCTCCTCAGGTCACCAATTCTGGCTACACAAATTGGCATACACTCTGTGCCCAGTACCAGCTGACTGTGAAGCTGCTGTGCCACATGCCCCTGAGATGGATTAATTAAGTCTACCGGGGATAAACCGAGGTTAGGCTGGAAGAAGAACTTTCTGACTCTTAGGGTTATACAGACAGGTGGGGGGAGATGGTGCAGATGAATCCTTGCAGATATCTGGACTGGATTGCCCTCACCCTAATCCTGACAACAGGGACAGAAATTAGAGACATGGTCCTTTTTTAGGAGAAGCCTGTCCGTTAGGCCAGATGCCCACCAGACTCAGCCAGATCTGAGCTACTGACCTCTGAGATGATGACCTTGACAATGAGGAATGTGCTGGACACCAATGTAGTGACCTGCCCAGGGGAAGCAAAGAGGGAGAGAAGGAAAGCAGAGGCTGGGGAGGGAGTCCTCCTCCATCACATCCCTTGCACCAGCCCTACCAGGGCACAAGAGCTGCCAGGAAAAGTGGCATCTTACCGCAATCACCCACCAGTGCCGGATTCGCAGCACAGCATAGCCCAGGAGCAGTACAGAGAAGCGGAAGAAGGCCAGGACCTAGCAGGAGAAGGGAGCTAAGCCATCATAGGAAGCCAAAGTCCCCTACCCCCATTGAAGGCTGACCTCCCCTCTGTCCTGCTCCCCCATGTCCCTCCATGAGTGTGCATGCCCCAGGAGAGTATGGCTGAGTTAGTGTTTCTTTGGGACAATTTGGATGTGACCTTCTTGGACACAGGTCTCATCTTCTCCTTCCCACTTGGGGCACTCTGAAAGAGGGAGCTTTTTGAAGACTGAGGACTCCCCAAGGATAGGAGCTGAGTCTCTGGATCAGAATGAACAGGTATTGTGGGAAGAAGATAACCCAGCCAGAGTCATTTCCCTGGATCTCCCAAAGAGATTTCCCTGGATCTCTCACTCACAAAGATGTCAAAGAAGGAAGTTTTAAAGTTGTAGTGGATGACCTCCTGCTCCAGGTTCTTCCAGATGCTTGTATTGGTCTGGGAGAGAGGAAGAGCTCTGTAGGCAGAACCAAGTCCCTGGGCACCCCCTCACCTCCCAGAATAGAGGAGGGAGGGGAGCGTGGAACCTGGAAGAGAGGCTGTAAGTGCTATGCCACCACCCAAAAGGGCCCCCAAAGCACCAAGGGAACTCAGCAAGGTCCAAGTCCCCAGGTACCAATCCCATTCCTCTACAGACCCAGGCAACCCCAGGGGCCAGGACTGGGTTGATGCACACTGCCCAGGGAGGAGTAAGTTTGGGACTGCGCAGCGGGAAGCAGTGGGCAGGTGTAAGGAGCTTGTCTCTCCTGTAATTCCTCCTCTCTCTCATACTAGTGCTCCATCTTCCCAGCCAACAATCCATCTGGGTGATGGAGACTGGGGACGGGTAATGGTGTCAGACAGAGCCTCAGGTGGCAAATCAATTGATTAGGTTTGTGCTTAATGGGCAAAATCTATCATGAGGCTGCAGAGGATGACAAGGAGAGTGAATACATGTCCTCGCCCCTGTCCCTACCCTAGCCCACTATACACCAGGACCCTTGAGACCTTGGCCTGGACTCTAACATCCACGGGTCTGGGGGATGAGATGATCTGGAAGGACACCAAGAGCCACACTCCTCAGAAGGAAAGGGGGTGGCAGGCCTAGGCTTCTACAGGTGAGGGGCGCCAGCACCTTTATTCCTGGAAAAGGGATGATACAGGGATAGGGCCAGTCACTCTAAGGAAGACCCTTCCTAACCACCTCGGATGGGGTTTAGATGTTTGGCAGTCTACCTGACTTTTGGGAGGGGTAAGATTATGAGCACATGGGATCTTTTTAAGCTTCCAAGTAATTCTGATGCTCAGAGAAGAAGCCCACAGTCTGCACAGACACCTGATATTCCCACACATTCCGCCACCTGCCTCTCTACCTACCTCAAGACCACTAGAGCCCCATGAAACCCAACATCACCTCTCCTTCTTGCCTGCTGGTGAGGCTTCTGGGTCTGCCACTCACCCCACCCCAGTCTGCCCTCCTCTTACTCACACTGCTCCTTCTTATGCTCCACAGCCCCTCCCAGTCAATATCCCTGAGCTCCGTCCTCCATCCTTGTCTCCCCCAGCCTGGGTACCCGCCAGCGCTGACTGGGTCAGGACTCAGAAGAGCTCAGTTTCAGTGTCTGCTTTGCCAGTCTCTGGCTGTAAGACCCCACGCTGGTCACAACCCTACTATTCAATAGACACAGTTAAGGGACTAAAAATACATGTGCTCCAAAATATGAAAATAAACTATAAAACTGAAAATTAGTACAATTTTAATTAAATCTCTGCCAAGTGAAATATCATGCCTGACTCCCCTTTTTTTTTTTAGTCTCAGTATGCCACCCTCAGTAGAGTGCTTTGGTGTCACAGCTCACAGCAACCTCCAACTCCCAGGCTTAAGTGATTCTGTTGCCTCAGCCTTCCAAGCAGCAGGGACTACAGGTGCCCGCCACAATGCCCAGCTATTTTTCTTATTGTTGTCTGGCAGGCCCACACTTGGTTTGAACTCGCCCTGGTGTATGTGGCCATTGCCCTAGCCGCTGAGCTACAGGCACCGAGCCCATGCTTGATTCCACAAATGGTCAAATCTAGTATCCTGAGAACTTTCATTACATTTGAAAACCATTTGTTAAGATTAGCTCACTTTGCAAGAATTCCAAAGCATGCATGATGACGACAGAGCAATTGCAGCGGACATAGCCAAATAATTTCAAAAGTAGTCAAAATGTTTTCAGCTCTTCCCTGGTAAAGACATATGTATTAAATGTAGGATATAGGTAAATTTTAGAGTTTGCACTGATGTTGGATGGGACCATCAATATAAAGTATTCCTAAGATCTCAGAACCTCTGAAAAAGACTCCAAACCTTACTACGTCTTGGGTTTCCATCAGTAAGATAGCCTCTAAGGGCCCCCATGGCTGTGGTTCCATCTTGCTGAAAGTGCCATTTCATCTCTTGTGCACAAAATACAGTCATCCTGGGGCGGCACCTATGGCTCAATGGGTAGGGCGCCGGCTCCATATACCAAGGGTGGCGGGTTCGAACCCCGCCTGGTCAAACTGCAACAAAACAAAAGCTGGACGTTGTGGTGGGTGCCTGTAGTCCCAGCTACTCAGGAGGCTGAGGCAGAATCGCCTAAGCCCAGGAATTGGAGGTTGCTGTGAGCTATAATGCCACAACACTCTACCAAGGGCAATAAAGTGAGACTCTGTCTCTAAAAAAAAAAAAGGTCATCCTCAGAGCCATCTTTCCCTGCAGCTCAACATGTCATGCTCAGAATCAAACGTAACCTCTTTGCCCCTAAACCAGCCCCTTCTCCAAACTCCTCACTTCCTTTGCTTTCTTTCTTTGTTTGGAGATAGGGCCTCACTCTGTTGCCCTAGCTAGACGAATGCAGTGACATCATCTTAGCTTACTACAACCTCAAACTCTTGGCTTCAAGAGATCCCCTTGCATCAGCCTCTTGAGTAGCTGGGACTACAGGTGTGCACGGCCACACCTGGCTAATTTTTCTATTTTTCATAGAGATGGGGGTCTCACTCTTGCTCTGGTTGGTCGCAAACTCTTGGCTTCATGTGATCCTCCCACTTTGGCCTCCCAGAGTGCTAGCATTACAGGAGAGAGCCACCACACTCCTCACTTCTATCAAGAAAGACCATGTTTCCCTGTCACCTGAGACCTGGAGGAAAGGCCCTTGCCATCCAGAACCCTGATGGCAAGCCCATGCTGCAGAAGGAAAATGAGTTTGGAAAAGTCTGAGCCCCTTGCTGAGTCACAGCGCAGAGGAGGAGCTGGGACTGGACCAGGCCTAGGATGGCCTGCTCCCAAGGCTTCTGCCTCTGGGGGTCTGTCCTGTTAGTGCCCAGAGGCCAGATCAGGCCACTGCCAGCTAGACTAAGGGTGGGTCAAGTACTGCATGGGGTATGGCGGGGGTTGGGACTGGTAAATGGTAAATGAATGAATGAATGAACCAACTAACGAACGAACCGCAGACCAAGAACAATAAGGCAGAAAGAAGACAACAGGTTCCAACAGCTCGTTCTGAGCCAGGCCTCCTCTCGCGCCTTTCTCGGGAACCTCCACTAGGGGGCAGCATGGCGTAGAGGCCGAGAGCAAACTACCCGGCCAAAGGGTTGGCTCAGCCCCGCCTCCTTCACGCACTTGCCGAGGGACTACGTCCAAATGACCCAATCACTCGGAGCCCCATTTCTTTCACCCAGAAGAAGAAAACCGGTGTTCTTCCCATTCTTCATTTTGCCAGAGAATCAACCTCACGGGAGAGGTAGCCCTCACACGTGGCAGATGACCGACCCTGCATGGCGCGTGCCCCCAGCCTCACCCCTACTCACGTTCAGCTCAATGATCCAGAGCAGGGAGATGAAGAGCAGGTCGAAGGTGACAAAGAGACAGAAGGTGCGGCGGACATCAGAGATGGCCCGGCGTTTCTCCGGAGGCTGCGAGAGGAAGCGCGACGCCGAGAGGGTCTGGCTGTGGGACAGCGAGGAGCCCAGGGAGGCGAAGGCGGGCAGGCTGCGCTCCAAGTCACCGGCCAGCTCCCCAGGCAGTTTGTTCATCCTGGTGGGCCCCACCTCAGAGTGGGGAGGGTAAAGTCTCAGCGGCAAGGCTGCAGGACAAGGCAGAGGGGCCTGTCAGGCCCTGGAGGTTTCTTTACACCCAGTTCCCAGGGGACCCCATTTGCTCCCAAATACGTCTGACACACTCCTTGTCCCAACCCCACAGCCCCTCTGCCCAAATTGCCTGCATCCTTCTCTCTGGCCTTGTCCTCCCTGTCCCAAAGCCCAGTACTCAAGCTTTACTCTTGGAGGTCTCTGGGGTTCCTCAGCTGGGCACCTACCCACCTTCCCATTGCCTGGGGGCACAGCCTGCTCCAGCCAAGCCCAGCCCTGAGCTCCAGACTCTGGTCCTGTCAACAGCCTCTTGGCTTCCCCCCACCCCCAAGAGAAAAGGGCCCAAGCTCTGTTCTTTGTTTTCCAAGCACAAAGCCACTTTCCCTCCCAGCAGTCAGCCCTCCTCTCCCACCCCCTAATCCATGGCAACTGGGAGGGCCTTCCTAGAGCTGCCTGTGTGCTCCTAGCTGGGACAGCAGCTATGGAGCAAAGACACCTCAGGCTCCTCTACCACCCCTTAGGCCCAGCCACCATCATCTCTGCCTAGACAGCTACAATCTGCTTCTAGGGACTAGACCTCTATGCTGTCCCTCTCGCCCTCTAGCATCATGTCTCCACAGTGCAAAAACATCAGCTAGATCCTGCCACCCCACCACAACCCACTAGGACTCCCCACTCATCTAAGGCCAATGAGCCCCTCCTCACCAGTCCAGGATGCCGCGTGGCCTCTGCCTGGCCCATCTCATGGCTCTTATCATGCCCTGTCTCCCTGCCACTGCTTTTCTGGCCTTCTTTTAGATACCTTGATGTGGCTACCCTATCTTTCCTCAGAGTCCTGGACCTGGCTCTCCCCGATGTCTGGAAAGTTCCCCCCCCCCCACCCCGGTCCTTTCAACTGGCAGCTGAAAGTTCTCTCCTTAGAGCCTCCCACCCTCTTGCCCCCACTCACAGTGTAATATTGAGGTACTCTGCTTTATTTTTCTTCAGTGAACTTGTCACTATCTGAAATTATCTTCTGTATTGTTCTATTTTACTGTTTATTCTTTCTCTCAATAAACTGTAAACCGGATGGCTGCAAGGGCATTATCTGACTTGGTCATTGCCATCTTCCTAGTGCCCAGCATAATGCCTGGCGCATCACAGGTGCTTCATAATTGACTGCTGAATAAGCGAAGCCCCCAGAGGGTCTCCTGGCCCTCAGCTCCATGCTGTGTAGCAGAGAAGACCAGGGCAAACCTTAAAGACAGTAAGAACCACTTACTCTTACTCAAACCTTAAAGAGAGGTTCCCGAGCCACTCCCAAAGCTAGCCCAGTATTCTGCTACCCAATGCCATGATCATGTTCACACAGAAAAAGGTGGCTTTTCCTATTTTACAGATAAGACAACCAAGGCTCAAAGAGGTGGATGTGCCCAGTTCATTAAGATCCTGTGCCACCTGGAGGTCTCATGAACTCTAACGAGGAAGGAACCCTGGAGTATTCCCTCCCTGTCAGGGATACTTGCCCAAGGCCATTCCATAGTCTGAGAGCCCCCATGACAAGTTCATCTCAACAATACTGAGGCATAGGGTTTCTGCTCCACCAATGTTTCCTAAACAAGAAAAGGAAAGGTCCCTGTGAGAGCCAGAGAGGAGCCAGAGCAGGACTACAAAAACACACCAGCTTGGTGGGGCCTGAGCTTCTGAATCTTGTCATACCATAGCACCAGGAAGCAGGTGTGGGGCCTGGCAGGAGGAGAGCCCAAGTATTTGTCCCTGATTCTAGGAAGACATGATCTAACAACTCTCCTCTCTGACTTGCCAGCATACCTTTGCTATGTCTAACTTCCCTGGGCTCCTAAGTCTACCAGCTCCAAACAAGCCCCCCATGTGGCCACCAGGAGGTTCTGAGCAAGCCAGCCCACTCACCCCTTTGCCTCTGTGCAAGCCTCATGAACAGAAGCTGCCTGTTTATAGCAGAGGCAGGGGCATTTGCCCAACTCCCGTCCACAGTACACATTCTTAAGAGTCCCCATGACTAGTTCATCTCAACAGTACTGGGGAGAGCTAGGCCCAGCTCTGGAAGGAGGCAGCGAATGGGACATCACAGGCCTCCAGCAATGGGACCCCTCAATATCCATCAGCCAGATCTGTGCCAGACTGCACATCGCTCACTGTGACGGGCCACAGCTCCAGGGCAGGTGACATTTCCCTGTCTCTCACAGCCCTTTTGTGTCCTGCCAGACCTGTCACTCTTCTTCTCTCTCTTCATTTCTCTCCTCCTGTTTACTGTCTCTTTCTTTTTTTTTTTCTTAGACGGAGTCTCACCCTGTCACCTTAGGTAGTGTGGTGGCATCATAGCTCACAACCACCTCAAACTCCTGGGGTCAAGCGATCCTCTTGCCTCAGCCTCCTGAGTAGGTGGAAATACAGATGCACACCACACCTGGCTGTTTTTTTCTGTTTTGTAGGTGACAGGCTCTTGCTTTTGCTCAGGCTGGTCTCAAACTCCTAAGCTTAAGCAATCCACCCACCTTGGCCTTCCAGAGTGTTAGCTAGATTACAGGTGTAAGCCACAGCACCCAGCCTCTTGTCTCTTTCACAAAGTAATTTTCCACCTATATTTTGTGCCTTTTTATCCCTCCCCTCCCCCCATTAGTCATTTGGGGGTTTTGTTTGTTTAGTTGATTGTTTAAAACAACAGAAATTTATTGTCTCACATTCAGGAGGCTAGAAATCTGAGATCAGGTATCACTAGGATCATGCTCCCCCTGAATACTCCCTAGCCTCGTCCTGGCTTTGGGTGGTTTGCTTGAAATCTGGCATTCCTTGGCTTGCAGCTATGTGACTCCAATCTCTGTCTTCACTGTCACATGATGCTCTCCTGTGTGTTTTCACATGATCATCTTCTTCTTTTTTTTTTTTT
>NW_003852413.1:24327265-24352403 GCF_000181295.1 Otolemur garnettii
AGCTGGGACTACAGGCACCCGCCACAACGCCTGGCCATTTTTTGGTTGCAGCCATCATTGTTGTTTGGCGGGCCCGGGCTGGGGATTCAAACCTGCCACCTTAGGTGTATGTGGCTGGCACCTTAGCTGCTTGAGCCACAGGCACCGAGTCATATGACTTCATCTTAACCAAGCACATCTATTATGACCCCACTTCCAAATAAAGTCACATTCTGAGGGGTTAGGACCTCAACTTATCTTTTTGCGGGGAATTTAATTCAACCCGTAACAGCAACATACCTCTTTAGTGTCTGGCTGAGCCTTCTTTTGTAGAAAGGGAACAAATATGTGTATGTTATTTCTTACATCCCTTCTTCTTTCTTTTTTTTTTTTATTTTTAGAAACAGGGCTTCACTTTGTTGCCGAGGCTGGGAGTCCAGTGGCCTCAAACTTGCAATCCTGCCTCCTCCTTCTCACCAAGCCCAGCCTCCTGAGTAGCTGGGACTATAGGGGCAAGTGCCACCACATCTGGCTATCCCTTCTTTCTTCCATGTAGGACAGCTGCTACCACATCTGGCTATCCCTTCTTTCTTCTGTGTAGGTCAGCTTCCTACAGATGCCCTCAAGTGTGGTATTTTTTTTTCACTTAACAGTATATCCTAGAAATCACTCTGTCTCAATTTTACATTGATCTTCCTCATTCTTTTATAGAGCTGCTTAGTTCTCCAGTTTCAATCTCCTGTGAATGAGCATTAGATTTGTAATTACCAGAACTGCTGCAATGAATAACCTTGGGCATATATATCTTCATGTTGTTGGAAGTGTATCTTCAGGAAGGATTCCTAGAAGTGGTACTGCTGGGTCAAATTGCATATGCGGTTTTGCTAGGTATTGCCAAGTTCCTTTTGCAGTTTGCATTCCCACCAGCAATGCACGAGAATGCCTGTTTCCCCACAGCCCACAGAATGTATCGTCATCCTTGTCTGTCTGTATTTTTCCCCGTCTGGGTCTTCCTCTCCATCTCACTGCCATTTCTGAGTTTTTCTCTCCACCCCCACCAGTCTCTCTCCCTCCCTCCTCTTTTCTATCTGCTCCCCACCCCACCCCCTACTTCTGGGTACAGTGGCTTCCCCACTCTGATCTGCTTCTATGTCTGTCCATCTTTCCCTCTGGCTTTCTCCCTCCCTCCCTGGGGACAGGACTTGGGTGGCAGCAGCTTGGGTGTGAGACGCACTTGGAGTGGCAACTGCACTGACACTCGCACGCCCAGACATCCCTGTTGAAGCAAGAGACGCAGATGGGGCTAGAGTAGAGGTGTTGTGAGAGCCTGGGAGAGCTGTAGATGCCAGGGGGTGGGGGAGCCAAGCGTGGGGGCTTGGAGCAGGTGTGGGGGCTGCTGGCCACGAGTCAGAAAAAGGGGGTTCTATGCCACCCTCCCACTGAGAGTAGCTCAGAGTCCAAACAAGAGCCTGTGCCAGAGATAGCGCACTGGTCCGGAGTTAAGAGACTACAGCGGGGTCTCCAGACAGGCAGATTGCAAGTAACTTTGGGCAAGTCCTTCTCACCAAGCCTCTGTTTATCTGGGGAAAAGGTTGGATGTTTTCTTCAAGTCCCCTTTTATTCGAGACATTGTCTCAAGCTGTCACCCTGGGCAGAGTGCCGTGGTGTCATAGCTCACAGCACCTTCCAACTCGGGCTCAAGCGATCCTCTTCCTCCAGTTTTTCTATTTTTAGTAGAGATGGGGTCTCACTTTTGCTCAGGCTGGTCTTGAACTGGTGAGCTCAAGCAAGCCACCTGCCTCTGCCTCCCAGAGTGCTAGGATTACAGAAGTCCTCCTTTTTTTTTCTTAATTTTTAAAATTGTATTATTTATTTTGGGGAGACAGAGTCTCACTCTGTCACCCTGGGTAGAGTGGCATGGTATCATAGCTCAACCACAACAACCTCAAACTCTTGGGCTCAAGCAATCCTCTTGCCTCAGCCTCCCAAGTAGCTGGTACTACAGGTGCTCATCACAACACTCAGGTAGTTTTTCTGTTTTTAGTAGAGATGGGAGGTCTTGCTCTTACTCAGGGTGGTCTCAAACTCCTGAGCTCAAGTGATCCACATGCCTTGGCTTCCTAGAGTGCTAGGCTTATAGGCATGAGCAACTACACTTGGCCAACCCCCCTTTTATTAAAGAAGAGAAACTTTTTTTTTGAGACAGAGACTCAAGAGTGCTGTGGCATCACAGCTCACAGCAACCTCCAACTCCTGGGCTCAAGCAAGTCTCCTGCCTCAGCCTCCCAAGTAGCTGGGACCACAGGCGCCCGCCACAATGCCCGGCGTTGTTGTTTTTTGGTGGGCCCGGGCTGGATTCGAACCCGCCACCTTAGGTGTATGTGTCTGGCACCTTAGCCACTTGAGCCACAGGCGCCGAGCCAAAGAAGAGAAACTTTAAAAAAAGTAAAACCTCATTTTAAATCTCAATATATATAAAACAGAAATCAAACTGCTGTGGGTAAAAGTGGCTATAGAGCCCCACAGTCAGCCTTTCTTCAAATTCCAACATCAGCCAAAGCCTCTCTGGCTGCAGTTTGAAAACATGGCTCACTCAAACGTCTTCAAAAGGCCTCTGAGCTCTGTCGCACATGACCCAGAACTGCCCCTGAAGCAGAGAACAAGTGCTTCAGTCCCCAAAGCACTTGTTCTCTGCTCTAGGTCACCAGGCCATGGAAGGCAGAGGCTGACCACTGCCAAAGGAACAGCTAGGGCCAGCCCCCACCCTGCCAGGCCCACCCTCCCACCAGGAAAGAGGCAAGAGGGAGCACTTAGAGGCTAGAGACAGCAGGGCTGCCACCCAGCCCCCTGGGAGCAGCACCCCCCTTGCCAAGCCCACCACCTGCTATCACTGGCCCCTCCCAAGCGCCTTCTTCAGAGGTGTCAGAAGGGGAATAGCGCATGTGGTGTGAAGGAGTCTGCCTGTTTGTGGAAGCTGATCTGCTAAGCCTTGGGGGGATGGGGAGATTTTACCATCTTAGATTGGAAGGGGAAGAAGGTGGGGAAGGGTGGGCACATCAGATATCTGGGCACAATGGATCATTCCCCAGGCAAAGGGGAGGAATAGGTATGGGCCCTCAGGTCTTCTCTTTCTCACCCCCAGGATATACTAGGTACCAGCTTCACTTGCAATGGGGTACAGGGCAAACAACAGGACCTAGGAAAAAGGAATGGACTTTGAGGTCAAGCTTAAATCTCGGACTGCCCCCTTCCTGGCTGTGTGATCTGGGACAAAGCATACCCCCCCACCTAAGACTGTTTCCTCGGCTGCACTCTGTAACAAACGATAATATACTTAATGCCACTGAACTGTACCCTTAAAAACGGTTAAAATGGTAAATCTTACTTTATATATGTTTTACCATGAGGTTAAAAAAGCCAACCCAAATCCCTGCCTTATGGGGTAGTATTTAGATAAGTGTCAGGAGGGAGTACGGGCAATGCTTGGTCAGTGGCGGCTGAGACGGAACAAGTAGCTGGCAATACCTTTCAGGTAAGAGGGAACTTAACAGGAAGGGAGTCAGAATACACTATAGTGACCTATAATAAAAATCACCCTGAAGGGCCTGGACTCAAATCTGATCTCTATGATTCACCTGCTGTGTGGCCCAGAGCAAGCTCCCTAACTCCTTGGTCTGATTCCCTTGTATATATCCAGAGATGACCCACAGCTCTTGGGCGGTGTGGACCTCCAAATCCTCCGCTGTGGCTGGGGGAAGAGCAGACACAGACTCTGGACAACACTCCTGCTCTACATTCCTCAGGAAACTCTAGCACTAGCCCTATATTTGCTATGGGGACTTCCCAAGGGGTCCTTAACTCAGTACAAACCAGGGGGATCAGTGAAGCCAAGGGAGAACGGGACTCCAAGGCAAGAGAAGGGCCAGAACTTTGATTCCCACCAAGCTAGTCAAATACCATGCTGTGCCTCAGTTTTCTCTTCTGTGAACGGGGGCTAACAATAGCACCTACTTCTTATACGTGCTAGAAAGATTAAGTGACTTATTCAATGCAGTGGCCTAGAACAGAGTGGTCACTATGTGAGGGTTAGTTGTTATTACTTTCCTGCCTTTTCTCCAGATAAAGAGTCTTGAGCAGGGCATGGTGGCTCATGCCTATAATCCTAGCACTCTGGGAGGTTGAGACAAGTAGACTATCTGAGCTCATGGTTTCGAGACCAGCCTGAGCCAGAGCAAGACCCGGTCTCTGAAAACAGCCCAGCACTGTGGCAGGCGCCCTTAGGCCCAGCTACTAGGAGATGGGGAAGAGAATCACTTGAGTCCAAGAGTTTACAGTTGCTATGTACTATGGCACCAGGGCACTCAACCTCAGGGCAACTGAGTGAGACTCTTGTCTTCCAGAAAAAAAAAAAGAGAGAAAGAGAGAGAGAGTCTTGAGCTCTCACTGGCCAGTGAGATGGCTTTGGGCCATGGCTGGAGTTGTTCTGGGTCAAGCAGCCCCTGTTACTAACAGACTAATGGAAACTCCACAGATGGGTGGAAGGCACGGGCCCTGGGTGTGGAGGAAGTTAGCTTTGACCCATGTCCTGCTGCTGGCCAGCCCAGGAGGGAGCTGGTTCAGGGAGGGCAGGATAGCAGACCAAACAGGCTAGGCACCATTCAGGTGGGCCAGTGCAAAAGAAGCTATCTGGAGGGCAGTGGCCTGCGGTGGCACTCTGCAGACATTTTTTTTTTTTTTTTTTTTGAGACAGAGCCTCAATCTGTCACCCTGGGTAGAGTGCCGTGCTCAACAGCAAGCTCCAACTCCTGGGCTCAAGCGATTCTCCTGCCTTTGCCTCCCAGTAGGCACTGGCCACAACGCCCGGCTGTTTTTTTTTTATTTTGGGTTGCAGCCGTCATTGTTGTTTGGAGTGCCTGGGCTGGATTTGAACCCACCAGCTCAGGTGTATGTGGCTGGCACCTTAGCCACTTGAGCCACAGGCGCCAAGCCTGCAGACATGTTCTTAATGCATCACACCCGCTCCCAGGAGCGGTGGTGAGAACCCCATCATGAAACTGGGAGAACTGCCCCGGCTACCCCAGCCAGGAAGGTGCAGAGCTGACCCCAGAGGCATGTGGGCTGCCCTTTGCTGGGCTGAGACTTGCCAAACACAAATGTTGCTGCCCTCTAGAGCCTTTCCTGGCCAGAGGTGGGTGTTAAGAGACCACAGCTGGCACCTATGCAGAGTCCAGTATCTTCTCTCTGCATCTCAACCATCAGTAATTCTGTTATCTCTTCCTTCAAAATCTGGCCAGTGTCTGCCCACTGCTTACCTAGCACAATAGTACCGTACCCTACCCAAGGCCATCATCTGTCACCTGCTATAGCTTCCTGACCTCTTCCTTATCCTAGCCACCTGAGATTGTTGTTCACACATCAGCCAGAGGGATTCCGTTAAAAGTCAGACCACATCTCCCCAGTGCCCCAAACCTCCAGGGGCTTCCCCAGAGTAAAGGCCAAAGTGTCTACCCTGGCCTACAAGTCCCCCTTTTCCTTGAACCCTCCACTCTAGCCACACTGGTCCCTCACTGTCTTTGCACACATTGCACACACTCCTACCCCAGCGCCCTGGCACCTGCTGCCATGGCAGGAGCTCCTCTCCAGGTCTCAGCATTGCTTGCTCCTAACTCCATTCTGATCTTTATGCAAAATGCCCTGGGGAGAGACCTCCCCGAACTTTGTGCTATATTCTTCTTCACGACACTTGTTGCCCCTAACGCATGATATCTTCAATGGTGTGTGCTTGCTGCCCGTCTTCTCCCACTGGCATATAAACTCTGTGAGAGCAGGGGCTTCCCTTTCTCTGCTCACTGCTGCAGGTCCAGGACCAGAATCGTGCCAGGCTCATAACAGACACTCAGGAAACCACCAAGCAGTTCACACCAGCAGCACATGCACAAGAACACACGGACACTCACACTCAGCTCTGGGATGAACCCCTTTCTGTCCAGACTGCCTCTCCCAGAGTTGGACTCCACCTTCTGCTAGCATCCTGCCCTGCCCAGGGCCCTAGCACTCCTCAACAATAAGGCAAGGGGACTGGTCTCCTGGGCACCCTCCCCTCCCCTGAGCCCTAACTTGCAGTGAAAAGACTCCAAGTGAAGTTCGATCCCTTTGTTAAGAAGGGTCAAGGAGAAGGAAGGACTCACCCCTCAGTGGACTTGCTCTTACCAGGGGGTTGGATATCCACCCGGTACGGTCCTAACCATCAGCGCTCCCAGGGCACACCACAGTCAGTCTTCCTTCTGTGCCCCAGCTCCCTTTCTCCTCATTCTGGAATGACATCCTCTCTCTGGGGGACTCTGACCCTTCAGAGTCTTCTTCAAATGTCACCTCCTGGGCAAAGCTTTCCCTCACCCTCCAGGCTCCCCTGATCTTTCAAGACTCTGGATTAGCACTTCCCTTATCACAGCTAGACTGGAGCCTCAAAGCTGTTTCCCCTTGAGCGCGCCTAAGGCTTGAGTCACATGCCTGGCCACTTACTTGTCTAATAAGTGAACTAGTCTGTGGATCCCTAAAGTCCACTCTGAAACAGGGCAAAGGATGTAGGTTTGGGGATTGGGCATAAGACCTAAAGTCAAAAATCCAAGGCCATCCCTTATTAGACTGTGTGCCCTTGACCAAGTAACTAAATCTCACTGAACTTCAATGTTCTTATCTGTAAAATGGGGAAAATGTAATACCTTCTTACTTCACAGAGTTTGAAAGGATTAGAAATAACATGAGCACGGTGCTTACTTAATAGTAGCTATTGCTGCTATTACCCTCCAAGGGCACAGTGTCAGAGGCAGGTCCCTGGGCCAGCCATTCTGCGCAAACTGTGAGTCCCAGCAGTACTAGGGATGGAAGGATGGGCCCAAGCCTCAGGAAGATGATCTAGGATGGCACATTCTGGGTTCTCCTGTGATTCAGGGTTCAGTGGCCCATGTCATCAGGCTTAGGACAGTTGGCGTAATGGTCCTACCCACAGAGGGTTTGGGAAGTCCCCTGGAGAAATGGGAATTTAAGGAGAGGAGGGCATGGCTGCAGTGACAAGTAAGATCTTAAAGCCAAAGCCTGGCTCTATTTCTCCTTTCCTTCTGGGGAAGCATAAGAGGAAGAGTCAAGGCAAATAGAAACTAGATTCTTCACCATATACTCCTCCTCCCCAGCCAGGGAGGCTCTCCCACTACAGTTTACTGGAAAACTCTAACAACTGAGATCTACTCAGCCCTCCTTTCCCCCTCATGCCAGCCCCTGTTAATTGTCAGAGAAGTCCCAGCTCTGTGAATCCACAACTCTGGCCTACTCAGGGGCCAGTGACTCAGGCTCCACCCCATCCCTCAGTGCTACTGGGTGAAACTTGAGGCTGATGAGGTCAAGTTTCAGGCTCAGTCTAGGGCCCAGTCATCTTCCAAGAGACATCTCAGCCTTCTCAAAGAAGAGCCTCTACAAAGATGGGGGGTGTTTCAGCACAGGTTCCTCCCAGCACCAGCCCTGACCAAAGGCCAGGATTAGCCTCCTCCCAGTAAGAAAAAGTTCAGAGAGACATACGACTGGTCAGGTGGAATATCCTCCTTGTCTTCTGTCCCATCGATGTGGCAGCTGCCTGCTTGGAGGCTAAAACCCCAAGGGAGTTTCTGGGAGACAGCTGTAGACCTAGAGTCAGGGGATAGTTCTTTAAATCCCTGCTGTATGACCTTGACCTTATCTCCCCTGAATCTCAGCTTCCTTACCTATAAAAGGGATCCAACAAGCTCTACCACTCAGTGAAATACATACTAGCTGCCAGATGTGCAGGATTTTGGGTCTCACCTACACTACCCTACCATAATAAGTCTAGGTGTGTGAGAGCTCAATTTAATGCCATGTACAGGTATTAAGAGCCTACAGTGTGCAAGATACTGTGCAGGACCCTGCTCTGGTCCATCAAGGGCTCTGGGTCTGATGAGGAAGCCTGACATAAATAACATGGTGCCACGCTGTGATTAGTGTTTTCAGGGAGGAATGAACAAAGGCTGTAGGCTTCCAGAGGAGCGATCATCTGACCCCGGCTGGAGTGGGTGAGGTCAGGAAAGCCACAGGGAGGAGGGGCAATCAGATCTAGGCCTTGAAGAATTAGCATCTCTCAGCTGGAAATAAGGAGGATGGGCATTCCAGGCAGGCAACAGAACAGGAGGAACAAAGGCCCAGGCTCTGTTCTAAGCCAAAAGCCCAGCCCAAAGGTATGTATAATGATCCTACCTTAGGGGGCCTAGCCCTGAACACCAGGTACTAGGCCTCCAAAGCATAGTCCTAGAGAATCATCCACACTGGTTCCTAAACCAAGGGATATTTTCTCAAGGCCAAGCAAGGAAAGTAATCACCAATCTCAACAGAGAAAGCAGCCTCTGTTTTCTTCAGCTTCATCTCCCTGCACCCCACCACTCTAGAATTAATGCTTGCCATCTAACATCATTTGCCCATTTCCATATTTGTTTTCCTGAGCAGACTGACATCAGGTCTGGGCCTCTATCACTCTTTTTCTTAAAGCCAGGGTCTCACTCTGCCACCCAGGCTAGAGTGCATTGGTGCAGTCATAGCTCACTGCAGTCTAAAATTCTCAAGCTCAGCCTCCTGAGTAGCTGAGACTACAGGCAGACACTACCACGCCAGGCTAACCTGACCCTATAGGAACAGGGTCTCATGTTGTTAACCCAGACTACTGGCCTCGAGTGATCCTCCTGCTTCTGCCTCCCAAAGTGCTGAGATTACAGACATGAGCCACCGCACCAGCCCACTTCAAGTTTAAACACACTGAGCTCTATCTGAAGTGGAGCTGTCCAACTGACAACTGGATGGCCAAATCTCCAGAGAAAGGCTAGGCTGAGGATGTGGGTCTGAATATTTAGTTGGTGCAAAGCTGAAGCTGTGAGAGTAAATAAGACCATCCGGATTCAGTGTACAGAGCAAGGAGTTGGGCAACAGAGGAGAATGTGAAATGGTACTTCTGACCTACAGTCAGAGCGGTTGGTTAGAAAATCAGGAGGTACTGAGGCAGAGAAAGCCAAAGAAAATGGCAGAGAGGTGGAACGTGTCAATTAGGAGTGTCAATGCACCTCTAAGTACTCAAGAAAGATGATTTAAAGGGCCCTTTTGATATCTATTAGGAAGTTATTCATGGTCGTTTCGGAAGGAAGTTGGGGGGACACCGGATGACAACGAGACGCAGACCTACCGCCCTACCAGAATGCGTAGATGTTTCCCTCCTCCTCCCAAATCCTGACCCTTCCCCATACCCAAATTCTGTCCCTTAATACCCAGCATTGTTCCCCCACCCTCTCCAATCCCTTCACAGTCAAGAGGGAGGCTTTGGAAGGCGATCCCAGACGCTCTCCTCAGCTCTCTAGGGTGGGCAGGGTCACCAGGAGTCACACAGCCTAAGACCCCCGAAGCCCGCACTGGGCCGAGAGAGGCCGAGCAGAGGAAGGGGGCGGAACCTGGACACGGTGGGTGTGGGAAGGGTCGGACAGAACCTAGAACGGACACCGGCAGGGAGGCAGGATCGGCCGGCAAGAGGCAGCCCTCGTACCACCTCCGGTCCCAGTAACTTCTCTAGCACCCACCTGCTCCATGTCAGCCACGGCCCGGGTTCTTCCTCCTCCAGCGCAGTTCTGGTCCGCGGCACCGGCGGCGCCTCAGAGCGGAAGAAGATCTTGCAACGGCTTCACTTCCGCCTCTGAGTCCGCCCCTGAGAACGAACCCGGGCTCGCGGCTGGCTGCAGCCCCGCCCCTCGCCCCGCCTTCAGCCCGCGCGCTACTAAGAAGCGTGGTAATAGGGACCAAGGCCGAGGGAAAATGCGAAGAGTTGTCTTCCTGTGGGTAGGGGAATGAGAAAGTAGCCCAGGGGCGTCATAGTTACTGCGCCCTACAGGCCTGGCACTGTGGAAGATAAGAGAACTTTCTAAAGGGAGGCCTGTCTGTAGGGGTGAGGGACAGATCCCTTGGAGAGATCCAGAATTACTTTTTTTTTTTTTTTTTTTTATGCAAAGTCTTACTTTGTCGCCCTCTGTACAGTGCGTAAGTCACAGCTCACACAGCATCCTCCAACTCTTGGGCATAAGCTATTCTCTTGCCTCAGCCTCCAAGTAGCTGGGACTACAGATGCCCACCACAAAGCCTGGCTATTTTTTAGAAAGGAGGTCTTGCTCTGGTTCAGGCTGGCCTTGAACCTGTGAACTCAGGCAATCCACCCGCCTCTGCTTCCCAAGTGCTGGGATTACAGGCATGAGCAGCTGGCCTCCACAATTACTCTTGAAGGACTTTTCCCACCTCTCCCCCAAGGGTCACCCCATCCCACGCCTCGCCTCTTTCACCCATCCCAAGCCAAGCTAGAACTTCTGCAGTCCTTCTTAACAGTGCCTCAAGGCTATTATATGCAGAAGACTCATACAATAGGTATTGCACCCTTACCCTTCGATGTCTCTAAGTCTTCCATATTAGGACTCTCCATTACTTCCCCTCCTTTCCCCCCTCACCAAGAGAGGAATCTCAACACAGTTATTTACAAAGATTTATTACAGCTTACAGCACTGAAGGGGTTCAGGCCTGGAGTTAGGGAAGAAGGGGAAGGAGGCAGAGCAGCTAAGGGATAAGGAGAACCTGGCTCCCCTCACTGCGTACTCCCCCAAGGATGTATACTAGGCGGCATTCCCAGCATCAAAGCACACACAAAATGCAACAAAGCAGCCTCTGCCAGTCCATCTTCCAGGCACCCACAAAGAGCAGGGGTAATAAGGGGAATTTCCAAAATGTTGAGGCTGTGTAGAAGGATGCCTGAGTCCTGGGGCCTGGTTCAAGCCAGTGAGGAGAGGGGTGATGACTTGGAATCTCCCATAGGAGAGGGGATGGAGGTGGATCTAAGGGTACCTACAGGTCCTCAGTACCTTCTTTCCCCAAATCTTAGGGTCCTGCCCTGTGGGTCTCCTGCGCCCAGGGGAGAGGATCTGAGGAGTAGAATTGTGAAGGATAAATCCTTGTTCCTGGTTTCCTGGATTTTTTTTCTTTTTCTTTCTTTCTTTGTTTTTTTTTTTTTTAGACAGAGTCTTGCTCTGTTGCCCTGGGTAGAGTGCCATGGCATCATCATAGCTCACAGCAAGCTCAAACTCCTGGGTTCCAGCAATCCTCTTGCCTCAGCCTCTGAAGTAGCTGGGACTACAGGCGCCTGCCACAACACCTGGCTAGTTTTTCTGTTTTTAATAGAGATGAGGTCATGCTTTTGCTCAGGCTGGTCTTGAAATCCTGAGCTCAGGCAATCCACCTGCTTTGGCCTCCCAAAGTGCTAAGAGTACAGACGTGAGATTACACCCAGCTGGTTTCCTAGATTTTCCAGTGTGAGCTCTCATATCCCACCTCCACTGGGAAAATGACTGGCAGGGGAAGACATTGGGCAGCAAGTGCCCAGGTTCTCTGGGTATCAGCCATAGATGGGCAAACAAGCAAACAAAGACCAGCCTTAGTCTTCTAGAAGTCAGAAGCCGCAGCCCTAGCAGGTAAGGGGAAGGACACAAAACAGGGTGCGGACAGAGTGGGTTTCTGGGCAACAGTGATGCCCCCTCCACATCCTCCTGGGAGATGCAAGGCTGGGGACCTATGTGCCAGGCTCAGGTGGGGCAGGGCGCTGAGGCTCATCTCCTGGCTCTACAAGACAAGCAGAGAGGGACTCAGGGCCTGGCCCCACCCACTAAGATCCCAGCCTTGCTTCCCCATCACATACTCTCATGCCTCACCACGTAGTGCTGGGTCTTCCACTTGATCCTCAGAGCTGCCATCTCTCTGGGACTCATCCAGAGGGGGTGGGCGTTCCCAGGGCCCCTCCAGACCCTGGCCATAGTTTGTCTTCTGCCCAGCTGAGGATGAGAATAAAAACACAGGCTCTGAGTATCCATCTCGATGTCCTGGAGCATGAGCTAAGCCTTTCTGATGGCTAAGGCTAAACTTTCTGTGAGCATATCATGGCATAGTAGTGAAAGCAGTGGACTAGGACAGCTCTTCCTTGGCTAGCCATTTGTCTTAGATAAATCAGTGGCTATCTTTCTGACAGAGATAATAAAAGGGGAGTTGTGTAGATTACCTTAAACAAGATAATAGTTAATTCCCAGCACAACCCAGCACCAGCACCCAGAAGCAAGTCAGCAGTGGTGGCAGTGAATAAGCTTGTCATTTGACATTTGACCCAGTGCCCTAATGCTTTTCCTAAGGGAAGACTCTCCTCTCACCTCTTTTCCACCTCCTCTGGGTGGGGGTGGGGGAGTCTTGGTGGGAACTGACTCAACTCTTCCAGCTTTCCCTCGTTGCTAGCAGCCTCATTGCCAGAGATGCAGACAGGAAGCCCAAGCTATTTTGTTTGGGTTAAAAGCCTGATCACTTCAAGCAGGGCTAGTTGACTGTTCATTATTCCCATAAATACTGAGACCAAAAAGTTTGATATATCCAGGAGGGATAACTATGGCATAGCCTCCATGACTAGGTGTGGAAGAACTAGGCATGGGTAGTGGCAGAGGTGAAATCTTTCTGTCTAAAAATTTTTGGCCCTTGAGACTTTCTGTGGGTTTTTTTGGATCTGGAGCCTCTGGCTCTGAGGGCTTCTGTATAGGTATTAGGCCCCTCCCTCGCCCCTCTCTTCCAGGAAACTGAAGCTGGAGGTGCAGAGGACGAGATTGGTTCTTGAATCCTGGAGTCTCCATCTAGACACTAGGGGGCACCCTCTCACCCCATCCTAGGAAGGAAAAAGAAGGAGAAACAAGAGTCCTAGAGAGGGCAAGTCAGCCAGCCCTCTGCACCCTAGCAGAGACCACATCCCAAGTTCAGAAATGCAGGCAATGGGGATGCTGGAATCTCTCAGACATCTATCCCTGAGTGTCCTCACACCTCTTCACTGCCGTGAGTGGGAAGTCTTTTTCTGGGTCTACTCTCAAACCTCATATGGCTTTGGCCTTAATTCCTAGGGATGAGAGGATTTATTAGGGAAAACCTGATTGGGAGAAGGACTGAGCCAAGGATGGAGGAAGCTCATGTTTCAGGTAGGGCTGAGTGTGAGGCATCCTGTGGAGTGAGAGGACAGGGAGCCCCTGTGGTGTTACTGCAGCCTGCATGTGTGAGAAACTGAACTGGGATGGGTTGTCTAAGGACACTTAGGGACCCACACCTAACCACTGGTGGTGAGGCCCACATGTCATAGTCTCTTCAGCTTACCAGACATTCTGCTGCCCTTCAGGATTTCAGCCTGGCTGTCTTCTTCCTCCTCCTCTTCTTCATCATCCTCCTCCTCATCCTCCTCTTCCTCTCTTGGATAACCCAGCTCTCGCAGCTCTCCCAGCTCATCCTCCTCCTCTGAGGCCTGGTTCTCATTCAAGTTGCTGATGGACTGCAGGTGAGACTCAGCAATGCGCTGCACAGCTGTCACAGAGGGGACCCAGGGAGGTAAGTGCTAACCAGAGGCAGTTATCTGCAAAGATCACTCTCGCAGGGGCCCAAGTTTAAAGGCCAAAGGCTACAGGTCAGTTTGCTGTGGGTCAGACAAGGGCAGAAACAGCAAGGAGTAGACTTTATCATGTTTGGCTCTTAAGCTATCTCAACATACTGGCCCCCTGGAGGCTGGCACCAGGCAGCTCCCCTACACCACAAGGTGCCAGGCTGGGCAAGACCAGGCGGGCACAGCAGCAGCTTAACATTCCCTGGCTGCAGAGCTTGGTTTGCCAAGAACCCAGTCCTGGAGACAGTGTCTACCAGCTTCAAGCCTGGGCAGAAGGCACAGGGCCCGTTGGCCAGGACCTGGGGATTTGCCCCTTGCCATTTCTGGGGTAGTGCCTAGCCTGCTTAAGGCTCACTGCTCACCCCGATCCTGCCTCCCATGCTCTGCAGTCACCACCCCGTGGCACTGCCCAGTCACAGATGCCAATCTGCACACTCTTGCCTAGGCTCCGAGGGGTTGGAACAATTCTCAGGCTGAGGACATAATAGTCTGCAGCCAATGTAGTCTGTGCCTGGTGATGTGGCCCGTTCAGATGCGGCCCCTACAATCTTGACCCACATCCCCAAGCTCCCAGCTCCCTCTGTGGTGACCTAGAAAGCGTCCCCAACCCCCGCCAAAAGACCTGCTTGGAGAATGATGCTAAGGGAACAGTGTGGGCAGTGGAGAGAAGTTTCCAAAAGATGGAAAAGAGCAGGGGCTTAGGAGAAAGGGGGATAGGGTCCTGGGGATGGCAGGGGTGGGGACACTGTGAGGATAAGCTGCAGGAGTGGTGGGATTCTAGAGTATATAGGACACAGGCCACAAGATGCTGACAAGCGGGGATGGGGGTGGGGTAGGGTTGCAGCAACTTCTTTGGCAGCGGCCCCTCCCCTCAGAAGTCCCAAAGGGGTAGGTCCAGGCTGGAAACCTCCGGTGCAGTGAGCAGGGCACCGCACTCCTGCCAACTCAGGGACAGGCACAGAGGGTGCATTGTGTGTGCCTGCTGCCCCACCCTGCCCCCAGCTCTCTGCCCAATGCCTCCCGCTGGCTCTGGGCAAGCCACCCAGGCAATAAAAGTGCAATAAATCTCCCTACCCTGGCCTTGGCGACGCAGCAGATCTTCATCTTGAGCCAAGTGTGAGAGTTCCAGCCTTGAAGCACCCCCTCCAAGACCTTGTGTTGTCCACCTCCCTTGAGGGCTCTTGACTCTTCCCCTACAAACCCCTAACCTGCTAGGCACTTCCTTTGCTCATAAAGGGTCCAAAGCCTACAAAACAGTGCCCTTCTGGTACATAAGGGTCTTTATAGGTTGGTGGGGAGATAAGGGAGGAGAGGAGGTGGCACTTCGGGCAGTTTTCCTCTCCCCCACTGGGGGAGGAAGAGTTCAGTTCCTGAGCCACAGTGACAACAATAGGTGTGTGTGGCACCCATGCTGGTGCCTGTGAGCCTCCCTCATCTCTCCTCACCTCCTTCTTGCCTCATCGGGCTCTCTGGGGTCTCCTGCCACCACCCCCCCCCAAGCTGTCTTTTCTGTTTCCATCCCTGATGGCCCAAGTCTTCCCTTCTAAGTTTGAAGGTCCCCAGACTGCCCAGCCTTCTCCTGACCCCTTCCCACTTCTCTGTCTCTGCTCACATGGACTATCCTAAGCTATAGCCCAAAGGGACAGTAAAGTGGGGGCATACTTTTGGCCATCAAGGTATGTGGGCAACACCTTGGACTGAACCTCTTCACCTAGGCTGGCTTCCCCATGCTCCCAATCCAGAGCCCAGCTCCTCACCCTCATAGCCACCTAGCCTCTCCCCAGCCCAGGCTGGGGAGGAGTGGGATTTCTCTCCTGAGGTGTTACCTCCTCCCTCATGCCTGCTTTGGGGCCTTTCTACACATTCCTATGAGTGGGGAAGTCCACCAGATGCTGGACCACACTGCCCACTTGCTGCAGCTGTCTTGTCCTGGAGGAAGAGAAAGAACCTCTGCCCTTCTCTCCTCACCTCCTGGCCTTTCTTCTCTGCTCACAACACCAGCAGGCAGGCTGACAGGTGCACCTGTTGACCTTGGCTCTGCTGGGAACTTACTAAACCCAGCCCCAAAGTTGCTCTCAGCACAGCTTTAGCTTCCAGTTGGTCTCCCAACCTCTGTAGGAGGAAGGGGGCTGGCCAGGCAGTAAAAGCCTCAGGCAGGGGTTGAGGTGGGGGTGTGTACACTTCTAGGGCTCAGTTAGGACAGGCCCTCCACACTCCAGTCTGTAAGCCCTTCCCTTCAGGTTTATCTTCCAAGCTCCCCTCCAGACACCAAGTCCAGGTTGGCCTTAAAGCCCCTAGGAGTCACACCTCCTCCTCTCTGTACACCTTTTTCCCTCTCCCTCAAATGTCCTGGCCTGCCTGTTAAATTCCTATAAGCCTTCAAATCCAGCCTTAACCATGCTCTCCTCTGCAAAGTCTCCCTGAGCCTTTGAGGCAGCTAAGTGTCCCAGGAGGGCAGGAACCAAATTTTGCTCCTTATTCTGCCCAGTGCTCACCAGTGAGGCCTGGCACGTATTAGATTTTCAGTAAGTGTGTGCAAAAGGAATGGCTTGCCTTTTGATGCAGAAAGGAAAAGCAGGAGAGTCCAGCATGCAGATCTGTGCAAATGGGGGAGGGAATGTGTGATACCAGGTGATAAGAGAGGGTGGGAGGTGATCTGGGAAAGGGGAGGTGCAGACTGAGTCTCTTTCACATGGGTGCATGCTGGTTATTTCAGAACAACTTTTTTTTTCAACGCCACAACCTAATGTTAGAGCCTACAGCTGCCTCTTTCAGCCTTTGGGCTCCTTGTGTTTTTCAAGGACAGATTAAGAAAGGATTGGTCTTTAAATTGGGGTTGTGATACACAAAACAATCCTGCCCCACTGACAAAAGCTTAACATTTCACCTTGCTCCCCTAAAGTCAGCCTAGAACTGTCTAGGGATCAAGGGAACAGACAAGACAGATGGGTGGAGGGTAGTACCTTTCAGCGAGGGGGGTGTGTAGGCACAGGGGTTGGATCTCTTCGACTTGAGGTGGTGCCCCTCTCCTGAGGCTCTCTGCCAGAGAAGTGCCAGGTTAAATGGGCTCACCAGAGGCCCCTTCCCCTTACCCTCCCTCCATTCCATCTTACCCATGGCAACCCCACTGGTCTACCCTCTGCTAGTGGACCTGTACCTAGCTTGAGTCTCCACCCTGTTACTTTGGGAAGGTCCCCATAAATCATGGTTCAGGGCAGGACCCTAGGTGCTGGAGGTTACACTAGAGCCTGAGCAGAGGAGGATCTGCTGATGGCACCCTGACAGGCACTCTCAGAGGAGATGCTGACTGATATGTTAATGTGTCCTCCTGGGTGGCACTGCAGGCTCTCATCCATACTGCCCCAAAGGGCCCAGGTATTCTTGATTCCAACTGCCCTGGGAAACTCACCTGGTGAGGGGAGGCCTCCTCCTCTGAGGGAAGCCGCCAAACCAAACCAAATCAAACGGAGAAAGGAGGAAGAAGGAAGAGGGAGAGAGAAAAAAATCCAAGTTACCTTCCCCAAAGTCTCAACCTTCAGGGCAAAGGAAAGTGTGTCCCTTCCCTCTTGATGTTGGGAGGTGCCATGTTGATAAATAAACCCAGTAGACTTGGGCTTCCAGAATTTATCCACTCCCCTGGCTTCAGTACTGTCTCCTACTCAAGGGACTTTGGTAGGGCCCCTAAGAAGGCATCAGAGGTAGGCTGGGGCAGGGCTGGGTGGGCAGGGAAGGGGTCCTACCTGGTGAGGAGTGCTCTGAGACCCTGAACAGCATGGCAGGGGTTGGTCTCCGGCGCCGGATCTAGGGAGATTTGGGGTAGGGGTACAGGATAGACACCTGCAGCCACCCCCACCCCTAGAGAGCAGGGAACAAACAGTGCTTTGGAGTCCCCAGGGAACCTTTGAATCAAAGACTGTCAGAGCTAAAAGGAGCTCTGTAGCTCACCCAACCCCCTCATTTTCCAGAGGTGAAAACCCAAGGCTCAGAGAGGTTCAGTAATGTGTTCAAGGCCACATAGCAAGTCCAAAGGAGGAGAAAAACCCCAGTCACTGGTTTCCATGCCCATCTCACTCCATGGCTACTCCAGAACAGATATTTTTTCTATCTTCTTCCACCAAGGCCCTTCCTTACTCCAGGTTTGGAAGCCCTTGGGAGCCAGAGCTGGCTATAGCTTCAGCGACCAGGGATGGACCCTCTGGCACCCATGTGGCCCTGCCCATCTAAGGTCAGCTCAAGGGCTCCAAAGAAACCACACTCAGCTGCAGAGGGAGGCTGAGCCTGGGCACTGCAGCAACCTCTGACCTCACCAGGCTCTGGTGGGGGACTGAGACAGGGACCAAAGGGACCTGGGGGGTATCTCTGGGGCTGGGACTGGGCCCCTCTGGAGGTCTCTGCCAGGCTCTAGAAATCATCACCCAATCACTGTGAAAAATGAAAAGTTGCCCTTTCTGGCTACATGAGCCAAGCCAAATGGGGGGGCACTGAGCACTCCCACCAACTGCCACAACCCCCCACCATCAGCTTGGCAATCAGACCAAGGGTAGGTTAATTAGGTCCCCTTTGAGCTCCAGGGAAAAGCACAGAGAACCAGGTGAGTTAGGCTGAAACTGCTGCCTCCCCTTGCCAAGCTCCCCACACACCCTCCAGACCAAAAGCTGCTTAGGCTCAGGACTCAAACCTCTGCCCCATCTCCCCTTAAAAGCACTTGGCCCCGTTCTCACTGCTGCGTTGGGAGCCAGCTGCATCTCAGCAACAAGTGACCCCCTGCTAGGCTGTGAGGGCGGAGTCCTCTGTCACAACCTACCTACCCCCACCTTGGGAGGCCTCCCAGCCCCCAAGAAGGCTCTCCCTAAAACTCAGTAGTCTGTGGGAAGAGGTCTGGCTCCTGTAATGACTGGTCACCTCTCCCTCCTTGGAGTCTGACAGCAGAAGGAGGTCAGGAGATCCCAGCCTAGGCGCACACGATGAACTAGAGAGGGGCAGGGCAGTGGAGTAGGGGGCCTCAACTCCCTCTGTGTAAAAGCGTTTGAAGTTGGTCCCATCTGACCAGCTCTGGACTGGAACTGGGGCAGAGTGGTCCTGGTGGTAGCCTAGGGAAAGGGGCTAGCCTAGGGGGCTGTGCGGGGTCTAAGGGATAGTACCCCCACTGGGGACGGCCCGGAACCGGCCTGCTCCCCGACGCTGGTTCGCTGATGGGAATTCTCCGGCCCCAGGGATCCGGAGGGAGGCCCCGGGAAAAGTTGCACGAGTCTCCAGCGAACTTTCCGCGCGGCCTCGCGCCCCAGCAGTGGCCGCGACCGAGTCCCGGGTGTCCTTCTGCCCCCACCCAAGCCAGTCCGCACAGCAGCGCCGAGCAGCCCCGCTGGGAGTGTTGGGGGCGCTGCCGGGGTGGGGCGCGGCCCCCTTACCATCTCCACCTGGCGGGGGTCGAGCTGGCTGGGAGGCGCGGGCACCGAAAACTGGATCTTCTTGCGGTCCTTGGGGTCCATGGCGGCGGGGCGGGCGGCGAGGCTGGGGCACGCGGCTCCGGGTCTCGGCTGCGGTCCCTGCTCGGCTCCCCCGCGTTGCTCGGGGCGCCGCGCTGACGGCGGGCTGTGTGTGGCGAGGAGGAGGAGGAGGGCTGTTCACGCACAGATAAAAATACCGCGCTGGGCGAGGGGAGGGCGCGGGAGCGGGGAGGAGGGGTCGGCCGCTCGGGCTCGCCTGCGGGGCCGGGCTGACGCGCCCTCCGATCTCTCCGGGCTCCCTCTGGCTCTCGGGTTCGCCTGCCCCGCTCGCTGCGCGGAGTCAGGGTCTGGGTCCCCTGGCGCCTCCGCCCTCACGCTGTCGCCCGGGGGCTCTGTGTCTCAAACCTCCTTCCCTCGCGCTCTTTGAGCGTCTCTGAGCGTCTCAGAGTCTGTCTCTGCCCCTCCCGCCTTCCTCTATCTCCCTCCCTCTGCCTCTCCTCTCCGTGTGTCCTTGTCTCTGCTGGGCTCAGCCCTCTGGTCCCAGCCTTGGGGTCCTCAGCCCGTCCCCTCAGCGGAGTGGGACTGGCGCCGGGTGCTTGGAGGGAGGGCTTAGGCGAAAGTGGCCAATAAGCACCAAGAGCTGTGCTCTCCTGGGGCGGGGAGGGTGGGGAGTGCGAGCCAGGGCCGGGCTGGGGGCCCCCTGCGGTCTCCCCAGAACTAGAAGTTGCATTATTGATGGAGTCCAGCAGCGAGGATAAAGGGGCAGGAAGAGGGGGAGGCAGGATTCCAGCTTTTAACCACTTCATGGCCCTGATACTTGGAATTTCTTGGAGGCTGTGAGGTCGTGGAGAGAGTGCCAGCATGTCACGCTGTGGAATGGGGGTGCCCTAGAAATGGAGTAAATGTGAACGAGTTGTGTGCGGGAGGACACATGTCAGTCATCATGGCAGGGACTGTGTGCGAGCGAGTGTCCTGGGCCCTGTGGTGTCCAAACCTGGCTGGTGGTCAGTGTGGACGAGTGTGAGTCTGTGTAAGTGTGTCAGAGTGTCAAGGATTCCTGTGTGAGTGGCAGGGTGTGGGAGGACTGCGTGCGTTTGGGGGAGGGTGTGGGTGTGGGGGAGGATGTCAGAGGCTGTCAAGGTGATGGGCAGGCGTGTGCCAGCTTGCAGGAGGGTGGGGGCACTGTACCCACAGCTCCAGCCTCACAGTAGACTGGGTATGAGATTGTGAATGTGTGAGTGCTCTTGGCGGGGGGAGCAGAAGGGAGATGTGTCCCTGCCATGATGTACACTGGATTCACGTGTCTCCTGCCTTTTCTCCCCAGATCTTTTGGGGAGTACAGAGCCAGCCCAGAGTTGGGAGGGTTGGGGGCTGCCTGTACACGTGCCATCACGTGTGTGAGTTTGGTGCATTGGGGAGCAGAGCGGGGGGGGGGGGCATGTGCTCCTTTCTGAGGTGTGAGCCTCTCTCCAGAGGGCTGTGTGTGTCTCTGGAGCAGGGAAAGGGGAGGAGAAGGCCTGTGGGTAGAATGTCCTTGTCTGTCTGTCCAGGCCTGAGTGTCTTTGCAGGATCTGGTGTTTCCTCTGCAGAGCTGTGTGTAAGGGTCTGAAAGCCTCTCTTTGGTGCTGAGAGGGCACATGTGTGTACATATGTGTGTGTCTTCCTGGGCTCTGTTAGTGTTGGCGTCCTCTCTCCTGGTCACTCCCAGGCCTGGAACAGCCAGGAGCTCTCCCTGTCCTCCCAATGCCCCCCCTCAGCAGCTTTTCTGCTCCCAGCTGTGCTGTGCTGGGGCCTTGGTGGAGTGAGAGGCCAGAGGAATGTTATAGAAATGGGGTCAGAGCACACTCTGGGAGTGAGGGGGTGGCAGAAGGGGCATGGCTTTGCTCATGGGAGTAGAATGTCCTGGCCACTCAGGTCCACATCTGCCAGCCCCAGGTCTGACTCAAGTTCCTGGGTATGTGTTGACTTATATACTTGTTGGGAAATAGCCGGATGCCAAGTTGCTGGCCCAGGGATATGGGCATCACTGGCAGCCTCTTGGCCCAGAGCCCCTCTTCCTGATGGGGTGCGGTGGGGAGTGGCAAAGGCCAGTTTGGCAGTGCCATAGGAGGGTGAATGAGAAGGCCTGGAAAGTAGTAAGAAAGGTCACAGGAAGGGTATGGCCCAGGCGGTAACCTTAACAGCCACTGGGCAAAGGACCTGTGGCTTCCAGAGCTGGGGGTTGTGAGGAAGGATGAAGGGGGATGAAGGGGACAGAGGAGAGCTGGATTGGTGAAGAGAGGACAGGGTGGCATCACCACCAGTTGCACCTCGGAGCCCATCAGAGCCAAAAAGGCCTTGGGGAACATGGCATTTGAGACTCCTTTGACCAGAAGGGCTTGTTTATGGAGGCTCTGACAAAGTATTGGAGCTCTAGGAGCCCCAGCATCAGAAAAAGTTCTCCTGACCCAACTAAGAAGGGAGATGAGAGCAGAGGATCTTCCCTCCTCAGATAGGCCTGGAAGATGGGGTCTTTGGGTGTGGAAGTGAGTCTCTGTCCTCTCCCCCCAGCCTTTGCCTGGCCACCCACACCTCTGGCTGCTAAACTCTGGGGCCAAGAGGGACAGATAGGAAGGAGAGGAAGGACCACAGAGACTGCACAGAGACAGGAGATGAGAGAGAGATAAGGGGGTAGGAGAAAGGAAAAGAGAGACAGAAAACGTGAGCGATGGAGAGACAAAGGGAGGCAGAGAGAGAAAGAGAAAGCCTCAGGAAGGAGAGAGGCAGGAGACAGAGATGGAGAGGGAGTAAAAATAGCTCAGCATTAAGATAATTGCAGCTCACAGCTCTGCCCTCCGTTAGGAATTAAATGAGGTTTTATTACTTTGATTTTTCTCTCCTGGATCCTACGCGACTTCTCAAGAACTTGGGGAAAAGTTTTTCAGGTGGGCGGCCAGGTGGTGGGGGCTGCGTGGGCGACAGAGGAGGAAGGGAAGGGGATTTCTGGGAGCTGGAGGAGGGGTGGGCCTGGGCAGGGAGTGGGAGAAGCTGGTGAAGACAGTGGAGCCCAGCAGAGGCTGGAGGAGGTGGCCAGGACCAGGCACATGGGAGGAGGGGGCACTGAGAAGCAAGGGGCCAGGATGACCTCCATTCACTTTGACTTAGGATTAATCATATGTAAATGAGATGTAAAAATAATATGCCACTCCTTGGTTATTATTCTTGAGTTAGAAGCACAGGCAGTTGGGTCCAAGGAACAAATTCAAGACCTTGTTTGACTTAATTGTGACTGAAGTATGGGTCTTTCTGCTTGGCCTGACAAAGTTTATGGCAGGGTATCTATTAGGGCATCAGACCTGAGCACAGTATTTTGAGGTGTGTCCTTCCCAATGTTTATCTTTGCCCAGTGCCCGCCACATGGCACCTGGCACACAAGAGGCACTACATTCACCTTCTCTGGTAGGTAAATTTGGGAGGGTGATGTGAAGCCTCTGCCCTCCTTTTGAGAGTTGAGTATGCTCTCCACAAGCAAGATGCGGACTCATGGACAGAACATAAACTGGAGTGTTTGACAGCTCTGGGTGGGAATCTCAGGTCTGTAACTTACCGTGTGAACTTGGAAAACTATCTTAGCTTCTCTGTGTCTGTTTCCTTATGTTTCACAGCCCACCGCAGGGATAAAATTTAATAAAGCCAGTGCAATAAGGCGCAGACGGGTGGATTGCCTGAGCTCAGGACCAGCCTGAACTAGAGCGAGACCCTGTCTCTAAAAATAGCCGGGCGTTGTGGCAGGCACCTATAGTCCCAGCTACTCGAAAGGCTGAGGGAAGAGAATCGCTTGAGCCCAAGAGTTTGAGGTTGCTGTGAGCTATGACCCCACCGCAGTCTACCTGGGGAAAGGGGGTGACAAAGTGAGACTCTGTCTCAAAAAAAAAGAAAAAAAAAAAGCCCCAACCCAGGACAAGATCCCGCAACAAAGGTTCCGGCTTCCCCGGAGCTCTAGTGTTGCAGTTCCGAAAAGTGCCAGAAGGTGGCGGAGTCGGCCAGGGTTTGGGCTCCTAAACGGCTGGCTCTGAGGGTCTGTAGTTGGGCATCACACACATGACCTTGGTACCGTGCAGCTGAACTGGAGGTGGTCGGGTTGCACGTGGCAGCTGGTAGACAGGCCCCAGGAAGTCCCAGGAAGCGGCCTTAGATGAGCCAGGGACATCTCTTTCTGGGGCTGGGGAAAGCGTGAGGGTGGGAAAAGAGGAAGAGAAATTCCAAAGCTCACCTCTTCTAGGGAAACCCCGTGGACAGCTATAGGAGAGGCAAAAGGCGCGGTCACCTGGGATAATAGTGGCCTTAGGACAAGTGGGCGATCGATCATCTGAGATATTAATTTACACATTCATTCATTCACTCGTCCATCACTTTGCCCATTCAATAAATTCATATTGGGTCCTTCGGTGCTTTTTAAAAACTCAACTTTGTTGAGTTAGAATTTACATGCAATAAAATCTTAAATATAATTTCGATGAGTTTTTGAAAATTTTATATAGCATGTGACCACTGCCATGATACAAATACAAAATGTTTCCATCACCCCAAAACATCCTTTTACTCCAAGTCCATATCCCCCCTACTGCATATATTATAACTCGTAGCATACTGAGACGCGTCCTTCCTATCATCTATCTTTACATCATCACCTGTCTGCCACAGTGCCCAGCATATATGCTATAGAGAAGATGGAACGAGAAATGAATGAATAGGTGAATACATGAGTTGTAGAAATTGACAGCGGGCGACATATGATAGAGCACTTATTCTGCTGGGCACTGGGCTAGACACTTTATATGCATTATTTCATTTAATCCTCACTAGTATCATTCTAATTTATAGATGAGGCAGTTAGGTTCAGAGAGGCTCAGCAGCTTTTTGCCCACGGCCTGGGTTAAAATGCAGGTAGTATAACCCCAGAGCCGTCACTTTTTACTGCTGCCTTTAACACATTCAGGACGGACAAGTGGAGTATCACCTGCACGCACTGTAGTGGACTTCTCTCTAGTTAGGTTTCTCTCTCACCCAGCCAGGTTGGGACCGGCCTTGGAAGCGGCAGAAATCGATGTGCTGAAGCTGCCCTCTGGTGGCATAAGGGAGTACAGCAGTATATGTGCCCTCTAGCGCCCTCAGGTGGAAGCTGGGGTGTTGTTGAGAAGAGACCAAGCCGCAGCTCACAGCAGGGGCAGCCTCAGCCCCCAGCACCTGGAGACCCCCTGCTCTGGCCACTGCCTAGTGCCCCCCGAGGTGCCAGCTGAGGCTGCCCCCGAAGAATGCCAGCTGCCGGAGTCCGCCGCCTCCCACTCCCTCCACCAGCCTCGCACACACTCCAATCCCGGTCCAGTCGGCTGCTTCCATTCCCTGAAGAAGAGCCCCTAAAGTTAAAACAGCTGTTAATTTATAAACCAATTTTTCCGTGACTGCTTAATAAATCGCCAGCAGCTGCTCTGCCCCCTCCTCCTGCCCAGGCACCCGGCCCCGGGGGCTGCACGGAGAAGCTCAGAGCCGCCAGCCTGTTCCTTCTGCCTCTTTCCCCTAACCCTCCCCTCCAAACACTGCCCCCAGAAACTGGGCGTGGGGGGGGGGAACCTTGATAAACTCAGCTTCTCTGGTCTTCAGTGAGTGCTGAGATGAGGACGGTGTTCTTTTCTGGTGGGCTGCAGCCCAAAGGCTATCTCCCAATGCCCTACAACTCCTCACTCTAGACTTCCATGCCCACAAGGTGGGTGTCAAAGGTTTCTCTAGTTCCAGGGCAATGGAAGTGTACAGATTCCCTGGAGCCGTTCCCCTGAGCTGGAAGTAAGGGTATCCTGGTAGGGCCCAGGATTTGTCCCTGAAAGCACAGGAATCTCAATTTTCCATATCAAGGTGGTCCCTGGACAGATGCTAACCAACTCCTCTCTCAAGGTGGGGAGAGAGGCAGCCTACTCAGGGAGATACCCACACACATCCTAGGATAATGAAGAGGAGGAGCTTGGGCCTTCTAAAGATTCACTTTGCCCAGCTTCTAATAGCACATCAAAGACAACATGAAAATCTGTGAGGGTGGCTCGGTGCCTGTGGCTCAAGCTGCTAAGGCGCCAGCCACATACACCTAAGGTGGCGGGTTCGAATCCCCAGCCCGGGCCCGCCAAACAACAATGATGGCTGCAACCAAAAA
>NW_003852413.1:24353486-24380144 GCF_000181295.1 Otolemur garnettii
AAAAAAAAAAAATGTGATTTATTATAAAGTGATCTTTAGTATTATCTTCTCATCCCCCTGATGGAAGGAGCAGAAACTGAAGCAGAGAAAGTAGCAAATCTTGGTATGAGGGTGTCTAAGAGACTGCCAGGGAAATGATGTGGGGGCTAGTGGGAATGCTGGGGACAAAATTAAGAAAAAATTCAACCAGGATTCCCGTTATGACATCTGACTAGGCTTTATCATTTGGGGCTCTTCTGTTTCCCTCCTGATGCTCCCACCTCCAGCCCATTGGGCAACTATGGCCCTTCCCCAGCCTACTTCTGGGGAAGGAAGGAAAAAAACCCAGCTCATCCCAGCATGAGCCCCCCACTCTCAAGAAGCAATTTCTCCCCACAGTCTAACTGAAAACCTTCCATTTCGTCTCTTGTTCTCTAGTCTGCAGGGGCCACCCTGGTCCCCTCCTGCCCATCCCCACAGCCTGGTAGACTTTGCTCTCACATAGATCATATGAGGGCCTGGCCTTGCTACATTCTCCCTGTGAATCCCAGAGTGACTTAGTCAACCTCTCTGTGCCTTGGGTTCCACGTCTCTAAAACATGGATAATGCTAGAACCTACCTCCTGCCTTGCTGTGAGAATTGAACAGAACACTGTCCATAACATTGTTAGCACAAGGCCTGGCTCATAGTAGGAACTGCAGACATGGTGCTGGAGTGTAGGGAATATGACCCAGATGCCAGAGCTAGACTAGGCTCTACATCCCTCTACATACTGACAGCTGGATGACCTTGAGCAAGTTGCTTAACTTCTCATGCCCCGATTTCCCCATCCATAAAATTGGGACTGTAACAGAACCTACATCCCTGGGTGAGGCATCTTGAGATTTTGGAACAGCTCTTCAGCTAAATAAATGTTTGCCAAATTTAATAGTATTGTTAGTTGCTGTCATTATCATCAGCTCCCACTAGAGCACTGACCCTCCTTAGGCCTTGCCCCACCGAAGGGCTTGTTGAAGGCAGAAGGTTGAAGAGTGAGCAGAACCAGACTGGAGACCCTGGTATGGGGATCCTAGCTCCGGAAAAGTCACAGTCCCCACTTGCTCAGTGGCCCACGTCTGGCCTCCCCCTAGACCCTGGCTTGGGCACAACTAGTTCCCTTTGCTTCCCCCAGTCAACAGCCCTGCAAAGCAGCCAGCCCCCTCCCTGTGCCCGGGTCCTGACTACCTCCTGGAAATAAAGCAGGGTCCCTGGGGCCCACTCAAGCCCAGGACTGCTCTGCCAGGGTGCCAGCTGGTGCCCACGGGGGGCGGGGCAGCAATTTGCTCATGTGGAAAGAGAAAGCTGAAGGCACCCCGAACCTTGGTGGCCCTCACCAGATAACAACAGTCTGAGCCTCCCAGGAAGTCCTACTACCCTCCTTCCCCCAGGGACAGGAAGGGATAGTAGCTAAGACTGGCTTGTCCTGTGCCTCAGTTTATTCAGCCATCTGGGAAATGGAGTTTTCTTTCCTGTTTCCCAGGTGCCCTGGGGCCCCAAAGGCCTTGGCATTGGCTTTCCGAGCTCCTTGCCCTCTTTCCTTTCTTAAAGAATCTGAGCTCAGTTTCTCGGCCCTGCTCACGCAAGAGGATACTGAGCCCCAGAGGGGGAGGAAAAAGCCAACCACAGGCTTGAGACAGCCCCTGCAGGGCGTGAGGCTGCATCTCCAAGTTTGCTTAAGGCGCCAGCCCTGCTAGGTCACCGGTGCTCCCTGCCCCTGCCCCTTCCCGCCGCCACTGGCCCTTTAAGAGCCTCTCCGCGCGCTGCCGTCCCGGATCAGCCAGAGAGACCATTAAAATTTTATGCAGAATGAAAATGGGCCAGGTCTCCAGCTTCCTCGCTCCCATCCAATGATTTATTACTCGCAAATACCACAGAACTAATTAGTATAGTAATTAATTAATACGCATTTGCATATTTGCATGTGCAATTAGTGCAGTGGAGTGATTACTGGGAGAATGAGGGGCCCCGATTGTCAGATGTGAGGGGGAAGTGGCCTGGAAAAGAGTTAGTGGGAATGAACTTTGTAGGGAGCGCGATGGCTGGGAGGGAGGGGAGAAGAGCAGGGGTGAGGCTGGGGGTACCAGGGGCGCCTGTTGGGGCACAGAGCGGCCACGCGGGGGAGCGCCTGGCTGGGCCCCCTGTGGCCCCTACTGGCAGGTCGGGGGTCGCGACCCCGGCGCCCCGGCCCGGCCCTGCCTGCAGCCCCGCCCCGCCCCCGCGGCGTGGCACTGCTCCAAGCGCGCGCCTGATTGTTATGCATTGTGTTTCTTGTAGCGAGCGGAGCCGGGCGGAATGGGGCTGGCACAAGCTGTTTCCCTGCCACGCGGCGGTGGCACCTTAAAGGGGCAGCGTCCTCTTCCCGCCGCCACTGCCGGCCCGCTCCGGCAGCCACCCACCTCGGAGCCTGGGCGCCCAGAGCCCAGGACTCCGGCTCCCGGCCAGAGGGCGCGCGTGAGACCGCCCAGGAGGGGGCGCGGTCCCAGGGGGCGCGGGGCACGTGCTGCGGGAGCTGGACGGCAGGAAGTCTGGGCTGCAGGCAGGGATTGGGCGGCTGGGGTGCGCCGGGCGCTGTGCCAGGCGCAGGGCGGGGGTGGCGAGGAGAGACCAGTGAGCAAGCCAGGAGAAGGACACCGACAAGGAGCGAGTGGCAGGGACCCACTGGGTGCCAGGTGCTTCCTCATAGGACGCCGCCGCTGCTAATCCTTAGGAAGATCTTGGGAGGCGGGGCTCCCTATTCCCATTTTACAGACCGAAGATCAGAGAAGCACTGCAGGCGGCTAGTGAGCCAACGGCAAAGCTGGGGTGCTCTGGGCTGGTCAGTCCACCTCCAAATGCTCAAAGCGGTGCCAAGGACCAAGGGGGAGTTTCTGGTGGAGGAAGCTCTTTACTGAGCCTGCAAGGGCAAGTAGGACACCGTCTGGAGGAGCTGAGGGAAGAAGGTACAGGGGGGAAGAACCCTTGTGCCCCTCCCTGTGTATAGAGGAAGCCCCTGATTCCTGTGATCTGGGGACCTGGACGGAGGGCAGATCTTCAGCACAAATCCTTCCTAGGGCACTCTATTTTCCCTCTCCTTTGCAGGGTAAGGGACACAGTTGATAATAGGGAATAAGAGTGTGGACTCAGCAGTCAGGCAGAACTTGGTTCAATTCCTGGAGCTGCCGCTTACTACCTGAGTGACCTTGACAAATCAACCTCAACCTCAACTTCTCTATACTTCAGTGTCTTGACCTCTAAGTGGTGGTTACAGTAGTTCCTCCCTCTGACGTCTTGACAAGAATGAAGTAAGATGAAACTTGTGAAGCCTAGTGTCTGGCATAGAGACAGTCACCATTGTCATTATTACATTGTTATTGCAGAGAGCTCTGGGGCCCCAGGAATAGGAGGACCCTAAGGTGGGAATGGATTTATTGTGTGACACCAGGCAAGTCGTTTCCTCTATGGTTTCTTGATCTTCAAATGTGAAGTTGGTCCATGAGGCTCCTACCCCTCAACTGTTTCTCCCCCCCCCCAATTAAAAAGTATCCACCCTTGCCCAGCACAGTGGCTTACACCTGTAATCCTAGCACTCTAGGAGGCTAAGACAGGAGGATTGACTGAGCTCAGGAGTTGGAGACTCATCTGAACAGGAGGGAGACCCTGTCTTTAAAAAAAAAAAAAGTATCCAGGGTGGTGCCTGTAGCTCAAGGAGTAGGACGCCGGCCCCATATACCAGAGGTGGTAGGTTTGAACCCAGCCCCGGCCAAAATACTCCAAAAAAAAAAAAAGTATCCAACCTTTGTGGGAGGGAGTCTTTTCTGGGTTCACTGCTGGGGCTGAGCCAAAAGACCTCTGGTTAAATTGAGACCCCTTGCCTAGACTATGACTTCCACACACACCCTGCCCCAATGGATCTTTCAGGCTGCCCTGTGAATACCAGTACCACTGTGGCATGGGTCACCTGTACCCACTGTCAGGCTGAGGTGTCCCCTGCACATTCACACCAGGGACAAGGGAAGCATAAGGGAACTGTCAGGTATCAGGCCTCCAAAACTCCCCAGCCCAGACCCCTGGCTCTGATTTCCAGGGGAGGAGATTGGGAAATGTCCAGTTCACAGGCAAGTCCACAGTACAGCTGCCCAGAGGAAAGAGAGCCCAGGGTGCACCCTGTCCTGTACTCTTCCAACTACCCTGTTCTGTGAAGTCATTGAGGAGCCCACCAAGGCACATCAGTCAGAAATTGGTCACCCTGAGAGTGCACTTCATAGCCTGATGTCCTTTGGTGTCCTCCCATGAGTGCAGAGGTGCAGGTGAATGGAGGCACAGGTGGTACTGTTCCCATTTTACAGATGGGAAGCAGAAAGTTACATGATTTGACCAAGGTCAGGACGCTGCTGAGTCTGGTGCTGTTGCCACCTCAAGCTCCCTGTTCATCTGCCTGCCTTCCTGTGCAGACCCTGGGAACAGAGCTGGGAGGGGGGCAGGAGCAAGGCATGTCAGCTGCTCCCATGGAAAACTGGCAAGAGAAACAGAAGAAAGACATAGTGACAAAGAAGCTCCAGGAACAAACCTTTCTTAAAAATAAAGTTGATCCGGAGCTTGAGGTGAAATCAGCCACATCTGGTGAGGGCTGTGGGTTGAGGCAGCCCTTTTACACCTGTAGCTCATGTCAAGTTTATTACAGTCCTAGCAGGCAGATCTTACTGTAATTATCACACCCATTTTACAGAGGGGAAGGCTGATGTTCCATGTCAGTGCTGGAATTGGTGCAGGGCTAAGGAGTAAGTAGGGAAGGTTTTAAGGAGTGGCTTCCTAGAGATGTGTGCCCTGCCCTGGCTGCAGCCTTCCATTCTGGGGTGGAACTGGCACCTCCTCCAAAGTGACAAGACAGGCCTTTGGTGCCACATCCATATATAGAGAACATTCCCTGTGCTGGGCTCTCAGTCTAGTTCCTGCTTGTGCATTGTGCGGCCCAGAGAGGCCTCCTGGAGGAGGTGATACTTAGGCTTAAAGGGTGAGGAAGGTGGAGAGGGCGCACATAGCCTGAGTAAAAGGTTAGGCATGAGGCTTGTGAAAGTGGAAACAATTTAGAGCTTCTGAAGACAGAGGTGAAGGCAGCAGCCAGATCAGGGGTGTCCCCCAAAAGCATGGCCTGATCCTTAGGGTGATGGGGAGCCACTGAAGGTGCCTGAGTAGGAGAATACCATGTTTGGATTTGCATTTTGCACAAGATTGACAGCCTTGGTCATATGAAGGAAGCCAGAGGAACAAGGGCCTGTGGGAAATCAGGGCCAGCTTCCTGGAGGAGGAGGGCCCAGGCACATGAGACAGAAGGGTTCTGAGAGATTGGGAGTGACATCACCAAAGATGAAAAGGCAGCAGGAGCAGGATTCTACCATGTTCCTGGACCTCATCTCTCAGGGAGTTGCATATACCCCATACTGGGGTAGGAGTGGGTGGGGGATAAGAAGAATGGAGTGTCTGAGCCTGCTGGGTCAGGTGCTATGGGGACCTGGACCTCAGGACCAGAGCCTCCTAGCACCAAGCCTTCGCTCTGAGGGCCACTTTGGGGAGAATCTGTAACCTGCCATCCAAGTCCACCTCCCCATGCTGAAATTTGTCCAAAACACAAGGGCAGGGTTGAGGAGTCTGGCCTTGACTGAGACACTGCTTTAGGAGTATCTCTGAATAAAGTCTCTAGGACCCAGACCCTCTAACCCAGCCAGGTGTTAATGCAACAAGCATTTATTGAGTGCCAATTCAGAGCTGCAGAAAGCAGCATGGGACTTAAAGAGACAAAACAAATAGCACCATGACCAAGCCAGGGAGACAGACAGGTAAATGGATCCTAACAGAGGATGGTAAGCTGCCCTGCCTAGGGAGGTCAGGGAAGACTCCCAGGAGGAGGTGTCCAGGAAGCATCTTGGTGAGGAATGAGGATGCATTTAGCCAAAGGGAAACTCAGGGACCAGTGCCCATCAGAGAAGGAGAAGTCAAAGGTTATCAGAGCAAAGGTCACTCCACTTTCAGAGCAAAAGAACAATTCTGAGAGAGTGGGTTTTGCTGGAGGACAAGTGGGTCTACTCTATTGTCTTTTGTCCCAGTTTAGGGGTGGGGCAGGGGACAAGGACACAGCTGTGATCTGACCCAAGACCCTCAGCATCATGCTTGGCCCATCCATGCTCAGGTGGGGTCTAGGCCCAGAGTGGGGAGCCCAGGAGCAGGCAAAGGAAGTTGAAGAGAATCCTAATAGTGAGCCTGAGAGCAGGACAGGAGGTCAGCACAGAGAAGGGGGCTACACCTCACTGGCCCTCCCCTCCCCCTCCCCATGGCACCACAAGGCACGCAGCCGCATATCACCCGTGCCAGCCCTCACCTCCCGGCAACGTCGCCGCATTCTCAGCCACGCCATCTGGCGTGCCCGCCGCTCCCCAGCACACTGCGACGGGCAGGGAGGAGGGGGCAAACGGGGCAGGTGCCCACCCCACAGCCAGGAAGAAGCTGCAGGTCCCCCTCCCCCAACATCCTTTGGACTTGAGGTGGGGCAGGGGGCTGGGGAAAGGGGTGACAGGTGCTCTTTTGCTTTAGGAGGAAGCTTCAAGCATCCCGAACTGCTGAAACAAGCACTGTCTGGGCAATGCCAGCCTGCCCCGCCCCTCCCAGCCACCCCCCACAGCACAGCTAATGCCAGGAACACAAGCCCCTCGAGGATCTCCAAATTCCTGTCCTTCCCCTCAAATCTGAGTTGGAGGTAGGAAGAACAGGTGGCCCCCTCCCCCATGCCTCACTGGTTCTTTATCTGCCTGCCCCTTCCACCTAGGGAGGCCCCAGGAGAGAGATGTCTGGCTGTGACCAGGGCCTGGACACCTGGGTTTGACCCACCTGCTGCCTGTCTCCCCAAGCCTGGTGCTTTGGTGGGAAATCAAGTCTCTCTTTCAGCACATTTGCCCCCACCAATCTTATGGGGGGGGTTGCAGTGACTGGCTAATTCTCCTTCTGGGTGTCAGAATGGAGTGGAGTAGTTACAGATTTGTGTGTGTGTATTTATTTTGGCGGAGCAGGGGGTATAATGCAGCAGTTTCATAGAACATTCTTGCTGTCCCCTGAGCACAATTCCCCTAGAGTGCTCAGGAATGACCTAACCCTTTCCTCCCTTTCTCTCTACTCCACCTCCACACTTGCAGCTCCCTTCACCCCCTGCCCCCCAGGACCTGAGTCTGTACAAAATGGCTGCCACCCCTCTGAGGCAGCCATTTTAGGTGCCCAGACTGTGGCCTCCCTTGGGATGGGGCTATGTCTCCATGGGAACCTCAGGCCCTTGGCTCCCAGCTCCCCCTGAGAGGAGTAAGTGGCAGAAATGGGGTCTTCTAGGCCTGGCCAAGGTGCCCACCACCCCCCTTTTTCTCTTGGAGACCTGGAGGGGACCAGGCCCCTCACCAACTCCCTTCCCCCAATGCCAGGGGGAGGAACAGATGGCATCTCTGGGTGTCCTTCTCCTTCCGTCTCCTTCCTTCCATTTCTGGCTCTTTCTGTCTCTCCGTCACTGCATCTCTGCATCTCTGGTGCAGAGAGGGGCGCGTATGTCCCTGCGTGTTCATGCTTGCTCGTGTGTATGTGGACACACGTGTTGTGCCTCTTTCAAGCCCATGTCTGAGGCAGGCCCATCCCACACCTCCCTCTGTTCCAATTTTCCCCTGGTTTTTATTGTATCTTCTAAAAAAAAAGTTGAAATGTGTTGAGTGAGAAAAACTTGTTCCATTTTTCTGAAGGAAGAAAAAGACAGGGGCAGGAGACAGAACTAGAGGGATGAAGTTCTCTGTACCCCCAGGAATCCCCCACACCTCAGGCCTCCTTTTCTCAGGGATTCTCAGACCCAGTCACCTGAGGTCGCTCCTGACAGGCGACCCAAGGGATAGGAGGATTCTCCCTCCCCCCCAAAACCTACCCAATCCTGAATGAGTTTCTGCCTTTAGCCTGGAGGGGCCTGTGAAACCTCTGGTGGGTTTAACCCCACCCTCAGTGTCCGAGGGAGAAGGCAGGTTGTATCTCTTCCCCAGGGAAGCATTCATTCACTTGCTCATCCATTCACTCACCCATTAATTCAACAAAAATTCCATTTTTATATAGACAAAACCTTCTGAATGTGTGTAGGGTGGGGTAGGTGCAAGAAATCAATCCTGTAAAGCATGTTATAGTTTACCAAGTGTTTTAATAAGAGCTGGTATTTATTGAGGGCTGACTATACTGCTGAATTTGTGCTAAGCTCATTACATTTAATATCTCATTGATACTAACAGCAGCCCTTTGAGGGTGTGGCACAATTATCCCCATTTTACAGATGGGGAAATCAAGACTCAGAGAAGTTATAAAACTCCCTCAAGGCATTCAACATTTTTTAAAGTTGGTAATCAGAGTTGGCCAGGAATCAGAAACCCAGAGCAAGTGCATGGAGCCAAAATAGCATGGAGCCAAGAGACTAAAGGAGAAGGGCTAAGAGAATTGAGGACTCTGCCCTCAGTAAAGGGACAATAAAGCCTTAGAGGTTGTGCCCGATCTGGGGAGGGGGCTGATCAGCACTCCAGAGTCTCTGCCCCTACCTAGGTCCATTCTTTGGCCCTTTTCTCTGCCAACCCCAGAGAGCCTCCATGGATGGGATTCACCTCCCCAGAGTCCATGAATGGAGGAAAACTGACTGTAGGCTTCTCATCCTTGGCTACCACTGACAGATTGTGGGTTCCTAGGAGGAGCACTTGTCTGAGAGTCAATTACCTGAGTTCTAGAGCCAGTTCAGTGTTTCACCTCTGTTCCTAGGTGACTCTGTTTTCCTCCCTGGGCTTCTGTCAAGGGGCAGATCCCTGGGCAGCACCAGCACTCGATTCTCCAAGGCCCCCTTAGCCTTTATGTGTGTCTCTGTTTAGGACTGAATTCCGTCCATCCCACATCAAATCAGTGTCTTCCCAGCCTAAGGCTCCCTCTTGAGGCCCCTAGAGGGCAGGAACTGTATCCATCCAGAGGGAAGGTCCAGTCCTCCTCTGGCTCATCTTTCTACTGCCACAGTGCTGGGCACATGGTTGACATTAAAAGTATAATTGAAGTTGGATGGTCTATATCAGCCAGAGGGTGGGGGGAGGCAGAAAATGAGGGTCTAAAAAGCACAAATGGCCAAACTAGGGTGTGGGCAAGGGTCTCTCTACACCTGGCTGTGATTACCTGGTCACACGCCACACTCCTGTCTATTTGAGTAGGAGTGTGTATCCATTTTCTGCACCACAGGGTGAGGAACAGGTGTGTGTGTGTGTGTGTGTGTGTGTGTGTGTGTCTAAGGCTACCTCCCTCAACCTGTGCCATTTGCATCTGTGGCTGGCCCAGTGAGAGGGTTGAAAGGTGAGCTACAAGATAAAACAGCAGTTTCCTACCTTCCTTATCAAAACACCTGTCTGACCTACGTCCTCCTGCCACTCTCTGGGTTAGTGTCAGTATTTTCAGTATTTTTTGCAAGGGGAAGAGAATGCTCAGGTCTCATCCAGGAACTTTAGGCAGTTCCCAGCCCAGCCCCTTCCTCCTCCTTCAAATAACCAGGTCTGAAGGCCCAGAGAGTGCCTCTGGTGGGATGGTCACCTGTCTGACAGGGGGAGGACACGAAGGGGGAAAGTAAGAGGTTTCTGGGTTAGAAATCTAGACTCAGGTGGTTACATAGACTTATTCACCAGTTCCTCCCCACCCCCACCAGAATATACAGATACCCCCAACAACCAAAGAAATATCTCCCATCAGTTAACTCCACACAGACACACACACACACACACACATGTCCCCACAGACACACACACGCCCATGCAGAGGCACAGACATCCAGGCAAATCTTTCCCTTTCTCTGTCTTTCCCTTGGTTTGAATTTCCTTTAGCCACATATGTTGTGTGTGCGTGTGAGGGAGGGTGGGGGAGGGGCGGACAGGGATGAGGGATGGCCTGGTGCCAACATCTACCTATGGGGTTTGGGCCAGGGACACCCCCATGCCTACCCTGGGAGGGGGCCTCAGCTGTCCCTTTGTGGCCATAGGAACCCTCCTGGGGTGTGGGGGCAAGCACAGAGGTCCCTTCTCCACACCCCAGAGTCTGGTCCCTGACCCACCTTTGGGGCATTCAGGAGAGGAAATGGACAGAGCAGGACCCTGGTGGGAGCCTAGAATTGGCCATCGGGAAATCCCAATTTCCAGCCTTGCTACCCCATTGTTCCCATATGGGGGGGCTCCATATGGGGGGGCAACTCCTCCCACCTCCCTCTCAATCCCTGCTTTCCCTGCGTTGGGCGGGGAGGGGAGGGCGGCAGAAATATTTATTTATTTCCTTTATTTATTTAATTTTTTTTTTTTTTTTTTTGGAGTAGAGAGTGACAGATGGCGGCGGGTCCCGGGGGAGCGGGCTCTCCCCCAATGCAGACGCATGCCAATCACCGTCTCTCATGTGATAGCTGCTGCCCGTGACGTGCCAAGCCCATATGGCCTGGCATAGAGGCTGGTACCCCGCCTGGTAGAGATGCCACACTCGCTCCGCGGCTCGCACGGCGCTCTGAAGACGCCGGCGCCCGCCGCCTTGAGGAGCCGCTGCCCCCGCTCCCTGACGATGGGGGAACAATGAAATAAGCGAGAAGATTCCTCTTCTCCCCCCTCTCTCTCTTGCCCCCTCCCCCTCCCCTCCCCTCTCCCCTCGACTCCTCTCCGAGGTAAGTTGTCCGAAAGGGAGCTGGATCTGACCCGCCGGGTGCGAGGGGGGTGGCTGCTTCGGCCGACAGCAAGGTCCCGAATCTCCCCTTCCTAGGAAGATGCCCCCCTCGCTGGTGGACCTCGGAGGCGCCCCAGGTTCTCTCTCCCCGTGGGGCTGCCTCAGGGGGCTGCAGAGAAGGTGTCTCTGCCTGCGACGGGCTAGGGGGGAGAAAAGCAGGATCACCCAGGTGGGGGACGCGAAGAGGCCGAGACGGGAGCCTCCCCCCACAGTTGTCCCGAAAAAACCTGCGACCTTTCCCCATAACCAAAAAAAAAAAGAGAGAGAGAGAGAGAAGCAAACAAATTTGGATTTTTTCCCCTCAATTCCGAAATACAACGAGATCTGAAGAGCCCTGTGGGAGGGAGGCAGTTTGAAGGGGGAAGGGGGTGACTGACCGCAGGGGAGACGGACCCGGCTCGCTTTTCTTAGTCTCCTCCCCACACCCGGCTTCTTCAGTCCTTGCCGCCCGGAGCCGGCTCCAGGAGCAGGGGACGCTTCGGCTAGAGGAGACTGATCCTCCCGCCTCTGAAATTGGGGCTGCGGGGGTGGGGGCCGAGCAGGGGGCGGCGCGCGGCCAAGTTGCAAATTGGATTAGGGAGCGTGGGGGTGAGAGCCACAGGAGGGGTGGGTGAGCCAGGCCGAGGGACCTGGGCCACTACAGCGGCGGTGCGGGGCAGCTGTCCCCACCCGCGGCCGACCATCCTCTCTCCACCGCCGGGAGAGAACAGGCTTTCAGGGCGGGCGCGCTGCCTCTTCTGGCAAAGATATCTGGTCCCGAAAGCTCCCACTCGGTCCCCGCCCTGACCCTGAGAAGAACCTGGTGCGGGGAGCGGCTCCCCATTAGAGCGAGGGGCGGAGCCGGGGCCCAGAGCTGGGGAGAGGGCCTGGGCCGAGATTCCGGGCGGGCAGCCGGGTAGGGCTGGGCTGGCTCTGGGCGGGGCAGCGCAGAACGTGGGCACCCAGGGAACCCTGGGCAGGAACCCTCACGAGACTCGGGGGTGGAGGCGATTGGGGGGGTCCTCGTGACCCCAGCAAGCCCCTCACTCTGTGCTGTCTGTCTCCCTTCCCGCCCGCCGGGCGCCCTCAGGCACCATGCTGACCCGCCTGTTCAGCGAGCCCGGCCTCCTTTCGGACGTGCCCAAGTTCGCCAGCTGGGGCGACGGCGACGACGACGAGCCGAGGAGCGATAAGGGCGACGCACCGCCGCCGCCTCCGCCTGCGCCTGGGCCGGGGGCTCCGGGGCCCGCCCGGGCCGCCAAGCCAGTCCCCCTTCGTGGAGAAGAGGTGCCAGAGGCCACGTTGGCAGAGGTCAAGGAGGAGAGCGAGCTGGGGGGCGAAGAGGAGGAGGAAGAGGAGGAGGAAGAAGGGCTGGACGAGGCGGAAGGCGAGAGGCCCAAGAAGCGCGGGCCGAAGAAGCGCAAGATGACCAAGGCGCGCCTGGAGCGCTCCAAGCTTCGGAGGCAGAAGGCAAACGCACGGGAGCGCAACCGCATGCACGACCTGAACGCGGCGCTGGATAACCTGCGCAAGGTGGTGCCCTGCTACTCCAAGACGCAGAAGCTGTCCAAAATCGAGACGCTGCGCCTAGCCAAGAACTATATCTGGGCGCTCTCGGAGATTCTGCGCTCCGGCAAGCGGCCAGACCTAGTGTCCTATGTGCAGACTCTATGCAAGGGTCTGTCGCAGCCCACCACCAATCTGGTAGCAGGTTGCCTGCAGCTGAACTCCCGCAACTTCCTCACAGAGCAGGGCGCAGACGGCGCGGGTCGTTTCCACGGCTCGGGCGGCCCCTTTGCCATGCACCCATATCCGTACCCGTGCTCGCGCCTGGCGGGCGCACAGTGCCAGGCGGCCGGCGGCCTGGGCGGCGGCGCGGCACACGCCCTGCGGACCCACGGCTACTGCGCCGCCTATGAGACGCTGTATGCGGCGGCGGGCGGTGGCGGCGCGAGCCCGGACTACAACAGCTCGGAATATGAGGGCCCGCTTAGCCCCCCGCTCTGTCTCAATGGCAACTTCTCACTCAAGCAGGACTCGTCGCCCGACCACGAGAAGAGCTACCACTACTCTATGCACTACTCGGCGCTGCCCGGCTCGCGGCCCACGGGCCATGGGCTAGTCTTCGGCTCGTCGGCTGTGCGCGGGGGCGTCCACTCGGAGAATCTCTTGTCTTACGATATGCACCTTCACCACGACCGGGGCCCCATGTACGAGGAGCTCAATGCGTTTTTTCATAACTGAGACCTCGCGCCGCCCCCTTCTTTTTCTTTTGCCTTTGCCCGCCCCCCTGCCCTCAGCCCCTCAGCGCAGGGACACCCCCACCTACCCCAGCGCGGGGCGCGGGAAGCAGGCCGCGGGTCCTGCCGCTCTCCTGGGCAGCGCAGTCCTCTTACCTGTGGGTGGCCCGTCCCAGGGGCCTCGCTTCCCCCGGGGGACTTGCCTTCTCTCTCCCCAAGGGGTTCTTTCCTCCTTTCTCCCAGGGAGTGATTCTCCAGGGACCTCTCTCCGGGTGCTCCCAGGAGACACCCCTCCCCCATTCCCAATATCTTCACTTTGGTTTTCTCCTCCCGCTCCTCCTCCTTGCAGGCCCCAAGGCTTTGGTGAGGGGGCAGCTGAGCTGTGGGATGCGTTTTTCCCCTTTCATTATTATTGTTATAAAAACAGACACCCAGCTGCCGAGGCAGAAAAGAGCAGGGCATCCCCCCTTCTTGAAGAGGGCAGAAGTCAGGGTGCCGGAGCACGGGCCTGGAGCGCCCTCACCCAACCCCGAGTCTCCGCATTTTGGAATTTTAATTTTGGCGGGAGGGGATGTGGATTGAGAGGAAAGAGAAAGGCCAAGACAATTTGTAACTAGAATCCGTTTTTCCTTTTTCCTTTTTTAAAACAAACACATACAAAAAAAAAAAAAAAGCTAAGAGGCGACGGAGGCCGAACGCAGAGTCCGGATCGGAGAGAAAACGCAGTAAGAACTTTTAGAAGCAATAAAAGGCAAAAAAAAAAAAATACTACTACCAATAATAATAATAATAAAAAGACACAAATATCTATGCAAGGAGGTTCTGACTGAGCCTATCGGCCCGGCCCGGCCCTGGGATGCCCCTCCCGGCCCGCGGGCCGCCCCGCCCCAGAGCGGATCTGTGCACTTTGGTGAAGTGGGGGGCCGCGCTGCCCCCTCCCCTCCCCAGGTTCTTACAATCAGTGACTCGGAGATTTGGGGCCCCAGTGCCACTGCCCTCCCCCGCCCCGTCCCCGTTGTGCATCATGCTGTTTTTTAAAAACCTGTTTCCAAATTTGTATGGAATGGCAAACTGTTGGGGGGTCGGTTTTGGGGAGGGAGGGTTTGCATGAGAGACACACACACGCACACCACACCGCACGCACAAGCAGGCCGGGCACAGGCGTCTGGGGCAGAAGGAGGTGAGCTTGCTGGCTCTCCCTCCCCGAGGTTACTTCCGTCCCCTCCTGGGGGCGAGGGGGTGGGGACGGAGACCTGGGAGCAGCCTCACACCAGCCGGGACTGTGCCTCGGTGGGCACCTGACGCTTGGCGATTTCAGGTGTCTAGAGAGGGTTTTTCTTTTTGTTTGTTTTGTTTTGTTTTTTTGGGTTTTTTTTGTCGGGTAGTCCTCTTGGTTTATGCCAAGGGGTGAGACGGGAGAGGGCTGAGGGCTCCTGCTGGAGGTTTCCTTCAAAAGGGGCAAAAAGTGAACCTCTCTTCACAGGAGACAGGGGCTCAGGCATCTAAACACACGATGCAAAATGCAAACCCACAGGGGACACACCCACACACTCACCCACACACTTACGAAATTTTACCTTCCTCTTGTAGTGAAGATGAAACTCCCGTCGGACACCCGAAGTGCATTGCGTGTTTCTGTTCAGTTTATGACGATTAATAAATATTTATGTAAATGAGATGCAAAGATGGACCCAGTTTCTCACAGTGGCCTCATTTCATTGAGGGGGTAGAAGAGGATTGAGTTGGGATTAGGGCGAAGGAGTCAGTGTCAAGTGACTGTGCAGAGGCCAGAGAGAGGAACCCCGGACATTCCTGGTGGGATTCCCACCGTGCAACCCCCTCAGACAAACGGAATAGGCACAGAAACAGCTATACTAGCTGTCCCTCCCAGACCTGACCCCAGACTCTCACCAGCCCAGCACAAAGGCAATGATAGCTGGGTCTACACTCCTACGGACTGTACACACATACCTCCCCTGGAAACAAAGTATCTTTCATCACTGAAAAAATGATCAGATTGGGAACAGCCAGTCATTTCACAACCCTCTGCCCACTGTTCCAAAAAGCAAGTGGGTAGAGACAAAGACACAACCATTTGAGCCAGACAGGGATATTTTTAAATTAAAAAAATTATAAGGTCATAAAGATAAAATATTAATGGAGGAAACCTCTTTTCCATCTTAAATTTGTGTTTCAATGGACTCAAAGAAATCGACCAGTTTGGTCTCAGGAATGTTGACATTTTTAAGGGTATTGATAAAGTTAGAGGAACACCCCAGTGGTCTGTGAGGTGTCTGAGTCTAGGTACCCACCGGGTAGAATAAAGCTTGACCTAACCATATGCTCCCTGGTCCAAATCTGGGCACCTTTTCTGGCACAGTTCAGATGGAGAGAACTGGGGGTGGTATTGAGGGAAATAAATACACCAGGGAGGAGCCTCTTCCCAGTGCTCAGACACAGTGGCCTCACAATTCTTTTTCTCTGAGCCTCAGAGGCAGAGGCAGCTCTGAACATGCTTTCCTGAAAAGGTCCCTTCTCCCCAGCACCCAGCACTGCATCCTAGTCCTGGAATATGTGAGGAGGGATCTGAGAACCAAAGGCCTCTATCCTAAAGCCTGAACATGCTTAAGAATCTCCCAAAGGGCCTGTTTCTGATGTTGCTTACTTAAATTGTTTTGCTTAAAACATTGTGCTTATTTTAGGGTTGAAATGGGGTTTCTGGTCTTGAGGGTGAGGATTGAGGCCAGGCTTGCTAAGGCTTTAAAAACTGGGATGGAGATCCCAAAATGAGATTGCCCTGACAGGTGGGGAAGGGAAAAGTAGTTCAAGAAGGAAGTCCTAAATGTCAGAGAGCAGATCGAATCATATTGTCTGAATCTGAGCTCATTGGTTCCCCTAAATGTGTACCCCTTAACTCCTCCAGTCTCTTCAGTACAGAGGACCAGGCTGTGAGAGAGCTGGGGGCCCAGAGCTGTCTGCTTCACGGTGCTGACCCTCGTCTAGCCTTTCCCCCTCTAACTGCAGGTGGAGGTCCCCTGGGCCTGGCTCTGGGGAGTGGTTAGCATGAGACCCTTTCCAACACCCTGCCAGAATTCTCCAACAGTTTTCAGAGAATTTCACTGGAATTCTTTGAAAATTTCACTGCCTTCTCTGGAATTCTCTTGGGATTACTTCTCTACAGCAGGATCACAAAATAGGACCTCTGTCCCTTGTCTTACAGACCTCTGATTCCCTCCTATTTGGGTGAGAAAGGATTGGGCCAATCTTCCTTCTCCCTCACATCTTGAAGGGAGTGTGGAGCAAGGTGCGCATTCCACGTTTTAACCTGAAGAAATCTGGTCTGCACCCGTGGTGAATGGCATAGGGCGAGGCCTGGCAGGGACAACTAGAGAGAAAAGAAACTTGGCACTCATCCAACACCTGATTCTTAGTCTGCCCTGGGAACAAGGTTAACTGGGCTTCTCTCCCCTCAGTCCATTTTCCAGAACCTGCTCTGAAGTCCAGGCTGGGCAGGATCCAGGTGGCTTGGGGCCGGAAGCAAAAGATCCTTCCAAGTGGCTCCCCTAGCTAGACCACAGACTTCTAGCATCAGTTTTCTAGCTACCCCAATACTGCTCAATTATGAAGCCAGATTCTAGCTTCTTTCGAAGGAAGTTAACAACTCTTGGGCCACAGCATCTGTTATCCATGGGACAGGGCACATGGGCCCCTTTGGGGCCAGATACCCCCAGCACCTCCTTTTCTGCTTCTTGTGAATGCTGTGTCTGTTCCAGCCTCCCCTTCCCTGATTCCTGACCCTTCCCCCACATTCCTTGCACTCTGGCTGTGCTCCATCCTCTCACCGCCCTCCTCCCCAATGCTCAACTTCCCTGGTGAGATGTCAGAGATGAGCAGGAGAAGAAAATGTGTAAGGACACCTGGCCCCCAATGTCCTCCCCTCCTAGGTCTCTCTCTCTCATTGGCTTTCCCCACTTGCGCACACACGCAGAGAAGCACCAGGAACAGGAGAGGGGAGGAGAAAAGGGGCCAGCACGACACAGTGGGGGCCAAGGGGAAAAGGGAGCAGCAGAGATGACACCCTCTTTGCTCCACTCTGAGCAGCAGGATCTCCAAGCTGCCAGCACAATCCCTGGACATTGGAACCTAACTCATCGGCCCTAGAGCCAGGTTCAATCAGGAGGGAATGTTCCCTCTGATTTTCCAGCCCCCATTCCAAGTCCAGTGTTTGGAAGTTGACAGAAAAAGAGGTGTCCCTGAGCCCAGGCCATTTGCCCATCTGATGGGAAAGGAAAGGAAACCCATTGCTTCCTCTCTCCACACCTTCTAACGCTATCCCAAGCATGACCAGGACAGTGAGCCACTGACCCTCAGTGAACGTCTCAGCTCTGATTTTGTCACCCAAGGAGACAGTCCAATAACCCATTAGGGGATACTGAGCCCCATGAAGTGTTAGCCACAGGAAAGCTCCCACATTCCAGAGACTCCACGGACTTATGTTTTTCTTTCATGGGAAAGCGCACAAGCTGGTGGATACAAGAATTTCTGGGCAGAGGTCAGATATTTCGTTCTCTCTTGGGCAATGTTTGTTTCCTCTTCTTCCTCAGAATCATTACCATGAAGACATCTACTTCTAGAGGGAGTCCATTGATTTGAAGGAGGCATTAAGACTAAGGTATGGTTCTACATGCCACAGTTTGGTCCTCAAGGAAGGTGAGAAGAAAGAGAAAGCACGGGGCAGACCTGTCCAGCCTTGGCCTCGACCTCTTCTCCCAAGCCCCTATGTGACAGAGGAGCAGCCTGCCCTTGTCGGCTCCAATGTACTCAAAGGAGAAAGCTTCTTTTTGTGGGAAGTGGGAGGGGGCAGATGGGCTTCTGCTGTCAGAACAGGCTTCTCAGCTCACAGCCCAAGACACTGTCATTTTTTCTTCCTTCAGGACTGGAGCATCCAGGTGCTGGCCACGCGCCCCAAGCAGAGGTGACACCTGGACTTTGAGAATCCTTGAAACCCTGCCCTGCTTCCGAATCCTGAAGCGGCCTTTCTGTCCTGAATCTTTAAAAATTCTCAACAAAGTTTCCCTGGGTGAGAAGCAGTAAGAAAGGGTGAAGCTGCCTCTGGAGGGCTGTTCTACTCTCTGAAAGTTTCTCCATCCTAAAGCGACTGGATAAAAGAACAGACCTTGGGAGTGCGGAGGGGAGAAAAAGGCCAAGACCGAGGAAGGCAACGGTTTCCGAGGGGACGTGCCAGGAGTGGAGTCGCCTTAGCCCTCTAGGGCAGGGAGAGGAAGCTGGGGAGGGAACGAGGGAATCCCCCAGAAGCTGCCAAGGGAGCAGAGGCATGGCATTGGGTGGAGACGTGCACCTGAGTGTGGCTCTGGCGCCACCAACTCTCCTGCCGGTTCCAGCGCGGGAACGTAGCACGGTGTCCCTGGGCTGACTGGGGCTGTCATGTTCCATACCAGAGTGTCTGTCTGGTGCCCAGTTATTCGAACCTCTTTCTCGGCCTCTCTTAGCGCCTGTCTCTGTCTCATTCTTCTTCTTGGAATTAATTGAATTAGGAACGGTCTTTCCGGGGCTCTCCCTCCTCCCGCCAGAGAACTGCGTTGGCCAGGAGGCCATGGCTACAAGGTCAGGTCCCGCCGGGCCGCAGGAACCCCCAAGTCCCTTTGGGAACCCGAGTGCCAGTTCCTACCCTCAGCCAAGTCTTCTGCCAAGGGCACAGCTGGGCGGGGTCTGGGCAGTCAGCCCGGCTTGGGACATCTGTTCTCGCCAGAGTCGCATTAAAGGCAGGGGTGGGAGCGAGGGACTCAAAACCAAGCCCTCAAGCTCAAGCCGATGCCCACTTTCTCAACCGCAGGTGGAGGCAGGAGGAGACACCAGACTCCCATAGTTCTTTTTCTTCTCCCTTGAGAACAGTGTGAGAATTGGGGTGGGGGCACATGGGGCATTCTCGTTTCTCTTCGTCTCTCCCACGTCCCAATTAGATGTCACATACGGCCACACTCCTGGAGGACAGCAGAGTATTGCTGCCCTTCCGTTGCCAGAGCTGCCGGGGAGCCCCTGGAGGTGCCAACGCAGGGAACACTGCGGAGGCTGCCGGCCGGCCAGCGCGGAATTGATCCCGCTTGCAGCGAAGTCACTCGGCTGGGCTCCGAAGCTGAGGCCCGGGTGGCGCAGGGGGAGCGTTAAAAACAACTCAATTAAAATATCGAAAACATTTGGGTTATAGGGATGGGAGGACAGTGCTTTAAAAATATATCAAAAGCACCACAAAGCCCCTAAGCAAAACCAAACCAAAATCTTTAACTGCTGATCATTTTGTAGAAAAAGAAAAAAATTCCTCAGACATTTCTCCCCTGGTGCTGCAGCGAAAAAAGCTCCCGCCTGGCCAAGCCCAGCGCCCCAACGCCCCTTCACCACCCCAGCGCCCTGGCGCTGAGCCCAGGTCGCCCCCTGCCCACCCTTTGCTCGCGCGTTGGTGCCAGTCTGTGCCACTCAGCCGGTGCCCGGTGCCCGATGCCAGGCGCGGGGGGAAGGCGGGGAGGAGCCGAGGCTCCAGCTTAAATTCCATGGCATCTGTTCATTATTATACAGTGAGGATTTTTATATGGACAGCTAAATTAAAGACAGATTTTTGCCAGAATTGCAGATCCCATAAAAATGATGACACAGGATGGGGGCTTTTTCTTTTAAAAAAAGAAAGAAAGAAAGATTAAAAAACACAACCTAACAAACCACAACCCCAATCCCCTTGTGCCTCTTTCCTCTTTCTGACAAGTTTCTTTGCCCCCCTTTACCTACCTTTTCTTCTTCCACTAGCCGGCAATGCCCAGGGAGAACCAAACCCCAGTGTTCTTCATGCCCAAGCTGCTCACAGATGCCCTGTGGACACCAGCTCACTCTCATAGCTGCTAGTGGGGGGCAGAGGCAGGATAGCTCGGTCAGGTATGGAGGGCCAGGGTGGGGACAGGAGCAGGCATGATGTCTGGTTTGAAAGGTGGCAGCACCAGAAGGGGACAGTAGCCAGGGGGCTTGACCTTTCTGTGTTCCTAATTCAAAGGGCAGGTTGTAGTTTTGGCTAGGTGCCAAAGTTCCAGCAGCTGGTGAGGACCAGGCATGTAGTGTTGTCCACTCAAGGGACACCAGACAGCACCCACTTCCCCTTGCCAATGAAGAGGGTAATATGAGAATTGAGCACTCAGAATAATTTGCAACTTATGAGAGTTCTGGAATTTCAAAAGGAGATTCTAGAGTGCTGGAACTTGCACCTTGATGGTATTCTAGAACTCACAGACATGCTGAATTCCTAGAATTTGAAATGGTCCTGCAGGAGGGAGCAGACCTCCCAGACCTCAGTGGTCCTCTTTGCCACCACTCAACTCTGAAGCTCCAGGATGACGCTGAGGGCCCCTGGAGGCTACTGGAAAAGTCTAGACAGGCACACAAGGAAGACAAAAGGGCAAGAGCCATTCACAGCGCTCTGAAAGTGTCCCCCCAAATTAGTGAGAGCTTTTATTTTTTTTTAAAGAAAAATTGTTTTCAGGGGAGAAAAACAAGTATCTGTAGAGTTCTGTGTGTCCCCCCACCCCAGACAATTGCTCTGTGTCTGTGTCTGTCTGTGACTCTGTCTGTGTAGCTGTCTGCTCGTCTCTCTCGGATTCAGAGCTGACAGAATTCATATCAGAAGAGTGAACGCAGGGACATCTGTGTGCGGAATGACTGTGCCTACTCGAACCTGCCAATCGCTCCTGGCACGAGCTGGGTAACAAATGCCTGTTACCTCGGAATGCTGGCGGGTGGGGGGAGGGTGGGGGAGGGCGCCTGGCACCACCTCGACTGCCAAGCCCTGCCAAGGCCCCCTCTTGCCCGCTGCGGGTCCCGCCCCCTTCCCCGAGTTGGGGGCCCACGGAATTGGATTATTCATTAATTAGCAATGATTAGAAAATTTGGGTGCCTCTCTGCTGGGCCAACCCGGTCTCCTCCCCTTCTTTAATTTTGATTCCCACTGCCCGCTCCCCACGTTTTCCGGATTAACTCCGGGTATCTACTGAGGGCAGGCAGCCAGTTGTTGATGGGGAGGTGGCTCATGGAATGCAGGAAAAGGGGTCTCTTGAGGGAAGAATTCAGCCAAAGTTTCCAGGAGGAGTTTCTGTCGCTAAATGTGAGGGTCTGTGTAGACGCGGTCCTTGGGATGGGCTGCAGAGTGGGGCAGATAACCAGAGGGATATCCAGAGACCTAGAGAGATGGGGCTTATGAGAAACAGAACGGAAGGAACGAGAGAACAAGGCAAGAGGCCCGGGCAGCGCTGACTGGTTCTCTCCGCACAGGAGCCGCCACCGCCACCCCACCGGCCTCTGGGGCCTCCTGGCCTCCGCGGTGCTCCAGGATCCATCAGCCGGCTCTGCTGTGGGGGGTGGGGGGAGGAGGAGGGCGCCACGCCGCAGCGGGTGCCAGCTGAGGGGGGGGGAGCTATTGCGAGGAGGGGCGGAGGGGCGGAGAGCACATCTAAAATTCCGAGACATCTGTTCACCCAGGGAGGAGACACCGCGCAAGAAGGCTGGGCGCCTCCGCCCCAACCGCTCTGCAGCCGTGTGCTCCAGGGCGGGACCTCCGCACCCCAGCCCAGCAGGGCGGACCGTGGCGTTTGGATGGGGGGGTGGCAGGCAGAAGACCAGGGGTGTAGTGGGTGGGTAGTGCCGGAGCTGCTACTCTACTGATGGGTCCCGGGAAAGGGAGCAGGGCTCAGGGGAAGTCTGTGTAGGGCAGGCTCTTGAAAGGGAGGGTGTGGAAGAACATCTGTTGGAATAGATCCTCGTCCGCCCCCAGCTCCTCCCATTCCCCACTTCCCCACCCTATCCCCTGCCAGAGCACCCACAGACACCCCTCATATACACGTACACAGACTCCTGTCATCACACACTCAATCCTTCCAATCCTGTGAACACACAAAAAAGTCTGCATAACTGGCCCCTTTCCCATTCACTTTTTCAAGCAACTTTATTGGATACCTAGTCTGTACTGGGCCTGGGCTGGATATTGGGGAGACGCCTTCCCTCATTAGGGGCTGTCAGCACCATGAGCATATGCAGATACCCGAGTGCACAGGCCCACAGCTGCCCTCACACTCACACAGACTCTGTTCTTAATGGACGGTGGGAGCTGGAGGGAAGAGTTCTAGTAGCAACACCCCCCCCCCCATCTGTAAGCAGTTTCCCCAGGAAAATCCAGGACAGCCCCAGTAGGGAGTCCTGGACTCAGTGCCAGTCACTTGTCACCTCCATATCTAGTCCCAATTGGCAGGAGCCCCTGCCCCACGTTTGGCCTGAACAAGCTCCAACCCCACTTCCCACCAAGCCTGGATGACCACCTCTCTCTCTTCCATGCCATGCCCTGGCCTGGCACCTGCCCCTCCACCAGGGTTGCCCTAGCTGGGCCGACAGAGGCCAGACTTCTCAGCTGGGAAATGTCCATGTGGTTGCTACTTAAAAACTGATTTATGAGGCCGTGGCGGCTGTGGAGGCTTGGCCTGCGGTCCTGGTAGTAATCAAGGGCATATGCCCATCTCGCCTGGCACTGCCCAGCTTGTGAGCCCAGCTCTGGCCTCTGCTCTCCTGCTGGGAAGAGAGAGGCATAAAAGGCACCAAGTCTTTCTCTCCAAGCCATTGCTCTCCTCCTCCACTCTCTTCCTTTTCCTCTTCTTCTTCCCTTTCCTCTTTCCCTCCTCCCTTCATCCTCCTCCTTCCCTCCCTCCCTTTCTCTTCCTTCTCTCCCAAGTGGCACAGACCAGCCTGTGTGCCGGGCTGGCGCTCACAGCTGCAGCCCATCTGCTATGATTGAATGGTGACAGTGATGAGACAGGAGCTGGGGGGAATGGGGGGACATGGGGGCTGCCCTACCACCCCTCACCCCTCCTGTGCCAGCCCCCATGTGCTTCTTTGACCTCCAGAATGAGACCATCCATTTTGCTGGTGCAGAGTGGGGGAATCCCACCCCTCTAAGTAGTGAGGGAATTCTTTTCCTTCCAACTAGATTCCTGAGAAGAAAAGAACAAGGAAAGAGCACAGAATGGGTAGAAAAGGGGCAGATGGGGGGCAGAAATTGGGGTTGGAAGAGAGGTCCAAAAGAAATGGCTCAAATCTACACAGACTTGGTTGGGGCCTGGGGCAGCAGCACTGAGCAGGGCAGATGGCTGCAGCTCCAGGCTGGGCAGGGAGACACTGGTGGAAGTCCAGGGTCCAACTTTTTCAAGAATCCAGAAAAACGCACTTGACAGTCCCTGGCGGGATGACTCAGTGCCCTGTACCCTACATTCCATCACTTTCTTTATGGAGTTCCTCCCCTGCACCACAGAAAACTCTCTTGATTCCCTCTCTTCAGGAGTAATTTTGAAGATCCGAGGAAAAGCAGTCCTCTAGTAGTGCCCAAAGGGAGACTACAGGTTAGACCTGAGGCTACAGCAAGAAGGCCCAGTTAAACAGGACAAATTTCCCCCACCGATCCTAGTACAAGACCAAGATACAACAACAATAATATAGAAGCTGACATAACATACACTTGGAGGTTGTAATATATCAGTAACTGGCTCAAGCATTATATATAAGTTGATAACCATCCCAACAATGCTGTAAGGTCAGGTCTGTCACTGTACCTCTCCTACAGACATAGACACTGAAGTCCACATGCCCAGTTTATAGTCTGGCCTGGCTGCTTCTCTTTTGATAGGAGGAAAAGAAAATGACAGGAGGTCCAAAACTTCTTAGTACCCTTTCTTTCCCACTTCTCTTGCCTCCCTCCTTCCTCTTCCTCTGCCTGCTCCCTACCCTCAATCATCAACTTAGTACCTACTCTCCAGACAATGCCCACACATGTGGCTTTTGCCTCCTGCCACTGCTCATACATGAATAGGTGGAAACACCCTAAAGGAGGCGCCCACCCAGGAGGAAACCACATATACACTTGACTGCATCTGACCTTACCTTTCTTCTCTGCTAGAACAGCTGGTCCTCACGGCAGCCACAGCCCATGGGGTCTTTCTGCCCCAAGCCCTGAGTGAAGAGTGCCATTGGGAACAGCTGCAGGACTGAGTTGGAATTCCAGCCTGATCTGGGCTCCTGGGAAGCTCGAGGGGAGCAATTTGATTCACCTGGCATACTTCCCCCACCCTTCCCCTGGATGCTGGAATCTGTCTAGGCCTCTCATGCCCCCCCCCCGCCATCTGCATCTCCATTCTCCTGCTTCTTTTCCAGCCTCTTCTTTCCTTCTTACTCTCATCTTTCCATCCATTCTCACCACATTTATGCTCCTTCCCTTTCCTCTTTCTCTCTCTCTCTTGTCTTCCCTCTTCCCTTCTCACTACTTATATGACAACCCCCATTAGTCCCACAAATATCCCCCTCCCAGGACAGTGTGGATACATCATATTCCATAAGTTCCACAACTGAGGGGATGCTGGTGGGAAAGCTATCTCTGCTAAACAGTCTCATTGGAGGGAAGTTTTTAATCTCAAGAGAGGAGAGAGGAACCCATAATCCAATCTTATGAATAAGCATTAAGCAGTCACTAAATCCCTGCAATCCCGAGAACAAATCCAGATTAACATTGTTGTCCACTTGCCCAACACAAATTGGGATAAGAAATCAGGTAGGGAGCTATCTTCAGAGCCACTGAAGTACTTTCCTGGTGTCTGCCTCTTTTTCCCACTATTTTCAGATCCCCCAGGACAAGGTAGTACCTGAAAGGGGTGACATGGGGCCACAGAAGCCACAAACCTAAGATCCTCCACCTGCCACAGCATCCCTAACAAACTGTTTGCATTCTTGGCCCTGAGCAAACAGGGATAAATCCTTGAGTCTTGTACTTGGGTAGGGATGGGAGGTGAGATCTCTCCTTCTACACCTCCTTCTCCCAGTTCCAGGATTCAGCCCTTTTTTGGTTCCCCTGGTATTCTCTCAAATCTTTTTCACTTATCACTGGGTTTCTCTCTCCCCTCTCTTTTCTCTCCTTCTTTTCTTCTGTCTTGTCCATCACCAAATCTCTCCCATTTCCTGTCTAGTCTTGTAAGGAGGATGGTTAAATTCTCTGGTTTCAGCACCAAGGACAGAGACAGCGGGTGGGTTTGCCTAACCAGCCTAGGGGTTAAATTTTCTGGATCTGTGCAAGTAGCAACTACCCATGAATTTCTCTGGGCAGGTGTCAGTGTGCATGTGCATACCCAAGCCTGTGGGAACGCCTGTGTCTGTGCCTCCCTGGGGCACACGCCTGTGGGCGTCTCTGGGTGCATCTGTGTGTTTGTATCTGTCTATGCTGTGTCCCCGCCTGCTCCCCAAGTCCCTGGCTGGGAAAGGGGAAGAGATGGGGACGCTTCGTTCTGGATGTGGGGGAGGCAGCGGGTGGCTTGGTATCCCAGCCGGTCCTGGGGGCGTCATCCTTGCCCAGACGCACGCCAGGCACCATGTGGCATGTGTGCCAGCCGGCACAGGCTGAGGGCATTCTGCCCAGCTTAGAGGAAGGTGGGGGGAGAGACAGAGAGCTGGATATGGGCAGGAAGAGGTGGGGAGCTGAGCTCAGAACTCTACTCTGAGGCCAGACCCTTTTCATCCTGCAGGAACTGCACCCACAGACACATGCTTGAGGAAATGTACAAGTTACCTGCCTTTATGAGGGCACAGATAGCCAGGTAATCACCCCTCATACACACACATATCCTAAGGGAAATGTACAGGATGCAGGCTGCTCTGGCTTGCATGCATGTGTACAAATCACATGGTTCTTTGCACACCAATTTCTGCAAAAATGTGTACATGAACACAACACATATGGAAACACATAAACCATCCCCAGAAGATGAAAGACACAAAAATCAAGCCTTTGTATCACAGAGCAGGATCCTGCACTACACAGGTGGGACACTCCCTCCTGTGATATCAGGCAACCACTCTAAGGGTTTAGTAGCTGCTATGACTGTTTGTCTTCCCTAAGAAATGGACACATTGGGCAGTGCCTGTGGCTCAAGGAGTAGGGCGCTGGCTCCATATACTGGGGGTGGTGGGTTCAAGCCTGGCCCCAGCCAAAAACTGCAAACAAACCAAAACAAACAAACAAAAAAAAAAAACACATTTCCCCAGCACAGTGCAGGCCCTGGGGTTGTCATCCAGGGTGTCTGCTTTCTGCACCCAGGGTCTACACCTAGGATAACTCTGCCTCTGGCTTCATTTGAAAAAGAATAAGTAGGCCAGTGTGGGAGGCCAGGGTGGGTGGATTGCTTGAGCTCAGGAGATGGAAATCAGCCCGAGAAAGAGCAAGACTCTGTCTCTACTAAAAATAGATAAACTAGCTGGGCATGGTGGCAGGAGTCTATAGTCCCAGCTACTTGGGAGGCTGAGGCAGGAGGATCACTTGATACCAGATGTTTGAGGTTGCTGTGAGCTATGATTCTGCCATGGCACTCTACCCAGGGTGACAGAGTGAGATTCTATCTCAAAAAAACAAAAAGAGAGACAGAGAGAGAGAAAACATAAGGGAGAAAGAGAAGAAAGGCATCAAAATGACTCCTCCCATCTTCTGCCCATGTAGCCAAAGTTTTCATTCCCCAGAGAATCTGGAAGACTCATCCCAGCCCCAGTTCTTTCCTTTTCTTTTCTTCCTTCCTTTTTTTTTTTTTTTTT
>NW_003852413.1:24381518-24387423 GCF_000181295.1 Otolemur garnettii
GGCAGGAGACTCGCTTGAGCCCAGGAGTTGGAGGTTGCCGTGAGCTGTAATGCCACAGCCCTCTACCCAGGGGGACAGCTTGAAGCTCTGTCTCAAAAAAAAAAGAAAAAATCTCTGGGAAATAACCTGCCCATGATCACACAGCCAGTTAGAACTTAAACTGGGGTCGGGCATAGTGGTGCACACCTGTAGCCCCAGCTCTTGGGGAGGCTGAAGCAAGAGGATCACTTGAGCCCGAGAATTTGAGGTTGCTGTGCACTATACCACCATGGCACTCTAGCCTGGGGCAACAGAGTAAGACTGTCTCAAAAAAGATAAAGGATAATCCAGAAAGCAGCAGAGTAGGTGGTGAGAGGAGATCCCTTTGGGGTGGAGCATCCAGACCTCCATTTCTCCCATTTCTCAGGGCCAGGGAAACCTCAAGAGTGTCTCCATTTCAAGTCTGAACTATATTTATTCACAAATCTTCCCACCTGTCCTGTCTCTCCTCTTGGCTTCTTCTTCTTCTTCTTCTTCTTTTTTTTTCAGACACAGTCTCACTGGAGTACAGTGGTGTGATCATAGCTCACTGTAACTTTTTTGAACTCCTGGGCTCAAGTGATCTGCTGCCCTCAGCCTTCTGAGTAGCTGGGACTACAGGTGCACACCACCACACCTAGCTCTTTTTGTTGTTGTTATTTTTGTTGAGTGGTGTTTTGTCTGCCTCCCCTACTGGTCTATAAACTCTCTGAGTTTTGTTCTGTTGCCATTGTACGCTCACCCAGCATGGAGTAGGTACCTATAAGTGTGTGTTGAATAGCAGAATTGATTAATGCTTTGTCATCTCTGAAGAGAGGTGGGGAAGAGTGAGTAGATCTTTTTACTTGGGCTCCAACCTGCCTCATCAGGGGTTGATTTCACCTCTCTTTCTTCCTCTCAGGAGGCCTGTCTGCTGGCAGCCTCTTAATTATATTTTACTTGACTATAAATCTTTTTGTTAAATGTAATTGAAAAATACACCTTTTAGATCATCACATTAACCTAGCATCTACTTTAAGGTGGTAATTAAAGACTTCCTATAATCTCCCACTAGGTTGAAAAGAACCAGATAATCCTCTGCCAACCCCAAATGTGTACACATTAGCCTGTCTGCCACCAGAGAAGATGGAGGCCCTGGAACCAGGCTGCCGCAGGTCAGGCTCACGGGGGATGGGAATTGTCCCCCTCCTCTCTCCTCACTGCAGGAATCAGACTGCTGGGAGCAATGTCCAGGCCTCCAGCCCAGCACTCTTTCTAGGACCTAAAGACTGCCCAGTCCTCCTTTTATTCTCTCCTGGGTCCCTGGCTCAGAGCAGTCTGTTAGAAAGCCAGAAAAGAAAGGTAAATGGATGGAACAAATGTTCCACCAGCACCTTCTGTGAGTCAGGTCTGTCCCCAACAGTCCTTGCAGCTGCCTGAGTGCAGGTTGGGGAAACTGATGCTCAGAGAGGTTCTGCAATCTGGCAGGATTAAAATGCAAAAAGAAAAGTCCAGGGTCTTAGAACCTAAATCCTGAGGGCAGTCCCACTGCTGGCCTTGATGGCCTCTGCCCTCAGGCCATCCCTTCCCTCTTTCTAGGACCCCAATTCCTCAACTCTTCTAGTTTACTTGCTCTTTTATATCCAACACCTGATTTGTCAAGGAATCCGTGTGCTCTGTCTTGAAAATAAATCCAGAATCTGAGCACTTCCTACGACTCCACTGCTATCACTTGCCTTCTCTCTCCTAGATGATCACACCTCCTGCCCTTGGTCTCCTCCAGGCTACAGACTATTTTTGGTCCAATAGCCAGAGTGATTTTTTCATTTTTCATTTTATTATTATTATTATTTTGCAGGTTTTTTTGGCTGGGGCTGGGTTTGAACCCGCCACCTCCGGCATATGTGGCCAGTGCCCTACTCCTTTGAGCCACAGGCGCTGTCCTTAATTTTATTTTTTTGAGACAGAGTTTTACTTTGTTGCCCTTGGTAGTGTCCTAGCTCACAGCAACTTCAAACTCCTGGGATCAAGCAATCCTCTTGCCTCAGCCTCCAGAGTAGCTGGCATTACAGGTACCTGCCATAACACCTGACTATTTTTTTGGACAGGAGGTCTTAATCTTGCTCACGCTGGTCTCAAATTCCTGAGCTCAAGCAATCCACTTGTCTCAGCCTCCCAGAGTGCTGGGATTACAGGCATGAGTCACCACACTGGCCAGAGTGATACACACACACACACACACACACACACACATATATATATTTTTTTTTGTAGAGATAGAGTCTCACTCTATTGCCCTCAGTAGAGTGCTGTGGCATCACACAGTCCACAGCAACCTCCAACTCCTGGGCTTAGGCGATTCTCTTGCCTCAGCCTCCCAAGTAGCTGGGACTACAGACGCCCGCCACAATGCCTGACTATTTTTTTGTTGCAGTTTGACCGGGGCCGAGTTTGAACCCGCCACCTTCGGTATTTGGGGTCAGCGCCCTACTCACTGAGCCACAGGCGCCCGCCTGCTAGAGTGATTTTTTAATGACCATTTTATTGAGATGCTATTCACCAATTTAAAGTGTACAATACAATGGTTTTTATTCATAGAGTTGTGTAACCATCACCACAATCTATTTTAAACATTTTCATCATCCCCAAAAGAAACCCATACCCATTAGCAGTCATTCCCCTCTGTCCCCACCCTCCTTCCAGTCCCTAGGCAATTGGGTCATTTTAAAATCAGAAGCTATCACTCCTCTGCTCAGAAGTCAAAGCACTCAAGTGGCTTATCTTTTCATTCAGAGTGAAAATGTGGAAGACCCTACATAATCTGACTTTAGGATTCACCCCTGGACTCCTCTCCTGCAATCCTCCTCTTGCTCCTTCCCTCCCCCAAAACTCTGGGAAAGCTGTTGCCCCCACTCATTGCACTGGCTGTTCTTTCTGCTAGGAAAGCTTTTCCCCAGGTATATGTCCTCTTTGGACTCTATTAAAATATCAACCTTTTTTTTTCATCGCCCTCCACAGAGTGCTGTGATGTCACAGCTCACAGCAACCCAGCACCTCCAACTCCTGGGCTTAGGTGATTCTCTGGCCTCAGCCTCTGAGTAGCTGGGACTACAGGCGTCCACCACAATGCCCGGCTATTTTTTTGTTGCAGTTTGGCCGGGGCTGGGTTTGAACCCACCACCCTCCATATATGAGGCCAGCGCCCTACCCCCTGAGCCACCCAAAATATCTCCCTTTTAAGGGGTCTTTGCTGGGTACCCCATCCTAACTGCACCTCCTTTTCCTAGCCTCCTTCCTTGCCGTTTTCTCCCTCTCTTTAGTGCATATCACTATCAGATACACTATGTATTTTATGCAATTATTATGTGCAGCCCTATATTCATTTACAAGCTCCCTGGTGGAGTGTTGTTTCTGGTAGCACTCCCATCTCCTAGGACATGACTAGATACTCAATAAATAAGTGTTGAATAAATGAAGAACGCACTCACCAATAAAGGTATGATGATTGAGGATCTCAAAGTGGCATTCACCCTTAAGGGGTGGCAAATAGACTCACTTGGGGTCCAGCTCTTGGGTTGTCAGCTGTCTCTCTCTCTCTTCTCTCTCTTTTACCTCTTGGTCTTCTCTTTTTTATAAAGTTATAGCTCTTTTATCATGTTATAATAATAGGTGTAATGAGCATCTCTCACATGCCAAATGCTTTATGTTGGTTGCCTTGTTTCTTCATTGCAATAACCACATGAAGCAGGTACTCATCCCATCTTTCTTTTTCTTTCTTTTTTTTTTTGAGACAGAGCCTCAAGCCGTCCCCCTGGGTAGAGTGCCCTGGCATCACAGCTCACAGCAACCTCCAACACCTGGGCTCAAGCAAGTCTCCTGCCTCAGCTTCCCAAGTAGCTGGGACTACAGGTACCTGCCACAACGCCCAGCTATGTTTTGGTTGCAGCCGTCACTGCTGTTTGGCGGGCCTGGACTGGATTTGAACCTGCCACCTTAAGTGTATGTGGCTGACACCTTAGCCACTTGAGCCACAGGTGCTGAGCCTTTGTTTCTTTATTTAAGCCCAAGAGTTTGACATTGCTGTGAGCTGTGATGTTACAGCACTCTACAGAGGACAACATAGTGAGACTCTGTCTCAAACAACAACAACAAAAAACCCCAGAAATATGGTTAATGTGGCTGAGGAAATGAATTTTAAACTTTATTTAATTTTAATTACAGTTAACCCCTTGAAAACGTGTTAAAGTTAGTTTCAACTCCCTGTGCAGTCCAAAATCCATTTAGAATTTTTGATTTTCTCCTAACTTAACTACTAATAGTTAAATTTATAAATTATAAGTATTATATATCATATTCTTTTTTTTTTTCTTTTTTCAGTTTTTGGCCGGGGCTGGGTTTGAACCCACCACTTCCACCTCCGGTATTCAGTGCCAGCCCCCTACCCCTTTGAGCCACAGGCGCCACCCATATATCATAGTCTTATAATAAAGTTAGAGAAAAGAAAATGTTATTAAGACAATCAGGCTGGGCATGGTGGCTCGTGCCTGTAATCCTAGCACTCTGGGAGGCTGAGGTGGTGGATTGCTTGAGCTCAGGAGCTCGAGACCAGCCTAAGCAAGAGCAAGACCTGTCCTATTAAAATAAAAAAAAAAAAAGACAATCGTTAGGAAGAGAAAATATATTTGCTGTTCACTAAGTGGAGGTCTTCGTCCTTGTTGTCTTCATGTAAAGTAGGCTGAGGAGGAGGAGGAAGAGGAAAGGATAGTCTTGCTGTCTCAGGGGTGGCAGAGATGGAAGAAAATCCACATAAAAGTGGACCTACACAGTTCAAACCCATGTTGTTCAAGAGTCAACTGTAATTTAAATTTAAATAGCCAGAGGCTTCCAATTGGACAATGCAGCTTCAGACATACTGTTTTGTTCAATCTTTACAATTATCCTGGAGAGTAGGTATTATTATCTCCTTTTTACAAATAAGGAAGAGTGGCTAATCAGGGTGAAAATTCAGGTTTATTAGTTTCTAGAACCTTCTGAGAAACCTGTTTCAGGCTTGGGACAGGGGTTAGGTAGGTGAGGAGAGTGTGGAATGACATTCATTCATTTATTTTTTTCTACCCATCAAGGCTTCATTGAATCCTTGAGCCTTTTCTTTTCTTTTGGAGCCAGAGTCTCACTCTGTTGCCTCAGGCTAGAATGCATGGTATCAGCCTAGCTCATGGCAACCTCCAACTCCTTGGATTCAAGAGATTCTTTCACTTTAGCCTCCCATGTAGCTGGGACTATGGGCCCTTGGCACAATGCAGCCAGGTAATTCTTCTCTTTTTAGTAGAGACAGGGTTTTACTGTTGCTCAGGCTCATCTCTAACTCCTGAGTTCAAGTGATTCTCCCGCCTCTGGCCTCCCAGATAGGATTATAGGTGTGACCCAAGGCCTCGCTGAACATTTTCTGTTAATGGCCTGAGCTATACCACAAATTCTTTAAAAAATACTTCCTGTGTACTTTTGCATAAAGCACCATTTTGAATCCTATGCATTTTTATTCATATTTGAAAGGTGAGAAAATTCCTCTACTTCTCTCCCCTAACCCATTCCTCTGCTTCTCTCCCCTCACCCAGAGAAAATTCCTCTACCTCTTACCCAAGCCCCAGTCTATTTTCCCTATAGGCGCTACAGTGGTCTTTTGCAAATCTGTGCCTTCACATTTTCTCTCTACTTGAAATTTTTGCAGGGTTCCCCATTTTACTCACAGAGGAAACAAAAGTCTGTAGTAAGGCCTTGGGGCCTGATGCAGTCTGTGCCCCTCTATTCTGGTTCTGCCCTCACTGCTCTGTTGTACTCCCCTAAATCCCTCCACTCCAGCCCCTGGGCTACTCACTGCCCTTCACACTGTCAATTTTTTTTTTTTTTT
>NW_003852413.1:24388321-24391127 GCF_000181295.1 Otolemur garnettii
TAGTGGCATCATCATAGTTCACTGCAACCTCAGACTCCTGGGCTCAAGTGATCCTCCTGCCTTAGTTTCCCAGGTGTCTACCACCACACTGGGCTGATTCTTTCTATTTTTGGTAGAGATGGGCGTCTCACCGTTGCTCAGGCTGGTCTCAATCTCCTGATCTGGAGTGATCCTCCTGCCTTGGGCTCCTAAAGTGCTAAGATTACAGGTGTGAATCATTGCCCTAACTCCCAACTAAATAAAGTTCTTTGGGTGCAAGGATCTATTTTAAATTAATTAATTGATTTATTTATATATTTATTTAGAGACAGAGTCTCATTCTGTTGTTCTGGGTAGACTGCCCTGGCATCATAGCTCACAGCAACCTAGCACAGTAATCCACCCAACTCAGCTTCCCAGAGTGCTAGGATTACAGATGTGACCCACCTTGCCCAGCCTAGTGCAAGGATCTTATCTGAAATATCCCAGTGCTTCATACAGTGACTGGCACATAGTAGGTTATCAATGAAGTATGTTAAATCAATAAACAAACCTTCCCTGAAACTTCTGCCTTCGCAGCAGAAGAGCTCAGATTGTTTTTTTTGTTGTTGTTTTGTTTTTTCTTTTTGAGACAGTCTCTCACTATGTTGCCCTCACTAGAGTGTCGTGGTGTCATAGCTCACAGCAACCTCAAACTCTTGGGCTCAAGTGATTCTCTGTTCTCAGCCTCTCAAGAAGCTGGGACTACAGGTGCCTGCCACAATACCTGGTATTTTTTTAGAAACAAGGTCTCACTCTGCCTCAGGCTGATATCGAACCTGTGAGCTCAGGTAATCCACCTGCCTGGCTATTTTTATTTTTGTTTATTTTATTTTATCTTATTTTTGAGATAGAGTCTCATTTTGTGGCCCCTGATAGAGTGCCCTGGCATCATAGCTCATAGCAACCTCTAACTCTCGGGCTCAAGTGATTCTCTTGCCTCAGCCTCCTGAATAGCTGGGACTACCAGCGCCCACCACAATTTATCTTACATACTGTCCCCAACCTCCTCCCAAGTTGTCTCCCTTTGGGTGATCCTGGACTGACCCAGGAGCTCCCTGTTCATCCAATTTCTAATCTTGTGCTGAGGAATTTTAATAGATTTTCCTAAATCTCAGAGATCCTTCTTCCTTCAAGGCAGGAGGCTTGGATCTGTTTTGCAGGCCATGGCCCTAGTGGATCTCTTCCTTTTTCTCCCTTCTTCTTCCCCTACAAACACTGCTATTCCTTCCCCTCAGGCAGGGGGCCTGGTCATTTCCCTTTTTCAGGTGGTATAACCTGAGAACCTAGCCACCCCTCCCCACCTCTGAGCATGCATAAGTAGATGGACTACTCCCCCTTCTTCTTACCCCCCACTCTACAAGAAAGGATGCAGAGGTATGTCCTCATGGTAAGGGGCATGGGCAGGAGATCGTCTTTAAAACCAGTGACCGGATTATTTGTGACTCCATCAGGAAGAATGGGAGTTAGACAGCAGGAAGGACTTCCCAAAAGTTAAGAAATGAAGGAATGAGGTGTCTTCTCCTCTTAAGGGCTAAGAGAATTAAATACACTCGTCTTCCTGTACATCTTCCTGAGTGGTCAGCAACATGTCCTCAGAGCTCTGGACCTCATTGTTCCCCAACTTCCCTTCTCCACTCTCCCTCATCCTTTTTCCCACCTCCCTCAAGGCTACTTGCTGGGGCCGAAACAGAGGGCCAGCTCCATATGTATCTCAGGAATATTAAGCCAGATCAAGAGGGAAGAGCTGACTTCTGAGGTGTGGCCCAGGCACACTGTAGTAGTGGAGTGCAAGGAAAAGGTTGAGGCTTCAGGCCAGTCCTGGCTCTTTCTTCCCCATCACATCTGTGTAGTCCAGAGAAGTTGGTCAACTTCTCATCTCTTAAGTGGGGCTAATAATATCTGCCCTGCAGCATTGTGTGAGTTGGGAGATGGTTCATAGGAAGTTCCTGGCACAGGGTAGCACTTAACAGTTAGTATTATAGCCCTCCAAAAGACCCTTTCTTTCACTCCCATGGATGAGGCAGGGCCTTCCACTCCCACCCCATCATTCTCCATTTGGAACTTTCATCCGGATCAGGGCAATAGTTTCCTACTGGCTTCTCTACCTCCAGTATCATCCTGCTCCAATCCAACCTCTACACCTTGCCAGAGTTTTATTTTTAAAACTCAATCAACCACTGAAATTTCCTCCAAAGTTTCCCCATTGCCTACCAGGACACAGGAAGTAAGTGATTAAGAGTTTGGACTCCAATGTCAGACTTGGGTTTGAAGTTTAGCTCTGTCGCCATCCAGCTGTGTCCCTTGGGCCAAGTTACTTAACTTCTCTGAGCCTCACCAACTCATCAGAAAAATAAGATAAGAGTACCTTCGTCATGTGATTATTGTAATGAAGAAACAAAGCAACCAATATAAAGCATTTGGCACATGGGAGATGCTCATTGTACCTATTAATTATAAACCTGACAAAGTCACAGTGCCTGAGCATGCCATGCAAAGTTGTCTGTAGGGCAGGGGTGTCAAAAAGAAGCACCTGGCCTGCCCATCCAACTTTGTTTCCTGCTGTCCTCCACATGAACCCCACATCTCGGTCGCAAGTGCATTACTCACCATCCCCCGTGCTGAGATTTCTTTTGGTGCTTTTGCACATGTTGCTCTTCCTGCCTAGAAAGCTTTCTCTCCTTGCTCATCTGGCAAACTCCTACTCATCATTTAAGACCTAGATCAAGCTTCCTGTCCTCTGCAAAGCCTTCCTAGACCCCTGAGCATGGCCCAGCATGTCTTCAGA
>NW_003852413.1:24392004-24394135 GCF_000181295.1 Otolemur garnettii
CATCAAGAATGGGCTATGGGTGCCCCTTATGAACTGGGTGATGTTTTGTCTAGGATAAAAACAACTTTTCTGAGGAATAGTGGAGATTCAAATGGCCCAACACCCCAATTTGCCCCCTCCCTAGGATTTGTCTGGAGCCTGGGGCTGATACAACAACCTCTCCCCTCTCCCTGTTTTCTGGGCCACTGCCAGCCCTTCTACTCCTTTCACCCGGGCACAATCACCACTGGAGGACAATGGTGGGCAGGCCCAGCCTTTGTGAGAAGGGTCAGGCCAGGGCTGGTTGGGGAGGGGCATGTAGGGGACCAGGGAGAGGGAGTGGGGGAAGCATGAGGGGGGACTGGTGAGAGAGGATGTTGGAGGCAGGGGGCCTGAGAAGTAAAAGCTTGAAACAGGCTTTGGGGAGCGTTTCTTCTGAATGTAGATTTGAGCTCCTATTAAACTTGCCAAAAATTTGTGTTAGCTAATGGATTCTTAATTCTGTCTAAAATGAGAGAGGGAAAATTATGCCATTCATCTTGTATTGGTTTGAAATTACATCTGACACCTAATCGATCATACTGTGGAACATTAACTCTTTGGAAGAGACCCAACTTTTTCTCTCTCCCTTGCTTTCCAGGGCTCTGGAGCCACCCCCTCCACCTCTGATTCCTTCTTTTGTATTTCATTAACTAAGCAAAGCTCTGGCTGTCTCTGGGGGCAGGGGTAAGGGGTGGGATTTGGGAAGAGGGTTCATTTGAATCAGGGAGATAACCAGGCCCCCCAATCTTTGCTTATGAGCAGAGCCCTCACTTCCAACCTTCAAATGACCTCCTCCCTCCTGTTTTTCCCATGCATTCGGAGATGTGAAAAAGCAGAATAGAAGGCGTTGGGGTGTAGGGTGACCTCAGAGCCACCTTCGGGGCACCAGGGAGAGGCGGGGAGCCAGGCAAAACTGAGTTGGCACCTGGGGCTGGGGCAGGGGCCATGGCAGGGGGCTCACCTGCAACGTGCCTGGCAGATGGGTGAGGAGGAGGAAGGCAGATGACAATAGATTTGCCTCTGGGGATCCTGATGAGCTCTGACTGAAAACCCCAACCCCAGACCTGCTTTTCCAGGAGGAGGACTTTCTGGCAGCAGGGAGAACCCACTGGAGGCAGACAGACCTGGGCTGGGATCCTGGCTTCACTCCTGACAAGCTGTGTGACCTTGGGCAAGTTATATAATGTGTCTGAGTCTCAGTTTCCTTCTCTGTTAGAGCAAAATAATAACACCATGACACAGACTAGATGACATAATCCAGGTAAAAATGGGACAGAACCCATCACCTGGTACCCAGTAGATGCCCAGTAAAGGTGACAAGTCAGAACTCAGGTCTCTACTCCGTCTCTATTGCTTCTGAGGTGCCTCCCCACCTGCCCCTGGCCCCTCCCTCCCTTCTCTCCCAACTCCAACTCCCTGGCCCTTCCCTAAGGGAAGATCAAGGACTGAGAAGCCACAAGATCAGACCAAGCCATGGGGACCAGCCAGGGCTTCCTCCTGAGAGGGCACCTGGAGGAGGCCTGCATTTCTGCAGGGCTTTCTTTCTTCTGGAGCTCCTGTCTCCTGTGAAAGTTGTAGAGGTCATCTTCTGTGTGGAGAACTCTCTTAGCAACCCCGACCCTGCCTAGAAGATAGATTCTCTTGGACGAAGGGAGCTCTAGGAGGCCAGGCCAGAAGGAAGGAAGGAAGGGGCACTCCAGCTGGGAGAGAGCCACTTGCTTTTACTCAGGTCCCTCTGATCTTTGCCTATGGATTCCACAGGCTCCTGTCCCCAATTTTGAATCCCACTAATTTTACCAAGGAAAAGTGGCTTGGGCTGTGTGTAGGGGATTGGTCCCTCAAGGGAGAGCAAAGGGAAACAGGTGGGAAATGGGAGGCGGCAGGGACATCTCTCCCACCTCTGTTTCTTAGGACACACCATGGCTTCTCCCTTTGGTTGCTCTGGAGAAGTTTCCAGGGCCCTCAAGCTCCTCATGAAGGATCATCATGAAAGAAATGTAGCATGCTGGGCAGTTCCTGTGGCTCAATGGATAGGGCGCCGGCCCCATATACTGAGAGTGGTGGATTCAAAGCCAGCCCCAGCCCAATTGCAACAAAAAAATAGCCAGGT
>NW_003852413.1:24394856-24405828 GCF_000181295.1 Otolemur garnettii
GACTAGAGGCACCTGCCACCATGCCCAGCTAATTTTTCTATTTTTAGTAGAAATGGGGTCTCACTTTTGCTCAGGCTGATCTGGAACTCCTGAGCTCAAGGGACCCTCCTGCCTCAGCCTCCCAGAGTGCAAGGGTTATAGGCATGAGTCACTGTGCCCAGGTGGCCCAGGCTGATTTAAGCAACCAATTAAGGTCACAGAAGGAAGTATGAACTCCTGTCAGATACCTGTTCTAAGTGCAGGAAAGAATGGCCTAAAATGCTCTGACTGTATTCTTGAGCTTTATGGAAGAGCCCCAACATAGGGACTAAGAATGACAAGAAAATCTCGGGTGGCACCTGTGGCTCAAAGAGTAGGGTGCCAGAGGTGGTGGGTTAAAACCCAGCCCTGGCCAAAAATAAAATTTAAAAAAAAAAAGAGAATGACAAGAAAATCTCATCCACCTCCCTATTTTATAGAGGAGGAAGCTAGGACTCAGAAAGGGCGGTATAATAAATCAGAGCCACAGGGTGGGACAGGGAAGCCAAGAATTGAGCTGCTGACTCTCAGTCCAGTGTTCTCCACCTGCACCATCGTGAATCTGAAGGCACATCGTCTGGGCCACTTATTCAGTCTCAGCAGAACCTATAAGGGGCTGGAATTTTGGAAGACAGTGAGAGCTTCTGAGAAAGGTTTTCCCTAAGGACAGAAAAGAGAAGAGGGGCTGGGGAGATTTCTTAACTTCCTCTCCCACCCCAACACACACACACACACACACACACACACACACACACAACCATGGGAATTTTATTTCCAAATGTCCTTTCTCTGGGGAGACCACTGTTTCTCAGGAGATGACTGATGGAGATGCCCCTTCCTGCCAGCCTCCCTGGCAGCCACTAGGCGGCTGTGGCTTCTTCTTCTGCCTGGAGACACCACAGCAAGGGTCCCACGTGGCTTATATTAATAGGAAGCGAAGCTGAGAGCTACAGGAGTTGAGGATGAGGCAGGTCAGACAGGGATGGGGGGGTGGGCAGCTGAGCCAGTAGCTAGACTGAGACAGCCCCACACAGGGCCACACGGATCAAGGATCCTGGGCAGCTTGGTAGGCCTAGATACATGTGCTGACCTGCCTCTGGTTACTAGAGGAAAAAAATACTCCCTAGCATCTTTTTTTTCCAAATTGGCAATGTTTTTATTGTTTCTCCCTTGAATATAAAAGTGATACATCATTGTTGTAAAAATATCTAATTCCAACAAAAGGAATTGAATAAAAGACTCAGACTTAAATTTTAATGTCTTTTTTCATAAGAAAGTGATTAGCCTCTCACTGAAGAGTCTGCTGTATTCAGGAAGCAGAGGGGAGGCACCACGACACTGTGGCATGTTCTAGAATCTGGGAGGTCCCCGTGAAGCAAACATCCTTGTATTGGACAGGCTGCTGTGTCCATCTGTCTGTTGACCCCCAGAAGATCAGTGGGTTTTTTTTTTTTTTTTGAGACAGAGTCTCACTTTGTCACCCTTAGTAGAGTGCCATGGGGTCATAGCTCCCAGCTCAAGTGATTGTCTTGCCTCAGCTTCCTGAGTAGCTGGGACTACAGGTGCCCACCACAGCACCAGTTATTTTTAGAGATGGGGTCTTGCTCTTACTCAGGCTGGTCTTGAACTCCTGAGCTCAGGCAATCGGCCTGCCTTGGCCTCCCAGAGTGCTAGAGTTACTAGCATGAGCCACCCCATATGACAAGATCACTGGTTTCACAGGGGTGTTTTTTCCTATCCTGTCAGTGTTCGTTCCCATACTCTCCCCTGCTGGGTGTACCATGCTGCCCCACTGTGGTCACCCTGCAAATATTGAAAGAATAAATTAAGAGAGAAGAGGAAAGAGACCCAGAGATAGACACTGAGTTGCAGCGTGGCTCAGATCCTGTCCACAAACATAACAAATTTGGAAAAAATGGTCTTAAATTTTCTTTCTTTCTTTTTTGGCCTTAAATTTCTACCAGCTCCCTCTTTCCCAGGAGTTTAGGGAACTAGAAGTTGGAGGTACTGAAACGGGTCAAGCCCATGTAAGAAATTTCCCATGTCTGGCCCTTAGTCTGGATAGGGCTGAGGCACTAGAGGGAAACTGCCAGGGCTTGTAGGAAAAGAGGCCCCATGCAGAGAGGGATAGGGGTAGTAGAAGAGTCTGACATGAATTTAGATATTAAATCTTTGTCATGACATTGAGGTGGAGAGTTTTGTCCCTCTACTCTGACAAGGGGGCAGCTTTGGCTGGAAGGTTCAAGGTCATCTTCCAGAATTAGGATTTAAACATATGGAGGAAACTCACCTTCTTCAAGGGATCCACCCAAAACAGCAGGAGGGCTGTAGGCTAGCCCCTCATCTTCCTTTCTTCTTGTCAGAGAACTTAGGTAGGGTCTTGCCACCAGCACATTACATATTATCTTACTTAGCCACTGACAACTGGGGAGTCTTGGCCCTATTGTACAGATGAATAAGACATATCTAAGATAGCCAGGTATTGTGGCGAGTGCCTGTAGTCCTAGCTACTGGGGAGGCTGAGGCAAAAAAGTCGCTAGAGCCCAAGAGCATGAGGTTTCTGTGAGCTCTGACACCACAGCACTCTACCAAGGTCAACAAAATGAGACTGACTCAAATAAAAAAAGAAAAAGAAAGAAAGAAAAGGAAAAAAAAAGACAGAGCTAAGAAAGGCAAAGTATCTTGCACAGTTCTCAAACCAAGTGGCAGAACTAGAAAGACATTCCATTCTTGGTGTGGCCCCCCCAAAGCTCTTTATCCTAAAGTCTCAGCACTTACTTTGGGGGTGGGGGGTGGGCGCACCCTGCTAGATTCTGGGACAGGTCCTCTCCCTCATAGAGGCCCCTGACCTTCCTTTGAGCTCACATCCATGCCAGGTGACTTGTGTGGGTTGGGCAGACCCTATCCCTGACTTCTCTGAAAATTGTATTCAAGCTGCCCGGTAAAGCACGTGATAAGCCACGTGTCACCAAGCCTTGGCCCAAGGGACCAATGCTCCTCCATGTCACCTTTCCCATTTTGTCAAGGCTTGTTCTCCTTAAATTCTCCGAACCCCACTGTGCTCTTTCCCCAGCCCAAACCCTCCATATCCTCCTGGAGGAGGAATAAAATGAAGTGGCCCAGAGCAAGCACCCTAGGCAGACGCACGGAAATAGACATTGTTCCTCTCCTCTTTGAGTCTTTCGCCACCCACCAAAGGGGCGTCCTCCTTCCCTGCCCTGCCTGCCGCAGCAGGGCACCAAGGGGCCGGCAGCCTGAAGGAGCCGAAGGGGGCGAGGGCCGGGAAGGGGCCCGCAGATGCCGCCTCCTCCCCCTTTCCTTGGCCTGGGCTCCCACGGTGTCGGGGAGCAGGAGGAATCAATCAGGATAATGAAGCCGCAGCCTGCCACGCACTGCGGGGGCACTGAGGAGCGCGGGCCAGTGCCAAGTCCGCCAGACGGTTCGGAGGAGTCGAGCCCAGCGCGGCCCGGCGGCAGCAGCGGCGGAGGAAACCCGGAGCCGGCGCGCGAAGGCCGGACGCAGCCCTGCGCAGGACCCTGGCAACCGCGCCTTGGCAACCGAGACGCCCGAGAGAAATCTTAAAGCTGCAGCGCCTCTTTCCCCGCCGCTGCAATCGTCACTTGTATCCCAGGGGAAAGGGTCGTGCGGAGAAGGGTTGGTGGGAGTCAGGCTCTGTGCCTCTGGGGACTCAGGGGTCGTACGCTTACTCGTTTATTTCTTAAATGTATATTGAACCTATATGTGCCTGAGCACGGGCTAGACACTGGGGAGGGGAGCTAGCGGTGATTAAAAATGAACAAGATCTTGCCAAGAGGAGTTCACAGTCTAGCGCGCAAGGCAGACCAGAATGGCTGAGGTGAACAGAGCCCTGTGTTATCCAGGATAAGGAGACATCGGCTGGAGGGCTGAGGGGCTGTCATAATTCCCTCAGCACCTACCTTGCTCCAGGCTGTGGGTTGGACACCTCTTTCCTGAGCTGTGTTTTTATCCCTCAACATCCCTGTGAGATGGCTATTATTATTATTATCACCACTACTGATCCCATTTCGAAGATCAAGAATTAGAAATCCAGAAAGGTGAAGAGATTAGCCAAAAATCTAGCCTTATTTTTTGAAGACTCTAGGACTGGGTCGTAGGACTTCTCACTCTGGCCAACTTTCATTTTGCATGATGTCTGCAAGGTTTGAAGGAGTAAGGGCTTCTTGATAGAAATTGCGTAAGAAGTGAGAAAAGGGCTTGGCGCCTGTGGCTCAAGCGGCTAAGGCGCCAGCCACGTACACCTAAGGTGGGGGGTTCGAATCCCCAGCCCGGGCCCACCAAACAACAATGATGGCTGCAACTAAAAAAAAAATGGCCAGGCGTTGTGGTGGACGCCTGTGGTCCCAGCTACTCGGGAGGCGGAGGCAGGAGACTCGCTTGAGCCCAGGAGTTGGAGGTTGCTGTGAGCGTGATGCCATGGCACTCTACCCAGGGGGATAGCTTGAGGCTCCGTCTCAAAAAAAAAAAAAAACCAGAAGTGAGAAAAGGTGAAAGGTCAGCTGAAGGAAGAGATAGCTGCTTCACCCGTCTGCTTACCCACTACCTTGACCCTGTCTACCCCTGTCCTCATGCCCAGGCCTGGATGTGGGCAGAGGGGTAGATTAGGTGACCTCCAGTCCCTCTGGTTCTGTGATTTGATAGCTCCTGCCTGAAGTCCAGGCACTGTGCCACCCTCTGGGCAGCAGTAGTTGGCAGGGGGCTGCAAATTGGGGGAGATTCCAGGCATCTGAAACAAGCGGTCAGGGATGGTGGAGAGAGAGTAAGAAGGTGGTAAGGGGGCTTTGTCAAAAGAAAGCTTGAGTCAGTAAGCTGTAAGTCAGTACCTTTTCTGCCTAGTCACTGGGAAAGCTGGGCCTCATCTTTCCTTCTCTTGTCCACTTATCTCTCTTTTTCTGCACATCTATTCAGGCAAGAAATCTGTGCCAGAGCCTGGGGTAGGCTCAGAGGCTATTGGTGAGGTAAAAGCATACTGGCTTTAGAGTCAAGCTCATTTGGTTTCAAATCCCAGCTCTGACATTTACCAGCTATGTGACCTTGGGCAGGTGATTCAATCTTCCTGAGCCTCAGTTTACTTGTTTAGCAGTATTGATAGCTACTTTTCAGGGTTATTGCAAAACTTAAAGTAAGAAAAATGTACAGTGTCTGGCACATGGTAGATAACAAATAGTAAATTAAAAAATGTCTTTAATTATTTGATAGTCTGATAATGGCTCCCAAAGATATGTCCATGTCCTAAACCCCAGAACCTGATACTGTTACTATATCTGGAAAAAGGACCAGTCTCTGAAGATGTGATTAAATTAATAATTTTGAGATGGGGAGATTATTTTAGATTATCCAGATGGGCCCTAAATAACACCATAAGTATCCTTATAAGATAGAGGCAGAGGGCCAGGTGCAGTGACTCACACCTGTAATCCTAGCACTTTGGGAAACAGAGGTTGAGAGAACTTCCTGAGGCCATGAGTTCAAGAATATCCTGAGTATGCCAGCATGGTTGCTCACATCTGTAACCATAGTTCTCTGGGAGCCCAAAGCAGGAGGATCCCTTGAGTTCAGGAGTTCAAGACCAGCCTGAGCAAGAGTGAGACCCCCATCTCTATTAAAAATAGAAAAATTAACTGGGTGTTGTGGCAGATGCCTGTAGTCCCAGCTACCTGGGAGGCCAAGGCAAGAAGATCACTTGAGCCCAGGAGTTTGAGGTTGCTGTGAGCATGGTTGCTATGGGCCATGGCACTCTACCCAGGACTACAGAGTAAGACTTGTTGCAAAAATAAATAAATAAATAAATTACTGGGCATAGAGGCCCACACTTGTAGTTCCAGAGATTCAGGAATTCAGGAACCTGAGGCAGGACTATCACTTGAGGCCAGAAGTTTGAGGTTGCTATGAGCTACTGCTGTTAGGTGCTGTGAACCACTGCACTTTAGCCTGGGCAACCAAGTAAGACGCTGTGTTCAAAAAAAAAGGGGGGGGGGCCCAGAGGTGGCAGGTTCAAACCCAGCCCAGCCAAAAACTCGGGAAAAAAAAGGCCATGCTTGGTGGCAGCTCACGCCTATAATCCTAGCACTCTGGGAAGCCAAGGTGAGTGGATTGCCTGAGCTCACAGGTTTGAAACCAGCCTGAGTAAGAAGGAGACCTTATCTCTAAAATACTTGGGTGTTGTGGCAAGTGCCTGCAGTCCCAGCTACTTGGGAAGCTGAGGCAAGAGAATCACTTGAGCCCAAGAGTTTGAGGTTGCTGTGAGCTTTGATACCACAGCACTCTACCGAGGGTGACATAATGAGACTCTGTCTCAAAAAAAAAATACAAAAATTATCCAGGCATGGTGGCATGAGCTTGTAGACCCACCTACTTAGGAGGCTGAGGCAGGAGGATCACTTGAGCCCAAGAGTTTGAGGTTGCTGTGAGCTGTGATGCCATAGCACTCTACTGAGGGTGACATAATGAGACTCTGTTTCAAAAAAAATACAAAACTTAGCCAGGCATGGTGGCATGAGCTTGTAGACCCACCTACTCAGGAGGCTGAGGCAGGAGGATCACTTGAGCACAGGAGTTTGAGGTTGCTATGAGCTATGATGGTGCCACTCACTGTACTGTAGCTTGGGCAACAGAGGGAGACCTTGTCTCAAAAAAGAAAAGAGAGTACACAATTATGAGAGGGACTTTATCTAACAAATGCAATCAGTATAACCTAATTCTTTGTACCTTCAATGAATCCTAAACAATAAAAAAAAGAGAAAATAAGGGTGGCGCCCGTGGTTCAGTGGGTGGGGCGTTAGTCCCATGTACCAAGGGTGGTGGGTTCAAACTGAGCCTTGGCCAAACTGCAGCAAAAAAATAGCTGACTGTTGTGATGGGTGCCTGTAGTCCCACCTACTCAGGAGGCTGAGGCAAGAGGATCGCCTAAGCCCAGGAGTTGAAGGTTGTTGTAAACTGTGATACCACAGCGCCCTGCCAAGGGTAATAAAGTAAAACTCTGTCTCTAAAAAAAAGAGAGAGAGAGAGAGAGACTATACATATAGAGAAGAGTAGAAGATGTGAAGATGGAGGCAGAAATTGGAATGATGGTGTCACAAGGAAAGGAAAGGAGCAGCCACTAGAAGCTGAAAGAGGCAAAGATCAGATTCTCCCCACTAATGACTCCAGAGCACTTTGATTTTGGCCCAGTGAAAGAGATCTTGAATCTCTGGCCTCCAGAAATATGAAAGAATAAGTTTCTATGGTTTTAAGACATGAGGTTGTGGTAATTTTCTACAGCAGACTTGAGAAATTAACAACACTTATATTGGAGATTCAGTCTTTAACAAAATCCAGAAGTCCACAGCCTAAGTGGGAAAAGAGAAGTAAACAGTGAGTGCATAGGAGCACACAGAAGGGAGGCACCTTGCCAGAACTGGGGAGTGGAGAGGTAAGAGAGAGAACTTAGCCAGATAAGGGGCTAGAGCAGGAAGGGCATTCTAGGCAGAGGAAAGAACATGAGTACACTTCCTCCAGGAAACTGCCCACGTTTGGGATGGCAGTTGTGTGGGGAAGGAATCAACCCTTCCACCCTTCACTGGCAAAAGACCCCACTCAGAGAAAACTAGACTGCCAATACTGGAAAAAAGCCTTAGAGACCAACAAATTAATCTTGCCATTTTACACATAAAGAAACTGAGGCCCACAGAAAATCAATCCATCCAGGGAATAAGCTAAAACCAGATGGCTGCACTCTGGCGTCTCTGTTGAGCCTGGGTGTCCCATGTCTGAGGGTCTCAGAGATGCTGCCAGGAGGGCCCTTTGCAATGTACTTCCAAAAAGCACTGACCCTGTGGTTTCTAAACAAAGAGGATGCTATTTGCATATTATTTGCATACTGCTAATTAGATGAAAGGCAGATTCATTCAGGCCCTTCCCTTCATATCTCCCTATCCTATCTCACTCACATCAAGTTGCTCTGCCTGATACATCTCTTGACCTCAGCAACTTCTCCCAGAATTCCAGCTCAGGCCTCACCCCTCAAGTCCTCTTACCAGCTCAACACCTACTATATTAAAAATGTGTTTCTACCTGGAAAAATTGCCTTCTGGGTCCTTAGTGTATCTATTCTGGGTGGAGAATCTTAGAGCAGGTTACAGGGGAAAGAGAGGTAATGGGCTGTCCAGCTTGAGATTTTTTTCTGGGAATGAGGACAAGTGAGCTCCATCTTTGGTAGCCCAGGGGCCATCTAAATGGGGCTGTGGGTGTGGGGGAGGAGGGTGTTCCTTTGGGATCTGGTGGGCAGGTGCCAGCTGCCTGCCCCAGGCCTGCCCCAAGCCTCTTGGCTGGCAGCCATAGCAACCCCTGGAGGAGTTGGCTCCTTTTTAAAGGGAGGGGGAATCTTGAGGAAGGTCTGGAAGCATCCCTTGGCCTGGCAGCCTGATATGGGCAAACTTGATGTTACCATATGAGTTAGTATGGATCCTCTACTGGAGACAGCACATCCAGATTCTCTGGGCTGCTATCAACCCAGAAAATTATGAGGCACTATGCTAAACTATGCATGGTGTTTCCTTGAGGGTAGTCAATGTTTCCTGATACTGAGGGGCCATCTAACTCTTGGAGATAGGTAAGGAGAGGGCATCACATTCTGCCTCGCTTCATCTCCTGTTAGCCTCCTCTTCCTTTTGAAACCAAATCTGTGCCCAGCACCTTTCCCAGATGAGATATCTGAGCCCGTCATCTGGGAGTCACCAGAGAAGGCACCACACTGTGGCCAAGACAAGTGCACAGGATGACCTCAATTGCCTCTTGGCCCTATTCTGGCAGAGGATCTGTGGGGCTCCATCACTACAGTTGACTCAAGGTAGCTGCCAGTAGCTGGTGAATTAGGATTCATGGAAAACTTGGGAGCACAGTTCAGGCTAGCTAAGCAATTTGCAAAGGCCAGCTTGCTCTGGGGCTAGGATGGTGGCCTGGATAGGGGAAGAAAGACTGCTGTCCCAGGGTTGATAATCCCTCTCTAGGCATAGGTAGTATGTGATTTATGTGTACATGTGCTATAGGGGCTCAGCAAGCATCCCAACCTGCATGCACAGCTGTGTACACACATCCCATTGTGCACTAACGTATGCTATGTGTGTCTTCATGGAATTCCACCTTCCCTCTTATCTGTCAAGCAGTCCTTCCCTCCTTGATTCCTGGTAAGTGGGAAGTGAGGGAATAACCTCAGCTTCACTACCCCCAACCCTTCTCCCTTCTGAAGCTCCCTGCCCATGAGGGCCAGGAATAGATCCCTTCTTGGTCCTCAGAAGGGGACCCCAGCTCCTTACTAGTCCAAATGACCCCATCTTGCACCAGTTCCTTGGCCCTGGTAACTTCCTACTTCCCTACTGTGTCCCATGCCACTACCTCTTCTAGTGTTCAAATCAACGGGAGAGGCAGAAGGAACTTGGGGTGATGCTGTAGGTGTAGGAGGAGGAAGGGTGAATCAGATACTGTTCGATTTTGCCTGGGTCCCATCGGAGCACTGCTGCTCATTTAAAATTCCGATTTAAAGCTGAGCGGCTCTTTAAATTTCCACATTAGCATGCCGCCCTGATGCCAGGCCAAGATGTTGGGATAGATTTGGCAGGAACACCTCCAACAGCGGCAAGCAGCAGCATTTGCCAGCAATAAAACAACGCATGAATAAAAGAAGGCCACTTGGCAGCATCAGCAGCCCAGGTAACTGGGTAAGCCCAGGAGGGGCTCTCATATGTAGGGGCAGAGAGACAGGAAGACCCATGCAGGGGCATGTGTGATGTAGGCCTCTGTGGCTGTCTTGGCCCTCAGTCCCAATATATGCCTGCAGTGGAATCTGGGGTGAGGGCCCAGGCAAGACTAGGGTTTCTCCCTTGTGCCTGCTCATCCTTCTCCCTCAGGGTTATCTTCTTAGAGGGGACAGATGTTGCCTTTGATAGGGACACAAGGACTTGGCCTGAATCCTGAGTTGTCCTGCTTCATTAGGGGCCCAGAGAACAGGTGGGGTCAAAGAGAGCAACATTGCTTAGAATAGCTCCCAGATCCATAACCCTAGATACCTGGGTGCTGAGGGGACTGTCAGGATAAGGGGGAGGAGTGAGATGTTGCCCTGAGGACTGAGTATTGCTACTGAGCTGGGTCAGAAAGATGCTCTGGGATAGGAGCTCAGTAACTGTGCTTTCCAAGGTTAGGAATGGGGAATTGCCACAGAGAGCAAGTAGGTACCAGGCCTGGCCTAACTTTAGTTCTTCATAGACTTGGCAGTATTGTTTGAGGTCAGTTGGCAAGGGCAACAAAAGAGTCAGATGGAGTCCTGGGCTGGAGGTCATTTTATCCACCCTCTGCTTCCCAGAGTCTATAGAGAGTACAGCCCCAAAGGACTTGCTGTTCCAGATCCTGTGTTCCTCTGTTCCAGTTACCTGGCTGAGGCCCACAACCAAGCTCCCCAGACATTTCAAGCAGCCTGTCCTGCTTTTGGTCAACTGTCTGTCCCTCTTATGTGAGGAAGAAGACAGAAGCAGACAGGGGGTGGTGCAGATCATTTCTGTGCTTCAGCTAAGGAAGAAAAGAGATTTTCCTCAGAGCACTTTTCTCTGATGAAACTCCCCTTACTCCCTTCCAGCTCACATAAGTGATCTCAGATTCTTATGTGGGGAATAATTTTGGGGGACTCTGAATTCTCTTAATCCCTGAGAAGCTGGAGAAGACAGGCAGGACCAGACTCTGGCACAGCAGAGGTCCCATAGCCTAGAACTAGGACTAGTCTTGTCCTGATAGCTTTTCCTAGGAAGAACAAGATAGCTGGACGTCCCAAGTTTCTTGTTCCCTGGTCTACACATTGGGGTCAGCTTAGGGTGAGGAAGTGGCTAAGAAGTGGCTAAGGAGTTTAGGTCAGAGAGATGCCCCTTTTCTTTCCTTTTTTTTTTTTTTT
>NW_003852413.1:24406648-24413556 GCF_000181295.1 Otolemur garnettii
AAAAAAAAAAAAAAAAAAGAGATGCCCCCTTTTCATTTATTCATCCATTCAACAAATATTTATCAAACAGCTGCTTTATTCTAAGCACTGTTACTGGCATCAGGAGCACACTGGCAAACACAGATAAATAGATGTGGTCACTGCCCTCGTGGAACTTTCCATCCAATGAAACTAAGATCATTATAGAAATGACTACTCAAATAAGTATGAGATAACTTTGCTAAGGGCTCTGAAAGAAGGATATATAGTCAAAGTGTATAACTGGGGAATTTGAGTCTAAAGAGTCAAGGATGAGCCTGCAAAGGAGATAAAGAGCAGTCAGAACTAAAGGAGAATTGGCAGTGACATCACAGAATAAAAGGTGGTCAACTGTGTAGACATCCTGGGAGCTCATGAGATACCTATTTGCCCTCACTCCTCACATGCTAGTTCTGAGTACAGGTATGGAAAGGCTCTGGCATTGTGCCTGGCTCACAGGTGGTGCTTTGTAATGTTAGCTCCCTCTCGCCTTCCCCACGCTAAGCCTCCCTCCAGGGACCCCAGCTTTCTGGAACAAAGAAGCTGCTGAGGTTTGGACTTTTGTCACCTTAGGCCCCCAAACCCCAGCCATCCATTCCTCAGTGAAAGGCCCCCAGGCCTCTCCCTGTCTCTCTGCGTAAGTTCCATTACATGGAGCTCTATCATTCCTTAATCTACTTCCTCTTTTGCACTGGTCTTCCACAAAGAAGGTCTGGGTCCTGGGTCTTGGAGAAAGATGCATTTTGGCCTTGCTTCTGGAGCTGAGTCTGAGAATTTGCCTCCCAGCACTGTTTGGGGCGAATCTAAGTGTCTTAGGTTGAGAAAGGGAACAGAGGGGAGATAGGGAGGGGTGCTGCTCACCCAAGACAGAGTAGAGCCTAGAGCCTTTTCCACTGCAGACACTCCACTTCTCTTCTACAGAAGGTTCCAGTTGGAAGAGGTGTGGGTATGGGGGTGAAACTGTACAGTCTGTGAGCTAGCATAATGCAGTAAAGGTGCTGATCGAGGAAAACAGTGGAGGGTCAGGGTGGGGTGTCAGCAGGCTGCTGAGGACTAGAGGTCAGGGTTGGGACTGGAGATAAGGAGGAACAAGCTGTATGACTCTAGAAGGCTTAGATTTGATTTTGATTTATAGCTTCCTGCCCCACCAACCAGAGGGCAAAGGGTGATACCCATCCTGCTAACAAACCAATGGCAGAAAAAACAAAACAAAAGGAAAAACAAAACAAGGGGTGGTGCCTGTGGCTCAGTGGGTAGAGTGCAGGCCCCATATACTGAGGGTGGCGGGTTCAAACCCAGCCCTGGCCAAACTGCAACAAAGAATAACCAGGCGTTGTGGCAGGCACCTGTAGTCCCAGTTTCTTGGGAGGCTGAGGCAAGAGAATTGCTTAAGCCCAGGAGTTGGAGGTTGCTGTGAGCTGTGATGTCATAGCACTTTACAAAAACAAACAAACAAAAAAACTAATGGCAGACCAGCAAATAGAAGAGCTGTAGGAAGGAGCATTCCTAAGCCCAACACTGAGCTGGATCCATGACATTTCCCTCTCTCGAGCAATCAGACATTTTTTAGACCTTAAAACAATTGTAGTTTTCAGAGTATTTTCTGTCACATATTACTTTAATGGATCCAGCAAGGTAAACATTATTATGTTTACATTATTATGTCTACAGAGGAGGCAACAGGGTTTTAAAAATTAAATGGATAATAATTTAGGCATCTTGGCTCGCCACCTGTAGCACAGTGGTTACAGCGCCAGCCACATACAGCAAGGCTGGTGAGTTCAAACCCTTCCTGGGCCAGCTAAACAATGACAACTGGAACAAAAAACAGCTGGGCTACACCAGGCACCTATAGTCCCAGCTACTTTCGAGGCTAGGGTGAGAGAATTGCTTAAGCCCAAGAGTTTGAGGTTGCTGTGATGCCACAGCACTCTGCCAAGGGCAACATAGTAAGACTCTGTCTCAAAAATAATAATAATTTGGGCATCTGGCCAGCATGGTGGCTCATGCCTATAATCCTAGCACTGTGGGAGGTCATGCCAGGTGGATTGCCTGAGCTCACATGTTTGAGTCCACATGAGCCAGAGCAAGACCTCATCTCTAAAAAAATGGGGTAGCACCTGTGGCTCAGTGAGTAGGGCGCTGGTCCCATATACCAAGGATGGAGGGTTCAAACCTGACCCTGGCAAAACTGCAACAAAAAAAATAGCCAGGCATTGTAATGGGTGCCTGTAGTCACAGCTACTTGGGAGGCTGAGGCAAGAGAATCACTTAAGCCCCAGAGCTGGAGGTTGTTGTGAGCTGTGATGCCACAGCACTCTACTGAGGGCAACAAAGTGAGACTCTGTCTCTTAAAAAAAAAAAAAAAAAAAGGGCATCACGAGGAAAACTCAAACTCAGTTCCCTGACTTTGTATATAGGCCATGTAGACCTTCTTGCTAATTTTTTGGTGATATTGTACAGCTTCTACTGGCAGATCAGATGTGGGGTTTTCTAGCAGAGAACACAAAAGAGCTCCTTCCTAGTGACTGAAAAACTTTGGAGATACCCAGACTTTGGTAGCCACACATCAGCACAGCCCCCTCTCCTGGATACCAATATCCAGACACCAAGAAATATGAGATTTAGTGGCCTCTCACATATAGAAACACAAGAGGGACCTAGACTGGAAATGGCCTGGAAGCGGGGGAGAGAAGGGTGTGAGGAGTGGAAAATGCTAGCCTAGGAAGCAGCTGTTGGGGTCCACACCAGGTCTGGGGCTGACCCTTCAAAAATTCCGGTTGACACTCCCTTCCCACATCCCAAGCGCTAAATACTTTTTTTTCTTGCTCTACCTATACCTAATATAAAGATTTCACAGTTTTTCTTGATCCCTTACCTACTTCAGTCTTTTCTCCCATTCTTCCCTCTTCAGAAGTTCTTCCTCAGATGTATAACCTTTCTTCAGGCTGCACCTTAATCCTCTAAGAGCCCTCTCAGGCAGGTGCCAGGGGAACCCAAGACAGGGCTTTGGTTATTAAATATAAATAGGGAAATAAGGGAAGGGAACTGAATATAGACATAGATATTATATCCCTCCATCCCTGCAAGTTATTAGGAAGGATGTACTAGTGGTTGCTAAGCAACAGGTTTCCACAGAGGACAAGGCACTAGAGGAAAAAGCCTCCTTTGACTGAATATTGGGGTGGGAAGGTACCGGGTGGTGGTTCAAAGGCTCAGACTGGCAGGCTAGCTATCCTCCAAGACCAGCCCTTTCCCCAGGCCACAGCAAACTCCGCCTTTACAACCTTCAGGATTGGTGGAAGGAGGAAGGCCTCAGGCACTCCTTCCTTCCTGGGAGGAGGAGGGAACCTGGTTTCCATAGTAACCCAGAAACAATCCAACCCTGGTTTTGCTTACAGCTTCTCTGTGACCCCCGTCTTGGAACAGCTACAGTAATGGACCCCTTTCTCTTAAACCCTTAACTTCTGATTTGAGAGGAAGGGCCCATAGAAAGGTTGGCGGGGTGCAACAAAGCTGATCTCCCTTGGTCCTAAAGTGACCTATTAAGGCTCTAAAGGCGGGATGACACACAAGAGAAAGGATTTGTGTCTTCTCATTTGTGTACCCCATAAAGGGCTGTAAAACGCAGGGCCAAATGGTGGCATCAGATACAAACTGGGCCCAGTCTTGCCTCCTGAAAGGGCATATACAGACTGGGGTCACAGATCTCCGGAGAATGAGAGGGCAGGTTCTTTCGTGCCTCTTGGCCACCCAGGCTCCCATTCTCCTCCATCTCAAGTCCACTGTAGTCAAGAGAACGGAGACATAGAATATTAACGTATGTCAAGTATAAGTGAGTGGCACCGAGGGGCATAATCTGTTTTTCTAATATGACCACAAGCAGAGTGTTAGAAGAATTAGGCCGACAGCTGCTGGTTTTTCCCCCCTTTCTCTTCCCCCTCCTTGCTCTCCCTCTCCCTTCCTCCTCGGCGTTTGCACACACCAATGGCAGCCGAGCCCTGCTCGCGATTTCTCTTAATCTTCCTCCGCCATCCTGCGCTCTTTCCGCAGGCGGTGCTGCGAAGCCGGCAGAGCCCCGCGTCACACCTTACTGCTCTCTGAGATTGCTCCACAGAGAGCTCAAGGAGATGGCAATTCGGCGCTGATGCCGGCTGGCAGCAGTTGGGAGAGGGGAAGGAAAAGGGAGGGAGGTGGGGAAGGGGGAAAAAAGTTGGCACGGATACCAAGTTTTTCCCTAGAGATATTTGGGGTGGGGGGCAGTGAGAGAAAAGAGAAAAATGACACAGAGAAAAGAAAACAAGGAAAGAGAGGCAGAGTGAGACAGTGAGGGTGGTGGGAGTGGGGAGGGGAAGAGAGAAGTTCCCTCAGACATCCACATGTGGGCACCTGACTCATGACCCTCTAAAGATCATACCACTCAGCTGGGGTTCCCCTCACCCACTCCATACCTCACTTATACACACCCATACTCCCATCCAACCTGGAAGTCAAGAATGGCCCAGGCATGTTGTATGTATTTGCGAGTGTGTGTGTGCGTGTATACGCCTGTATGTTGTCTCTGTTTTGGATCGCAGTAGAATGCAGTATGTAAATGAGATGGTTATTACCGCAATGTTCATCAAGCTGAGCCGAGAAGACATTAATAGCCTGATGAATATGCATGTGAATTTGTTAATTAAGTTAATTATTCTGCTGAAAATGCATTCGTCTTCCAAGGACATTTTCCCAATGATTTTTACATGCTCTAGCCATTAGTCATGCTATATTTTATCAGGGAAATGAGTTTGCTTAAGTTGTAAAAAAAAAAAAAAGTAAAAGAAAAAAAGAAAGAAAAAGAGAAAGGAGGAAAAAAATCAAAGAGGAAAATGTGTTAAAGTTGAGAGTGGAAAGGCATATTTGAAGCAGGCCTGAAGTTTGAGGCCCAGCTGGGCTTTTGAAGCCTGCCCTCGATTTTTATGGGTACCTCACTCTACATTTTTTTGCCCTTTTTTTGATGACAAACTTTTTTTTCCAGTGCCAAATTTCCAACACATTAATTAATTGTTGTAGCCAATTAACTGTAGTTGTGCAAATGAGTTTAGCACTAATTACCATGCAGTGCCTGTAATCACATAAAAAACTTGCTGAGAGAAAGGAGAAGAGAAAGGAGGAATGGGAAGGGAGTGGTGGCAGGAGAGGAGGGGGTCTGGAATAGAAGAACATCCAAGGAAAGGGAACAAGAGGGAGTCTTGAGATTTCCTTACCAACTTGGCTCCAAAAGAAGGTACCTGTCTTCCCAGCCACATTCAGGACCTCTAAGCATCATGAAATTTCAGTGTAAAGAGGAAGGGAAAGAGCCAGTAAAGAGTGGTCTTCCTTTGTCTAAGAACTTCCAACCAAAATACAAAGGTTCAACCTAATGTGCATGATGCAATGGTACATGTCAAAAATATTAAGAAATGAGTATAATTGTGATGGATGTGTTACTTGGTTCAATGTAAACATTTCACATTGTATATTGAAGCAGTACCCTGAACCCCATAAATGCATCAATGTACAAAGTTATGATTTAATAAAAAATAATTATTAAAAAAACCCAAATACAAAGGTTCAGAATGGATATTTCTAGTTGTTTCAGTGAGGCAACATGGTAATCCCTATATTCCCCATTCCAGGCCTCCACCTCAGTGCTGGAATTACTGGACAGGGATAGTGGGTGTCATTGGGAGATATGCTGTTCCTGATGGGCCAACAGAGATAGAGAAGCGTGAGATGTAATCTCAACCTGGTTCTGGAGCTGTCAATAAATGGGGAAAACTGTTACAAGTCCACAACTACTAGAACAGGCCAAGGGAGCAATGGTAAAATCAACTATAAAAGAGCCAGCTCCAGTAGGAGGTGGGAGGTAGCAGTTTCTGGCCAGAGTTCCCAGGAGAGAAGCCAAATGTCTTTTCCTTCAAGTTGGCATTTCTACCATCCATCATATCTGGGCCAACGCTAGGTTTCCACCTGTCAGCTTCAACCAGTGCACAGAGGCCGAGGAACAGATGAAATAATTTCTCTATCTTCTCCTGTCTCAGCTGTTTGTGATTTAGTTGGAGGGAATGAGCAGTGGTAAAGTCAAGACTAAGCACCAAACTGGTATTTTTGCTAACATTCTTGTCCCCTCTCCACCATGTTCTAAACACAGAGCCTGCCCAAGGGTGTGTGTGTGTAAACAAACTGTTGTTCCTCATCACCAGAGATAACAAGAAAAAGATGCTGTATCTCTCTTACCTCTCCAGAATAGACAGTGTAGCTCTCTTGTCATTGGCCCCAATTCCCTCAGACCTCAGAGACACATTCAACTGGAGTTTCCAAGGAAAACCATGATCACTCATCCTCTGATAGACATCCAAAGGCTAGATCCTGCCTTCCCTATTCCAGGTGTCAGGTCTGTGGACAGATTGCTCAAGAGCTCCATCTACTTCAGCCTTGTTCTTCTCTGGCAAAGGGGGAAAAAACTGTCCCCTGCTTCATGACATTGGTGCTTGTCTAACCTATGAACCAAAGTTGGCTATGAAGACTCAGGCTGCTCCAATGCTGTCCCTGCCTCCATCTGTCTCTCTATTAGTATCACACACACCATACCTTCTTCCCAGCAACCTTAAGTCAAAGACCTTTCTTAAAAAGGTCTGATGAGGTGGAAAGAAGCCTATTATCTTAGGTTTCAGGTTCCCTTTTACCAATCAGTAGCATGTGATCTTGGTAAAATGGAGATAATAGTAGAGTCATTTCCAAAGCATTAATAAGTTTAATAATTGTGAATATAAATACTCAGAGCCAAGCATGGTGGCTCACACCTGTTACCTCAGCACTTTGAGAGGCCACAGTGGGAGGATCACTTGAGGTCAGGAGTTCAAGACCAA
>NW_003852413.1:24413951-24418485 GCF_000181295.1 Otolemur garnettii
TAGTCCTATCCATTTGGGTGGCTGAGGTATGAGGATTGCTTGAGCTCAGGAGCTTGAAGTCCCAGTAAGCTATGATTGTGCTGCTGTACTCCAACCTGGATAACAGAGAAGCTGTCTTTAAAAAAAAGATTAAAATAAAACACTCAGCAAACCAAGTGAAATGAGTTATTTCATTCATTGCTAATGAGTACAAAGTGAGAGGACCTTGCTGATGGGCAACTTGGTAATGTTAAAAAAAAAAAAGTTTATCTTCACACAAAAATCTATGCATGAACATTCATACCAGCTTTATTTGTAACAGCTAATAACTGGAATCAGCCCAGATGTCCTCCACCAGGTGACTGGCTAAACAAACTGTGGTATGTCTATACCACAGAGTACATAAAAAGAATGAACTATTGATACACACAAAGACTTGGATGGATCTCCAAGGAATTATGCTGCATGAAAAAAGACAATTATAACAAGTTACAGATGTGTAATTCCATCTTTGAAGATGGAGATGAAGGGGGTTGGGAGGGAGGGAGTTGTGATTGTGTGGTAATATGAAAATTACTTGTGGTATTAGAACTGTTGAGTAGCCTCTTGACTGTAGTGATAAATATATCAAATTACATAGTAATAAAATAGCATAGCAATTAATATATACACATACATACATGAGAACAAGTGAAACTAGATAAATCTGGACAAGATTAATGAATTCTATAAATGTCAATGTCCTAGTTGTGATATACTATAGTTTTGAAAATGTTATTATTAGGTGAAAGTGAGGAAAACATACATGTAGGAAGGGGTCACTGGATTATTTCTCACAGTTGCATGTTAATCTATAATGATCATTTTTTTAAAGCTATGATAGACTATTAACGTCTCTGATGGGTATAGAAGGAAGAAGGGTCCACCCTTATGCTTTTATTGTTAAATTCCAAAAGGGAATGTTAATAAATATTCTCATTAGGGTACACATCAATAAAATGAACATAACCATGGAGGATGGGTTCTTCTATCTGTTGACCAGTAATTCTACTTCTTGGAATTAACCAATAAAAAATGCATGAAGTTTTATGTATTTGGATATTCAATGTGGTATTATTTATAATGGTAAAGATAAATGATTAAAAATAAGGATGAGACTTACAAATCAGCACAAATTTAGGTGATAAAATATGTGGTACTCTATTATAGACTTTATTTTTTATTTTACTATTATTATTTTTTGAGATAGAATCTTACTCTGTTGCCCAGGCTACAGTGCTATGGTGTCAGCCTAGCTCACAGCAACCTCAACCTTCGCGGGTTAAAGCTGCGACTACAGGTGGCTGCCACAATGCCTAGCTAATATTTTCTACTTGTAGTAAAGATGAGGGCTCACTCTTTCTCAGGCTGGTCATGAACTCCTGAACTCAAAGGATCCTCCTACCTTTTGCCTCCCAGAGTGACAGGATTACAGGCCTGAGCCCAAGACTTCAAACATACTTAAAAATATATACCCAATATAAGTGGTGGGCATACTCATTGGGTAGGGCACCAGCCACATACACTGAGGCTGGCGGGTTCGAATCAGGCCCAGGCTAGCTAAAACAACTGCAAAAAAAAAAAAAAGCTAGGCATTATGGGAGGTGTCTGTAGTCCCAACTACTTGGGAGGCTGAGGCAGGAGAATCACTTGAGTCTAGCTAAAACAACTGCAAAAAAAAAAAAAAGCTAGGCATTATGGTAGGTGTCTGTAGTCCCAACTACTTGGGAGGCTGAGGCAGGAGAATCACTTGAGTCTAGGAGTTTGAGGTTGCTGTGAGCTGTGACACCATGGCACTTTACCTAGGGCAACAGCTTGAGACTCTTGTCTCAGAAAATAACGCCTGGCAATCTTTAGCCTCTCAAAGTACTGAGATTATAAGCAAGAGCCACTGCGCCTGATGATCTTTTGTTCATTGGGTTATGCCAGGAATCAAAAGAGCTAATGCAGGTACATATATTTGACAAACTATAAAGTGCTTGGCAAATGCTAGTTCTTGTTATCTATTTTCTTCTTCTTCTTTTTTTTTCTGAGACAGAGTCTCATTATGTCACCCTTGGTAGAGTGCTGTGGCATAACAGCTCACAGCAACTTCCAACTCTTGGGCTTAAGCGATTCTCTTGCCTCAGCCTCCCAAGTAGCTGGGATTACAGGCACCCCCCACAATGCCTGGCTATTTTGTTGTTGTTGCAGTTGTAATTGTTGTTCAGCTGGTCTGGGCCAGATTCGAACCCATTAGCCTTGGTGTATGTGGCTAGCACCAGTTGTTGTTATCTAAATGACTATCTTTCCCAGCTCCATCCTGGATGAAGTTGTATTTCTATGCAGAATAGTGGCTAATGTGCTCCTGGCTTAAGAGGCATGAGAATGGGGCGGCACTAATTCTTGGGGAGTCTGAATTAAGTGACTGGAGCTACTTCATTTCCAGGGACCGCCACGTACACTCCACATCACATAGTAAACTATGGACATTCTACATGATGGACAGCATCTGAACTTACACACAGTTAGCCTATAACCTTAGGGGCATCGTACGATTTCACAAAAGTAGCAGTGCCCTATTGCATTAACCACTGTTGACTGAGCACCTATCAAGCACTATCCTAGGTGCTTTACACACATTATTTCACAAAATTCTCACAGCCTTAAGGAGTAGTTGTCTGCATTCACAGACAAGGAAACTAGGAAAGAGATTAAGTGACTTACCAAGGTAGTACAACTGGTAAGTGGCAGCACGGGCAATGAAACCCAGAGCTGCCTGCCTTTGAAACTTGTAATCTGACCACCACACATACTCTATTTAGAAGGACCGAGGAGAGGTACACCGTGTGGAAAGTGTGCTGAGGCTGTCCGGAGGAGGCCTGGAAAAGTGATCTTGTTCTTTCAATACTCCTTGGGTAGACACAGACTTAAACTCACTGCAGGCAGAAGAAAAGTCTCTAAAGCAGTAGTTCTCAACCTTCCTAACGCCGTGACCATCCACAGGTTGAGAACTGCTGCTCTAAAGAGAAGTAGACTCATTCTAATGTTTTTCATCCTGTAAGTTTTTCCACATGCTGGAATGCCTTATCTCTTCTCCTGTTTCCAATGAAGATGGTGAGTAGATGATTTGGTGCCTCTCTGTGAAAGATCTTTGGTCAAGAAGGCACGGAGGGGGCTTCTCTTTCCCCAGCTTTGTTGAAGCCATTATTAGGATACCCCAGTTTCTTTAGTCTCTTGGATGTATTCCAAGGTATCAAACCAAAAGTTATGCAGGAGAAAGTGAGCCAGGAAGGACATGCAGAAAGGAGTAGCCTAATCAAACCAAAAAGACCAGCTTGGAGAACATCCTGAGAGTCTCTTAGGACCTTAGTGCCAGGCTCTAAGTTAAGGTGGATAGTTTTTTCCACCAGGCTCAACAGCAGGCTTCATGTTTGACATCTACCCAGCTGTGGAGGTCTAGCCAGCATCTTTCAAACCAGAGCCACTTTTTGGTCTCAATATGACATCTCTATAGCTACCTCCGTCTCAGACATAAAGAAGGGGGCTAGAGATTCTGCCATCCTGTATTTACCCCTCCATATCCATATTACCTCGCTATATTTGCGCAGGTCAAGGCAACTCAATTTGAGGCTTAGAAATACCCAGGGCAGAGAATAATTTTGTAAAGAGGATGCCAGGATCCCAAGGCTAGGTCTAAAGGAGCTCTTCCAGGATCTCAAAGCTAAGTCCAAAGACATTTCCTCTTTTCTCCCTACATAAGAGCCAAGAGGGCAACTGGGGCCTAATACTGGACACATACAATGAAGGGGAAAGAATGTCACTTTTCTCTTCTTCCTCCACACATTATTCTACCCTGCGGGGCCCAAACATGCCCATTGCTCATTTTGGCTTCCCTCAGCCCATCTACCCTATGGACAAGAGAGGGTTAAAAGCATGGTATGGGCAAGCTATAAATTTCCCATCAGTGTGGGGAAGAGCAGGATTGTTGGCAGGGAGGGGGTTAGGTTAGGGGAGAGCTGGGAAAAAGCCAGGAGGTTGTCTCTAGGTAACAATAAACACTGCAAGCAAGGAGCAGCTGTTACACTTACTCTCTCTGCATCACAATGCTGAAATAACACTAATAAACCAGTGTGCCCAATGCACGGGCATATACGCATTTAGTGCCAAGACCCCACTGTACCCCTAGAGCTGCCCTCTGCTTCAGGTAGGGCCCTTGATGGTAGCAGACACATCAGTCTTGGCCTGAGGATATATGTGGGGAAGAATAAAGACTGATGAGTCCTCCCTACCCCAGTGGAATTTTCAGGGTCATGGGGCAGCAGAGGCTAGGGATCCTGGGTTTGGATCCTGGTGATTACCAGAAAGAGTTCAAGTACAGGGGTTGGCGCCTGTGGCTCAAGCGGCTAAGGCGCCAGCCACATACACCTAAGGTGGCGGGTTGGAATCCCCAGCCCAGGCCCGCCAAACAACAATGATGGCTGCAACCAAAAAATGGCCAGGCGTTGTGGCGGGCGCCTGTGGTCCCAGCTACTTG
>NW_003852413.1:24418582-24419599 GCF_000181295.1 Otolemur garnettii
AAAAAAAAAAAAAAAGAGTTCAAGTACGGGTAGCTCTCAGGTGGGAGCTGGAAGGAGAGGAGGTGAGAAAGAGTATAGGGAACAGACAACTACCATAACCTCTCAGACTGGAGGGGATAAAGTAGTCAGAAGTGGAGTTGGCTAAAGGGAGGTGAAAGAAAAGGCAAGCAGAGATAGAGGATGGAGATAAAGGAGGATTAGGGAGCCTGTGCTATCTTACAGTGATTCTTTTAACTCTCTGGAAACTGAACTCCCCACATAACTGCCTACTTTCCACTCAGTATACCCAAGCTCCCCTCACAGTACTACTTTTATACCCAGGGCCAGTTGATGTGTTGGTTTAGTTCAGGACTGAGCTTTACTATGGGGGATTTCAGCAGGAGACCCTGAGTTTCTGATGCTTCCACGGATAGCTGGGAGAGTGGTGCTGCTCTCATCTCCCTGCATGAAGAGTAGCTGGTCCGTCCCTTTCTCCAACCAAAATTATCTCTGGATCACCAGGAGCAGCTGGGCAAAAGGCCTTTCACCCTGGTCAAGCAGAGCCATCAGAAATGAAAGGAACAGAAATAGGCGAATAATGGCTGGTTGCAGTGGCTCATGCCTGTAATCCTAGAACTTGGAAGGCTGAGGGAGGTAGATTACTGAGCTCACTGGTTTAAGACCAGCCTGAGCCAGAGTGAGACCTCAAAAAAAAAAAAAAAGAAACATAGCCAGGTGTTGTGGGGGGCACCTGTAGTCCCAGCTACTTGGAAGGCTGAGGCAAGAGAATCACTTTAGCCCAAGAGTTTGAGGTTGCTGTGAGATTCACCCGAAAGAGTTTAAGTAGGGGTAGCTTTCAGGTGGGAGCTAAGAGGAGGAGAGTAAGAAAGAGTATAGGGAACAGACAATAGACACTCTACCAAGGGTGACAAAGTGAGACTCTGTTTCAAGAAAAAAAAATAGGTGAATGCGCAGCACTGTGGCTGAGAGGAGTAGGGTGCTGGACTGCAGGCAGAAGAAAAGTCTCTAAAGCAGTAG
>NW_003852413.1:24419665-24424133 GCF_000181295.1 Otolemur garnettii
CTATAGAACTCTCAGCCTATCCTTCTCTGAAGTTAAAGGTAGGAGTGTTCATTATATTATGTGTCTGGATACACTAGCATCAAGATCCCTGTTTCCCTTTGCCAGTTCCAATCACAGTCCCCTGGGATCATTGTCACAGTCATGAATCGTTCTCCTGGTCAACCTGGTCTTTCTCCTGTTGTGATCTCAAACACACAGTATCTTATGATACTTGATTCAGAAAGAATGAAGAAGATGTATATTACCTACCTGGCACTTAAGGAAGGAGGGAACCAGCACTTTTGACGATCTATGGTTCTACACCTACCTCCTAGCCAGAACCAACACCTTGGATCAACCAACCCAGGAGTTCCAACCTTTCCTCTCATGTATCAGGTTATCTGTTTCCAGAGAGGAAAGTACTAAGACCAGGTTTTAGTTTTGTAATAGTGCTTGTTTTCCTTATTTCTAAAACTGTGGTGTCCACTGAGTACCCAGAGGCCTGAGCAGGCAAGTGAGGGAAAAGGGGAGTAGCTTTATCTGACAAGAGAGCCCCTCCTCTGGAAGGTGTCAGGGGAAACTGAGCTGCCCTATCACGTGTGAATGTCCAAACAACGGAAAGAGCAGGACAAGAATAACTGGCCTGGTTCAACGCCTGTGGCTCAAGTGGCTAAGACACCAGCTACATACACCTGAGCTGGCAGGTTCGAATCCAGCCCCAGCCCACCAAACAACAATGATGCTGCAACCAAAAAATAGCCAGGCATTGTGGAAGGTGCCTGTAGTCCCAGCTACTTAGGAGACAGAGGCAAGAGAATCATTTGAGCCCAAGAGTTGGAGGTGGCTGTGAACTGTGATGCCACTGCACTCTACCCAGGGCGACAGCTTGGGGCTTTGTCTTAAAAAAAAAAAAAAAAGAACAACTGGCCTCTCTAGTCCTTTCCTCACCAGGAATGCCCAGTGCTCCTTTGTTTCCATAGTCCAGATGGGAGACCTCTGTTCACAGAAGAGGAAGAAATGGGGAAAAAGAGAGCTCTAACAGGCCTGGACTCCATTCCTTTCCATTGTTTTCGTGAGCCACCCCCATTGCTGTGAGTCACCAGAACCTTGCGCTTGGCTGAATTGCCAGAAGCCTTCTCCCTCCCTCCATCCTCCAGGAGCTAGGCACCCAATGGGCTCCAGAGACCACCATCTTCCTACTCGTAGGGCCATAGCCCCCTTCTTCATTTCTAGGAATCAATACAGATACATTAAGAAAAGCGAGCAAAGGAGTGTGGGAGACCCCAGGAGGTGCTCTGTACTGGAATAGAGAGCTGGCTGCTTGCACAGCAAAGCAGGATCACAGCCAGGAGAGCTGGCACACTTGGTCATACAGCCTTGTTGACATGTGAGACGGGGAGCAGAAGAGAATGGGGTAAGGATGCTGTTTCAGGAGTAGGCATCTTCTCTTGGCTTGCTCACTGGTCAGTTTCTTCTCTTTGGCCTCTCCTTGGGTGGTGATGAACATCATGTCACTGCCATATCTGTCTACCCCTTTCTCTGCCTTTTCTCTCCTTCTCCAGAGCTTTGGCAGCTACAGAGAAGGGACCTACATAATGACCTTCAAGGTATCAAGGTGGCAGGTTCAGACAGCTAAATCTCTCCCCAGTGAGTGGAAAAAACTGAGGGGAAAAGGAAGAAAGCTAAAGCCTAGGCCAACAGTGAGCCTAATTTCTTTTCTCTAGAGTCTGGGTACTGCTATCTCAGCCTTCCACTCATTTCAAGTCTACCCCTCTTACCCCTAAAGGCTCAGAGTTTCTTCTGGACTCTAGGCTCTGACTCCAGGCTATAGATCTTTCAACCTTGCAAGTGGGAGGCAGGCCTGATAGGGTTGAGGAGGGAGAGGTTCTGTTCTATTCCTTAGAAAAACACCCAGAGGCCAGGTAGGTGGTTTACACCTATAATCCTAGCACTTTAGGAGGCCAAAGCAGCACGACTGCTTAAAGCCAGGAGTTTGAGACCAGTCTGAGCATAAGTGAGACCCTATCTCTACAAAAAATAGAAAAAAATTAGCTGGATGTGGTGATACACACCTGTAGTTCCAGCTACATGAGAGGCTAAGGCAGCTGGATTGCTTGAGCATAGGAGTTTGAGCTTGCTGTGAGATATGACGAAACCACTGCACTCTATCCAAGGCGACATGATAAGACCCTGTCTCAAGAAAGAAAAAAAAAAGATAAAAAAGAATAACATTCAGAATCTAGAATGCTTTAATGGCTTTTTAACACCTCTAATATACCTCCAGTATGTTGGAGTAGGGAGGGATAAAAGGTGTCCATCCCTACTCCTTTGCTGTATGCTCTCTCTTTCACTGTTTTGTGATCCAGAGTAGAAACAGTTGCTCTGTAAACAGCAGCCACCTAATAAGTTCCCCAAACAATACTAACATTATTCTCCCAACATTAGACAACCAGCCCCACCGATGGGACTACAGGTATTAGTTCCCAAACTTCACCCTCTGCCTTCTCCCCACTTCAAGGTTTTATTCTGCTCTCTCCTGACAAGAGGATCTTCCTTTCCTTCCTTATTCCTGGCACAGCTTTCCTCCCCTGCCAACACCTAGGGAGCCCTTGATCCTAAATGGATCCTTTTTTTTTCCCAGATGGATTATTTCCAGACTGTCTTGGGAGAATTTGAGAGGGCCCTTCTAATCCTGCCTGCAGTACAGAAGGTAGAGAATCAGCCAAGATGATAATTCTGAAGGTCTAAAGGCAAAGCAGGAGACTGGGAGCACTGAAGAGAGGCAAATCCTGCTCTTCCCAGGGGCTTTGGGGATATATAAATTAGGGTACAGAGGAGAAAGGAATTCTGGGTGAAGGAAAAGTATTAAAGTCCTAGAAAGTATAACAAATTTTTGGTACTGCTTTCCAAGCTCTGTACCTATCCTTGCCCCTATCCCAACTTAGCCTCATAAAGACCCAAAAAAAAGAATGTTGAATTTTCTGAATGTTGAATTTGTTGGAGGATGCCAACAAATCACCTTTGGCAACCTGGTAGGAAAGACCCCTTTCTCTCTTTTTCTTCTTCTTTTTTTTTTTGGCCAGGGCTGGGTTTGAATGGGCCTCTGGCATATGGGGCTGGTACCCTACCCTTTTGAGCCACAGGCACCTCCCTCACTTTTTTTTTTAAGAGACAGAGTCTTACTTTCATCACCCTCGGTAGAGTGCTGTGGCATCACAGCTCACAGCAACCTCCAACTCCTGGGCTTAGGCGATTCTCTTGCCTCAGCCTCCCAAGTAGCTGGGACTATAGGCGCCTGCCACAACACCCGGCTACTTTTTGTTGCAGTATGGCCGGGGCCAGGTTTGAATCCACCACTCTTGGTATATGGGGCCGGAGCCCTACCTACGGAGCCACAGGCACTGCCTGAAAGACCCCTTTCTCTTTTATTCCTTTCCTCCTTAACTCTAGCATATGAACAGCGAAAAAAGCAAGAGAGTGGGAGCAGAAACCTGTCCTGCTCTCCAGTGTACATCACCACTACAAGACCCAAAAGGGGCCTAAGAACTCTAGGGCCATGGCACTACATGAACTGATGGGGATTTCTAATTCAGCCTTCAGGGCATTGAATTTGAATTGTCTCTTACAAGGTATCCCAAAGGTCACCATACATACGGAAAATGGGAAATTGTAGCTAAATGTACCTTTATTTACAAAATATTTATTACAAAATATTTCTCTATGTGTTGATATATAAATATAAAAAAAACTAAAGATATAAAATATAGGCCGGGCACAGTAGCTCACACCTATGATCCTAGCACCAAGGAGGGTAGATCCCTTGAGCTCAGGATTTCAAGACCAGCCTGAGCAAAACTGAGACCCCCATCTCTACTAAAAATGGAAAAACTGGCTTAGCGCCTGTAGCTCAGCTGGTAGGATCCTGCCCACATACACTGGGCTGGCAGGTTTGAACCCGGCCCAGGGCCTGCCAAACAACAATGACAACTAGGGAGCCTGTAGTCCCAGCTACTTCGGAGATTGAACCAAGAGACTCGCTTAAGCCCACAGTTTGAGGTTGCTGTGAGCTGTGACACTACAGCACTCTACCCAGAGCAACAGCTTGAGACTCTGTCTCAAAAAGAAAATTAAAAAAAAGAAAAACTAGCTGGGCATTGTGATGAGCTACTATAGGCCTGGCTACTTGAGAGGCCATGGCAAGATCTTTTGAGCCCAAGAGTCTGGGGTTACTGTGAGCTAGGACACCATAGCACTCTACCCAGCGGGACAACACAGTGAGACTCAGGCTCAAAAACAAAAAAAAGTATATATAAGATATATCATAAAACCTGTATTCTAGGCTTAGACATGAGACAAGAGGTATAAAACCACTCCTTACAATGTTTTTTGACATAAGATTCTTCAATGGCTTATAACACGGCAGGGACACTTATAGGATTCTAGGATTTTTTTAAAAGCTCAATATTTAGGGTTTTTTTTTTTTTTTTTT
>NW_003852413.1:24424451-24431939 GCF_000181295.1 Otolemur garnettii
GAACCCGCCACCTTAGGTGTACGTGGCTGGCGCCTTAGCCGGTTGAGCTATAGGCGCCGAGCCCAGTTTTCTATTTTAGTAGAGACAGAGTCTTGCTTTTGCTCAGGCTGGTCCTGAACTGCTGAGCTCAAGCATTCCATCTGCCTCAGCCTCCCTAAGTGCTAGTATTACAGGCATGAGCCACCACACCTGGCTTTAGTTTTTTTTTAATTGGGGAATTTATTTCTTGGTTATGGAGTTGGGGGTAATTGATATATTTCTTTCCCTGTAGACCTTATAAGACATGCTAAAATTCCATGGGGGTGAGGAGCTGTATGGGATTTGTGTGCTTAGAAGCATGGGAGTGGTTGAAACAACCTCTAGAATAGGCTATATGAAGGAAATGTCCCCTGCCCCAACCCCAATCCCAATAATGCTCCATAGAAGCTTCACCTGCCTATGACTCCCCTAAATTACTTCCAAGACTCAGGTGCCAGAGATGTGAAAAGTTCAAGTAATGGAGAATAATGCTCTACATACCCTATTCCCCTGACTTTCCTCCCTTCAACCCTGCATACCTACCTTTTCTTTCCCTGTGTTCCCAGGAATTCTGCAAATCCAGGTATACAAAGCAATTCCAAGATAGCATTCAATTGATCTTCCTTCTCTGGGTCTTAGTTTCACCTGTAAAATGAAGGGGTCAGGCAAAATGAGCTCCAAGTTCTCTGCTTTGCAACAGTAAGGTTCTATGATTCATACCCCAAAAGGCACCAGGCCTCCTTTGCATGCCACTTTGCATGTAATCTCCATGGCATTTATTTTACGTCAAATTGTACAGAAATATTTCTGAGCCCTGCCCTTCTCCCCACTGCCTCTATAATTTCTGGTTCTATGGACCCTAGCTCTTGTCCTCTCTCTTCAAGGACCTCATAGTTCTGCCCCTTCTTCCTTTCATTATTTTTAGCACTCCTTGCAACAAGCCCAACCAGATAAAACCCCAGGAGCAAGAAAACAGCCTCACCTAAATTTCTGGCTGCAATTTTGGGCTTTAGACCTGAGTCAACCAGTACAGTTCCAATCCTTTTGGAGGTCCTGGCAGTTGCGGGGAAATCCTGGCACCTTTCCCCAGTGCCTCCCCTCCTCCACCTCACTGTTTTCCATGCCAGAACGCAAAGTGGCCAGTGATTGATGGGCCCAGGTTCCTGGTAACCGCACCCAATGGCCCAATCCTCCTCCCTTACCCAATCCCTCCCCTGTCCCTATTCAGATATCAGATTGTCTCATGTTGGTCCCTGAGGTCCCATTAATTAAAAATACATCCAATTAAATGGCAGGTGAAAACGTGCTATTGAAGCTCCACCCCCCCCCCACAAGACCCAGCTTGGTCTCTCCACCCCCCCATCTCCCTTTTAAGGCTCAGCTGTGCTTTGAGCTGAGAAAAAAAATAGAGAGGAAGCAAGAGGGAGAGAGTAGAGGAAGACATAGGGATGGGATATGATTGGGGGGCAATTTGAATCTCTGCCAGGGTAGCATGTGCCAGCCTAGGATGGTGGCACCATGCCCTGGCATCTAATTTCTGGAGGTGTGAGTAAGTTCAGTCAGCTGGGTACCCACCGTCATTTCTCTTAAAGGGGCACAGGGCAGTCAGAGGGTGTGGCTAGCTGTGCTGCCCTCCTTCTGCACTTGGTGGATGAAGGGCAGAAGTGTGAATGGTAGAGGGGCCTTAGGAGGGTGTGTGATGTTCAGGGGCTGGGAGAATCTGAGGTCTCCATTCTTGGCATATCTTTGCTCTTCCCCAGACTGGGAAGATATAATGAGGAGCCAGCTAGGACCCAGGTGGCATGGCATGGCAATGCTCCCAAATTTGGCTGTGCCCATTTCTGCCCAAAGGAAAGCTGAAAGAAGGATGGAAGGAGCCATAATTAGGGTAAAAGCAGATCGGGTCAGATAGGATAAAATATGTAAAGAAAAATGTTCATGTGGGCACCATGTCCCCTAGCACCTTATAGGTAAGAGGACTGGGTGGACCTGTCCTGCTTGCCCTTTTTCTAGGCAAAAAGCAGCAGCAGCAGTATAAAGTCACCTTTGCCTGGCTGTCTAGCAGACTGTGAGTAGGGCATCTCCCTTGATGAGCACTAACCACTCCCATTCTCCTCCATGCTTCTGGTATTGCCAGCATTTTGCTAAGGAAGACATATGCCCCCTGAAAGCCCTTTGGCCCCAAGCAACACAAAACTAATGGATACTGTTAGCTGTTTGAAGAGCAGTTAGGAAAGTAGGGGTGACTCACGGTAGCACTCAGAATCTAGGCAGGAGTGGGGGGTTTGCCAACTCAGGGCCCCCGCCTGGCCTCCTTGGCAGCCTCAACACTCCTCACTTCACTTTAACACTAATTGGAGATTTTAATCTGTGCTGCTGCTCTGCTTGGGGTGCTGGGGGGAGCGCCAGCTGTGCAGCAATTCCAGCAGCACCGACTGTTTAATCAAGCTGTCCTCCTGGGGAGGGGCCCTCAGGCATGGGGGTAAGAAGGAGGAGGAGGACCTCTGTCATCTCCCTTAGCCTATTCAGCCTGGAAGGGCTTCACGGAAACTGAGGGTCAATTATGGGGTCTCCTATAAGGGCCCTGTTGCCATTTTGCAGCCCTAGAAGAGCTATCACGTAGGAGGCGCATAAGTCAAAGCAGCCCACCTTCCCTTCCTGCTTTCTGACACCGTTTTTTAACTCCGAGCCCTGGAGTGTCCTGAGGTGTATCCAGCCACTCTGGCCGCAGACACCTCTAGACCATCTTGTATTCTGCAGGTCTGTGCTGAGGGATGTGACAAGGTGAATCACTCTCCCAGGCTTTAGCCCCCCACTGCACACTTTCCCATTAACAAAGATACTTTTCCTAGAACAATTATATAAGATTTTCACCCTAAAAACCTCAGACACCCCAACCTCTAAGTCATAAAGTGACTCCTGTGGAGGCAGGGGGACAGCGGAGTGACAGCTAGAGCTTGCTATACCCTGAGGGAGAGAAGCACCTGTACAAGGTATTCAGTGCCTGGAAACTAGTGGCTTTCCAAGTTCAGCTGGGAATAAGATAGGCTACTAGGACATAATGTTTTGGGTCATAGGCTATTCTAAAAGAAGAACAAGTGGTACCCACCATTCTTCTGGGGTTCCAGGTCTCTGGGGGTGTTTCTGAACTTTTGTCTTGGGGAAAGGGTGCCCTCCACTTGCAGTCTGTCTGCTCAAAGGCCTGAGTTTTAATTGGTTAACAGTGCCCTCGTGTGGCAGAAACCACGACTGCAGCTGCCCAACTGGCAGGGCGGCTCTGTGGGTGGGATCTAGAAACCTGGTTGACACGGGGCTGAGTTGTGAATGTTGGTACTCTCTATGCCATCAAGGCAGACCACGTATACTTACTGTTTGACTACTCACAGGGACATTTCTTGCTTTCTAAACCTGCCCTCTCCCTCTACCCATCCCTTCCCTCCTTCTTCACCTCAAACAGTGTGTAGGCCTACCAGGAGAGGGAGCACCTTATCTAGAGGTGACACTTGGGCCTGTTGTTTGTGCTGTTAGGATTGCAGGGGAAAGAGGGGAGGTCTCCAGTCAAGAGGATAAGCTGGCTCGGCACCTGTGGCTCAAGTGGCTAAGGTGCCAGTCACATACACCTAAGGTGGCAGGTTCGAATCCAGCCTGAGCCCGCCAAACAACAATGATGGCTGCAACCAAAAAATAGCCGGGCGTTGTGGCGGGCGCCTATGGTCCCAGCTACTTGGGAGGTGGAGGCAGGAGAGTCGCTTGAGCCCAGAAGTTGGAGGTTGCTGTGAGCTGTGATGCCAAGGCACTCTACCCAGGGGGACAGCTTGAGGCTCTGTCTCCAAAAAAAAGAGGATAGGCTGATGTCACCTCCAATGCACAGGAGGCAAGGAGATGCTCTACCTTACCCCACCACCACCACACCCCAACTCTCCACAGGCCTCAGAAGAGAGCTGACACCTGAGTTCAAGACAGGATGAAACCTATTGGTTGATTCTGCCCTACTGCCACTGTCATCCATTCTCCACTCCCTGGTAGGAGCTAGAAATAAGTTGGACAGACAGATTTTTAGAGCCTAAGATCCTGGTCCTGAAATACAGATACCAGATAATATACTTTTCCCTCAATGGCTTAGTGCACGTAGCTCAATGGTTAGGGTATCAGCCCCATGCATGCACTGGGGCTGGTGGGTTCAAGCCTCGCCAGGGCCTGCTAAACAATGACAAGTGCAACCAAAAAATAGGCAGGCATTGTGGTGGGCACCTATAGTCCCAGCTAATTGAGAGGCTGAGGCAAGAGAATCGCTTAAGCCCAAGAGTTTGAGGTTGCTGTGAGCTGTGACGCCACGGCACTCTACCAAGGACAACATAGTAAGACTCTGTCTCAAAAAAAAAAGATCCAGGTACTCTTTTGGGATACCAGGTCACTGGGAAGAATGTCCATCTGGGGCTTCAGACTTCTATCCCCCCAAAGAAAGCATGTCTGTCATTTCACTCTTTCTTTCCCATATCAAATATTGTTTACTGGTCCCATCCTGCACTCTCTAAGTGGGGAAAAATTATCCTGAACTACAGACAAAGAGATGGAATTCTGAGACCAGGAGGCTCTCTAAAGATAAGAGCTGGAAGTAAGCAAGAGAGCTGAATTATCAAGTCTTTCACCTTGTTGGAGATATTTAATAACAATATTTACTCCCAGAGAGAATCCAACAACTCTGTGGGGGTTGATGCATAGGGGAGTAGCATACCTACCGGCAGACGAGAAGGGTTGGGTGGGTGCTGGAGGCTGGTGACCTGGGCATTAGAGATGGAGGAAAAGGCTCACAGGCCTTTACTTCTGGTGTCTCACACAATGTTGGGACAGGTGAAATCTCTCATTGAAACTGGAAAGGAGGTGGAGCAGCTCATTAGAAGTAGTGAAAAGGGATAGCACTGCCCTATTTTGACTCAGAAAATAGCTTCTTGGGAAAGAAGAAGATAGCAGGGCTGTGCAATGAATTGGGTGGTAGGCCAGCTGTCTTTGAGAAGGCTCAGAGTAACCTAGTAACTGACATTAGTAGCCCACAATAGAGAGATATCCATTAGCACAACTGGCCAAGAAGAAAGAACAGAAATGACTGCTAATGCCAAAAAAGAGGGTTACCCATTCCAGTTGGAAGGGAGAACTTATTAACCAGAAGGTAGAACACCCAGAATAAGGTAAAATAAAAAGCTAAGGAAAAACAAAGCAAAACAAAAAAAAAAGGTGAGGAAACTACTTTGAAGATCTTTGGGAATAAGAAACTTCCCTGAGACCAGAGGTGGGGTAGAGGTAGGGTTCTCCCATATAAAAGCAGGCCAGGGCTCGGCGCCTGTGGCTCAAGCAGCTAAGGCGCCAGCCACATACACCTGAGCTGGTGGGTTCGAATCCAGCCCAGGACCACCAAACAACAATAACGGCTGTAACCAAAAAATAGCCAAGCATTGTGGCAGGTGCCTGTAGTCCCAGCTACTTGGGAGGTGGAGGCAAGAGACTCACTTTAGCCCACGAGTTGGGAGGTTGCTGTGAGCTGTGATGCCACAGCACTCTACCCAGGGCGACAGCTTGAGGCTCTGTCTCAAAATAAATAAATAAAATAAAATAAATAAAAGCAGGCCAGTGGCCTCTGATTGGCTTCAGGTCCCTACCTGGCTTTAGATTCTGTGAAAGAGACTGACTTTGCCAGGATCTCAAAGTGAGGTAACTGATGGATGTCATCGAATTCCTTGGGGGCCATCCCTGCTGTTGCTGCCACCTGTAAAAGAAAATGACAGGCTATATGAGACAAGGGACTAGAAAACTAAAGAGTGTCTCTGATCTTTCAACCAGGGAGCATGGCATTGATAAGTAATAGTGATGACAGTTATGGTTCTTCCAATTCTCTTAAACCTGAATTCCCCAGAAGGATTCAGATGAACCTTAAATATACTCCCAGAGAGAGTCATAACTGTTCTAAGATTCTTATCTCCAGGGAACTAGCTCCCAGGCTGATAAAACCATAGTTCCTATACTTAAAAAGTTAAGTTGGGAAATTCAACAGAAATAAGGGCAGTGAAGGTTAATGGTTAATATAAGGCTCATGCAAGAAGGTGACTTGGAGGCCACCTAGTTTTAGATCAGATCACCAGCTTGGAGTTGTAGTTCTCTTGTTCACAATAGCTTCTTCAGGAAGGGCTCCGAGGAGGAAAACAAACAAACAAAAAAATCCCAACCACAAAACAGAAAGGTTTGCGGGACAGCAACTTGATACAACTTGGGCAAATAGGTCTATCATATATTTCCTAGGCAGACACAAATTTGCATGGAAACCAACTCTACCTTCTCACTGGCTATCAATTAGGATGTGATGGACAAAATGTAAAGGATATACAATGGGACCTATTTCTTTGTCATCAGCAAACAATGATCATTTTGCAGATCCCTCTGCCCTAGACTCATAACTCTAAGCTGCCTGTGACTTCTCTTCTCTTCAAGGTTCTGCTTCTAGCTTAGGAATGCTTTAGCATTCCCTTCTTTGCTCATCAGTGGTTCCCAGACCCATATGTCCAGAGAAAGGAAGCTTTGAAAGGAAATGTAGATACATTCAGGAGAGGTTCAAAAAGGAAGGGAAGTTTCAGCACCAGAGTAAAATGACTTACAGAACCTACCATGCATGTCTGCCAACTAAGCACACTATTTAGGGTATTTAAGCCATTGTGGAGCACCACACACCACCTTCCTTCTCCCTCATCAAAGGAGACCACCAAACAACTCAAAACTAAAAATAAGGGAAAGAGAATAAAGGGTCCCTTCCCCAATTTTCCTGTAATCTCAAAAAATATCTCATTTTGCTCTGAATTGTATAATCTTGTCTCTCATTCAGAGGCCCCTCCCCCACCTTAGTTTTCTAGCAGATGTGATATGCTTTCTCTTTTCCTTTTGATTTTTCTTTTCAATATTATAGCAGTATTGAAATGCAAAGGAGTATGAGTTGAGATTTAAAGTAAATTTCTTACATTGTCTCTGAGGATCTTTTCCTGCTATTCAGAGATGGTGGCAAAATGCTATTTGAATTTTGGGGTAACTCTGAGAGCATCAGCATCTTTTGCCATGGCTTCCACTTACTTCTCAATGAACCAAAAGAGTCTTTGACTCTAATCAGAGGTTCTCAACCTGTGGGTCGCGACCCATAGGAACTGTATTAAAGGGTTGCGGCATTAGGGAGGTTGAGAACCACTGCTCTAAATAAATATTACACTTGTACAACTTGTATGTCACTGGAAGATTATTTTTTAAGGTAAAATACATAAAATTCCCCAGTTTTTTTTACTAATAACTTTTAAACCTTACCTTTCCCCCTCAATCTCTATCCCTCCCTCCTCAAAATCTCATAGCCCGGGACAGGCATGGTGACTCACACTCGTAACCCTAGCATTTTGGGAGGCTGAGGCATAAGCATTGCTCGAGGCCAGGAGTTCAAGACCT
>NW_003852413.1:24432387-24445432 GCF_000181295.1 Otolemur garnettii
CTTAGGTGATTCTCTTGCCTCAGCCTCCCGAGTAGATGGGACAACAGGCACCTGCCACAACACTCGGCTATTTTTTTGTTGCAGTTTGGCCGGGGCCAGGTTTGAACCTGCTACTCTTGTTATATGGGGCCAGCGCTCTACCCACTGAGCCTCAGGCGCCACCCACACTTCCCTTCCTTAAGCCTCACTTTCCTACTCTGTAAAGTGAGAGTCTGGATTACATGACCTCTTTTTTAGGTCTATAGATCTATGATTCCTATAAAGGAGAAGACAAAAGTGTCCTTCTATCAGGAAGTAAGACATTCCTGCCCTTCACACCTTGTCTCTGGGCCACTGCAGAGAAAAGCTACCCTATAGATGGCTGTCTTTCTCTTGCAGGCTTAACTAAAAGGACAAGTGAATTCTAGTAGGAGGCCCTCCCTTAAGTGCCAAACTCCTTCCACTAAGAGGAAAAAGAAATTAAGGACTAACCTTGAATCTTGATAAAGTAGATAGGAGATTGAAGGCAGGTATGAGGCAGGAAGGAGGGTGATAAGCATGTCCCCACCCCAGACTGAGCACACATTTGGCTTTGCCCTAGGGAGTTCCATATAAGTAGTGGCTGCAAAGCTAATTCAACTGTGTGTGGACAAAAGCAAGGGCATGTGTAAATATATCCACAGCATTGATATAAATGTCTAATCAATGTCGATATACAGTCTTATTCTCCCCTATGTTTGGCTGCAGGTACCTGTAACAAGACTTGGTAGGAGGGTAATACAACATCTTATGCTTCCCCCTTCCCCAAAGTTGGAATGGAAGAGACACTAAGACAGGAGCTACTTGGCTTCCTATAAATTGTTTTGTCCTTCCTCACAGCTGCAATCAGAAGCTAAGGGCTCCCGCAGGCCTTGTTCTGATCTGCTGCAGGCAATGGAGGGTTTTTGAAACAGAGAGGACTTGGCTGCGGCCCCGTTTCAGCTGCCATTGGGGCTGGCTAATGGGCTCATTCGGGAAGACCCCCGCCTGCTGCACTAAAGAGTCCCCTGCCGACCCCCTCCCCAGTCCCAACCCAATTAATAAATGGGGGCTCCCACTTTATGGGTCTGGAAGCAGGAATCAGAGATACAAATGACCCCCAGGGAGGGACAGAAAAAGGTCTTCCAAGAATCAAGCCAGAGAATTGCGCATCCACAGGCACATACTGCCACAGGCTAGTCATATCCCATTTTCCAAGCATTAAAGGGGAAGAAACTAGGAAAAACTGTATTTTCTTTCCCAGATCCAGAGGAAGATCACATTCCTGAAGTCTGTGGGCACACCCCAGCAATAGACCTTTCTTGCCTAGTTCTCCAACCTGAAAAGGGCAGGGTCAGTGCCTCCTCCTAGAATATGCAATACTGAACACAGACATATCCCACTACTGGCTAATAAAGCAAACACTTTCTACCTTAAAAACAGAGGTTCCCTCTTATCAAGTTTTCATTTCATCCCTATAAACACCACAAATGTCTTGGGATCACCACTGTGAGGTTATCTTTTATTTCTCCCCTCATATCTAAGCTGTGATCAAGCCCTATTAATTCCTGTGTAACTACCTCCTTTCTCCTGATTCTCCTTGTAAGCCCTCACTGCCTCATGTCTTGGCAAGAAAAACAATATTCTAGTGAACTTTTCAGCTTCCTTGACTTAGTACTGCTATAAGTCTTCAACATAATTTTCCTCTCATCATGTTCTATTCCATTATGCTTACTAAATCAAATTCCTCATTCAAGCCAACAAGTTTCCTTCTCCAACTTCATTTTCTAATATTCCCTCATTCCCTACCATTCTAGTCAATTTATAGTCCTCTTCACAAAATACACCCAAAATGACCCCTCTTCCACGAGTCTCCTTCCTCTGCTTACTTCTGTTCCACATCCCTTATTTTCTTTACTTGCAAATAATTACTTCTGATTAACTCCACTTTTTCTATTCTTTGGTTTCCTCTTACTAAGGTACTATTTTATAACTTGCATTAACATGTTGACTTATAAATACCAATTCCCTACTCTCCACCAAGTGTAAGACTTAACTCTCCTACTAGCCCAGAAGTTTTCTAAAGGTAGAACGCTCCCCTAGTCTTCTCCCTTAGAGGTTATCCTATACTTAGGACATGACTCTGCTAATGATATTAATGTTCCCCACTGAAGTAGCCCTCATGATCTAACTCCTGGGATATTATATCAAACAAGGAACACAATCTTATTATCACTGTCAATTTTCAGACTGCCACATGTCCTGAACTTGACATTAAGTCTTTCCAAAATTCAGTTTCATGACTTCAAAGTCATAACAAAACAAAAAACAAGCATGGTCACCAAAGGAATTTGTTTATCTCCTTGATATATATAATATACAGGGGTTTCCCCCAAAATGTATATACATTTTAATAGAAAAAGCTATCCTATTCATGCTGTTGCATGGTGACACTAGCATTCATTTAATTAATGACATCTTTTGAGCAAGCATCATACTATACATTGCTACTGTAATTCAATATAGCTTCTAAAAGTAATACATAGATAGCATCTCTTAAAATGCATATACATTTTTTGGTACTCCCAGTATAAATACTATTCCTTGTAAAGCTTCAGATAAGAAGTCCCATTTTGTTCCCTATTTCTAAGATTAATCCTATATTTTCAAGTCATGACTGATTTTCTAGAATGGAAATCGATAATCCCAGAGCCAACAGTACTCTTGTTCCCTATCCTGCCTCTAGTCATCACATTTTAGAAGGTCTTTGGGAATGGAGACGTTATTTGTGTGTCTTTCAACTGTTTGGCAAATACTTCCCTTTGATTAACCTCACTCTCACAGACTCTTCCCTTCTAGGTTAGCAGTGTGTGGTTAGAGAGGGAAAAATGGTCTGCCACTCCCCTTTATCTCCTACATATTGCTAGGATAACAAAAAGGATTTGCTTTTATTCTTTCCATCCCTTAGTCTTAAGATGCTTAAACACAAAGATAGCACTTAGCTCAGTGCCTGACACAGTGGGTACCCAACAAAATGACCTTTATTAAAGTATGTCTTTGTAGTATACTGTTGGTACTTCTCTCTCCTTTCTTCCTCCCTACGCCACAGGTTTCCCAACTTTTCTGGGTATGTGTTTTCACTGGTCAAAGATGGCATTGAAGTAAACTGTTCTCTTACAGCTCTAACATTCTGTGACTAATTTACATATTCTGGTTTGTTCTATGCCCTGTACCCTCATTTGGATCTAAAGTGAGGGAGGAAGCAATACTAGTCTCCATTTTGACATAAAATACGTAAAGCCACTTGCAAGAGTTAAAATTCAAATACAAAGAACTTTTTAATGTGATGAATCCATGTCATTTCTTCCTTACATCTGAATTACTGTCTTCAACTATGTAGATAGCAGTGTTAAGTAAATGCCCTTATGTAAGTTATTTGCTTAATGTATTTGCCTATATTTTCTAGTTTCCTTATAGAAAATGTCTTAATAGTATCTTCTAGGTTCTAGGCCCATCCTCCAACCCTAAAAATAGTATTACTGTAATCAAGGGGAACTCTAGTCATAATAGTGCTTTTACCAGGACCTCCCTAAAATGAACTGTGAACCTCTAAGACAATTAATCCTTAAATTTACTAGCTCAATCATAGTTTTTCCTTCCATCCATATCCTTTTCTCTTCTTTAATATTACCCCAAGTCTCTTTCTGCAGCCCAGCAACCAGACTACTCTAGTTCTCCCTTCTTACCCTTATTTCTACGTCTTTCTTATATTGGTTCATTTTATGAGCCTTTTAGTTCTGTAACAGAAATTGCAAATACAAGGCCAAACTAAGAAGTTCCTGAATTTATAAAAGGGACCAGGCTCTTAAGCTTTCTCTAAGTCTTTGAATTCAGCCTGCTTTCTCCAGGGCTGAAAATACTCAAAATTATATTAGTCTTGGTGCAGGAAGGGTGTCTGTCTACAAGCTGATTCTTACCAAGGGTGTCCCTTATTCGGTATTGCTGTAGTTCTGAAACACAGAAGGAAGGATCCCCTTTTAGAGATCGCCCATCAGATAGAGAAAAGATACCCACCAAGACCCATGCTTTCGTCTTCACTTAGCTCTGACTGCTATTTTGTGGCCCTTAAAAAAATGTCTTCATGCTGCCTCCTTCAGGTTTGGTTTAGAAAAAATGTCCTTCATTCCTTTAGAACTATCAACACTAACTTTAGTTTACAATCATACCAAAGCAAGACATTCAAAATCCATCTATTTCAGGTCCTAGGGAGTCTAAGTGAATTTACTTCACGGCTATATTCTCTTATTCCACAGAATTCTGATGTAGCTGAGGGCTGCATATTGAGAATGCTTCACTAACAACTACCCATCTAGAGGGTACTGAGACTAACTTACCTCTCAGCCTTTCTCTCAAACTGAGACTACTAATTTTTGAGATGAGAGATAAATGAGAGAAACCCAGTGGTCAAAGTGTTTTGGTACTCCTGTGATTAATCACCAGGACATCAACACAGCTCTTTTCTACTAAATACCAAGACCTTGTTCTAACCAAGCTTTACTTCCCACAGATACAATCTGCAACTGAGCTTAGTAATGTCATCAGCAAAAGCAAAAATCTCAGGATATAGAAGACAATAAAGAGGTGAAGGTTGAAAGAGGGGAAGCAGGACGACTGAAAGATGATGCCTTTCCTGGCCAGTAAAAGAAACTCTGATAACCCACATAATAAATTAAAAGTCCTTTCAGAGTTCCTAGCATTAAGTATGGTTATCTTGCTTTCTCCTCCTTTTCCCACCCTGTAAGTTGAGGATCTGGATAGACATTTGTCTTCTGAATTGCCTCTCAACTTTAAGAAATAGAAGTAATTCTAAATACCCAGCAGGGGTAAGCAATCAATACCTATGATACACCTGAATCATTCCAGTTGAATAGTGAGAGAAAGGAAAACAGGAAATGGAAAGAAGTAGGTGGATAAGAGATGGAGAGATAGCTACATACAATGAGTAAAGTACCACTGATAATACCTTTAGGTGTTGTACTATCAGCCTTTCAACCTTAGCTTGGCGTAATCTACCACTTATCTTAAGAGTATTTCCAAGGCTAGGCTATAGGAACATTAGAGGTGTTCTCACATATGAGAAGTGCCACACCTGGACAGTTAAATTAACCAGTGTCCAGGAATGCTCACCTTGGTGCTCAGGACAACCAGAAGACTCAGTAGTTCCGCCTGTCCCTTGGAATGATTGAGTATTTCCTCACTTGAGGAACTCCCCATTCCCACTCCAGTCAGCCCTTCTGAATGATTAAGTTGTGAGAAATCACTCAATAGCTAAAAATCAAGCAAGCTAGGAAGAGGCAATCTTTAATAAACAATGGAAATCCCAGTTCAACACCAAGAGCATTAACTGTTAAATTTCTTTTGAGTCATTAACTGTACAGTTAAGGATGGCTGTCTAGGAAAGACAGTGCCTAAGAAATTAAGGTACTGAACAGTACGGTTTCTATTCAGAAATGGCTCTGGATCTGACAGGAAAAAAAATGTAGGTTAGGTCTCAGCTTTTAGGCCCAGAATTGAAAAGACAGTCACTGCTATGAAGTAGACACAATATCCTCTAGTAGGTGGAAGTTCACCCCCTGATCATAAACTTACAATTTATATAAAGATCTAAAATTAATTCATTTTCTCTGGAGACTAATCAGGAACACATCCTTTCAAAAACTGGAACATTTGTGAGCTCTCCATTCTCCTTCCAAGATGAGGCTTAGCCCAGAGGTAAGGGAACACCACTCAAATTTTTGAGGATTCAAAAACTGACTAGCCACCCTCATTATCACTTTTTGTATTCAGCTTCCTCCTAATTTCCCTTGCTCTGGTGTATCCCTTTACCTTGTATGACTTGCTGACTCCACTATTCCCTTCCTTTCTCCTGATGGATTTTATCTGCCCTTTGCCTATTTATCGTAACTAGCAGGATTGTAGCACAAACTACAAGGGAAAAAATTATCCTCAATGTTCTAAACCATGAAAGGGAAGGGAACCCAAGTCTCTCCTCAGGTGGAGATGGGAAAGACTTTGGAAATAATAGGGATTTTAACTTTGAAACAACTTTGATTCACTTTCTGGATTGGCAATACATCAGAAAATCTTAATAGACGTAGGGATACTAATCCCTATGCAGACCCTGTTTTGTAACAACATGGGAAATAGGGTGGGGTGCTGGAGAGTCTGGTTTAAAAGATTCTTTTAGGTATAAACGGCCTCTTACTGACTTCCCTTGATGACAGTTGAGCTCTAACCCACTTACCTCTCCTATCAGGAGGAGTCAGGGTACATGAAGCTCAACTCTTTTGATGACCTGGTACTGCCACTGTTTGTGTAACTGTTTTCTATTTTTTAAAAAAATCACATTTTATTGCTCCCCCAACTCATTTTTTATTCTCTAGTTTCTAGTCTAGTGTTTTCAAGCACCTTTTCAAATTCAGAGGTCTTTTTCTTGGGGGTGGGGGGGTTAATGAGTCTACAGTGATTCTGAGGTAGAAAACCCCTAAGATAAAGTGGAGGAAAAATGTCCTTTATATATAATTAGATATGCTTACAGGGTACAGATTAAGAAGTAAATGCAATGGAGCAAAAGTGGTATAGTAACAGGAAATATTTAATTTTCCAATCTCCACTTTCCATTTTTATAAACTGAAAGAAAAAAATTTAATATATTACAAAATATCTGTACATAGACAAGGTACACCCAATGGGGGGCAAAAACAAGAGAGAGAAAGGAATACAGTGTCAGGAACCTAAATCAGGGAGAATGAGGTGGCAACTGACACTTTTCTGATGCAGCATCTCTCTCAAAACCTGCTGGTAACCATTTTAGCACTGTAACTATATATGCATATTATATATACACACACACATACAAGTGGTTGGGTGATGTCTATGGCATAAGCTAACATAAATCCTACTTACAAATTTATGCTAACTGCCCTGCTTTAAACGTATAGATCTGAAATAGTTTTCAAATCCTTATCGTTCCTATGGACAGTTGAACAAAAAAACTAAGGAAACTGGGTCAAGCACATTTGTTTTCAAAAAACAGAAAAATGATCACGGTCAAACCAGTTCTGCCTCCCATCCATGAACAGAATCTGATTTCTCATCTGTTCAAAATAATGTATTTAATAGACTTAATATTTCCCATGGTACAATAATTAAAACAAAATAAAGCCAAAACCACTTTTGAATGGAATTAATTGGGTTTGTAATTTTCAAATAGTCAAAAGCTGAAATTCTACCAAACCTTTACTTCCATCACATTAATAGATAACATAGCTGAAAAATTAACAAATACCTTTTCTTCCTCCACACAGATTCCAGGATATTTAAATGAGATTTCCTCTGCTTTTAGAAATAGTCAAAATTACCAAACTTTTTTTCACTTTAAAGGTTAGATTCCTCAAATGGGGGTGGGGGTGAGATGGGATCACACATACACATACACACACTCATGCACACATTCACCCCCTTCCCTAGTGGGTTGAGGGAATGGAGGCTTGAGTAAATTATTTAGGACATTTGGCATAATTAAAAATAAGGGGTGGGCAAGGGGAGAGAAAAACATTATTAATGACTGCTGATAACCAAAGTACAATGAAAATATATAGAAAATTTTATTCATATTTGATGGGAAACCAAATTTTTTCACTGAACAGATACTTCTAAAAGTATCCCAGGCTCAGGCTCTTTAATCAGAAACAGGGGAGTAGGGCCCAATACCTCAAATTCAAATATTCTAAAATACTAAGGCCCATGTCTGAGGACTAAGAAGTCAACAGACAGAAGGTTCAGATGAACTTTAATACAATTTATAAATAGCATGTCAGTGAGTCAAGTAAATATAACTGGACACACTGATATAAAAAGCCATCAATGCCCAAATGGCTAGAAGTTTCTCTTTCTCTCAATGTTTGGCCTTGAGGGCAAGGCCAGATCAAAAAACAGAGAATAAAGAAATACACACAACAATATCTACCTATTTCAGTAACAGGGAAAAATAATCTTCAAGTAAGTATCTGGAGAGGGTTCTTCTTTCATTTCTTTAATTTATTTTTATTAATGCACCTTTCTAAGATTTTATTTTTTTAATATAAGAACTTGGCATTGAAATTGAAACTTGAGTTTTGAAAAACTATACTCCATAATGCTGAGCACGTTTGACTTTCCTTTGAAAAGGGGGCTAACCTACGTTTCACAAAGGTCTAAGTCTGTGTAGATAAATTATATGACATGTACCTGTTTTTTAAACACTCTATATGCTGGTACTCAAAAATGGAAGCCACAATGAGAAGCATCCCAAGTTATCCCATCCATTGGCCTTTCCTTTTTTCATTTCCTGTTTATGATAAGGTAATGTTCTTGCTAGGAAGCCACAATTTAACCCCTTTTACCAAACCAAAACCAATCTCTTTGCAGGAAAATCCCTAAAAGAATTGGCAGGATATACGTGCTGGGATGTGTATATGTCAATACTGTTCTTTCTTATGGTATGCTGTTTTAAAGTTTGTTTTTTTTTTAAGGTATCAGGTATTGATATAGCTTCAGAAAAATTCCCATCCTAAACTAGGTTACATTTCCATGTATTTTCAGGATGTGTTTTTTTTTCTTTGACAATATCACAATGCTTTGTTTGAAAGGCTTCTTGACATAAAAATATATGTGTAAACAATATGCTAAATGCTCCTATTAGCCTTCTAGGTATGGAAGCATTATCTCTAACCATAGCTCAACAGCAATGTTCTAGGCTGTGGCATTTAGAAGTCATCTTCCCCGTAAGAAAATGGTTTAAAAAAAACCAAAACATTTTAGAATTGAAGAGTTACAGAGAACAATGTAGGAGTTTGAATTTCCTTTCCTTTATTACAAAAAAAAAAAAAATAACCCAAATTCCTGGGCAACCCAAATTTTTTTTTTTCCAAACAAATGCCTCAAGGGGGTGTAGGATAGGGACAGAAATGGAGAAGGAAAGAGAGAGGGATGGAGAGGGCAGAGAGAGGAAAGAGAAAAAATGGAAGAAATTAGGCAAAGGCTACCTACTAGCCCAAGAATGCCACTTTCTACAACCTGCTTCATGGGCATATCTTTTGTCAAAGTGGAGCAAACTTTATGGATGAGTAATTTATTTGGAAAAAAGGTATGTTCAAGATGCTCAATGGGGAAAAAAAGTGTTCACGTAAGAGCAAACTGTGAGATGGTGGAGAGGAAGAAAACATTTATTTCAATCAGCCAGGCCACTCTGTTTCCCTTATAGCAAAAGCCTAAGAGCAGCTCAAATTCTGTGAACACTATTCTCTTTACAAGAAAAAACAAACAAACAAAAAAACCCCACCTAAATTAAAATTTGAAAGAAAGAAACCACACAGAACCCTCCCACAAAACTTTAAAAAACAAAGAGCCTCTCCTGAGCCATCTCAAAACTGAAACTGTTTTCTATCTTCTGCTCAAGAAGTGCAGGCAATGAGCTAACAAAACATTTACTTTTCAATTTAATGACCTCCATATTCTCTACTCATATCTACTAGGTAGAGCTGAAGTAGTGACTTTAGCCCATCCAGGGAGAACTGGTGCCAACATCATTATTTTCTAAGTCGCCTGCTAGTAGCAAGTGAGCAAGGAATACAACGGACAGCTTTGCAGTAGCCAAGTGCAGATGATTACCTCGCTCTGGCAAGTGATTTCATTAAAAGTTCAGAGGACTGGATGGAAGGATGGATAGGGAAGGAATCTTTCAGGACACTGAAGTCTCTGGGTTAGTAAGGAACTCCTCTCCCTCTTCCCCCTCTTGGTGGGACTCTCGTAGGCCCTCGATAGAGTTTTCCATAAGCAGAAGACTGAGCTGGGGCCCCCCAATGAAGGCCTGCTCCTGAGCTGCTGGCCCCAGTGGTTCCTGGCCCCAGCTCCCCATAGTTTTGCAATTTGGTCTCTGCATGTACCACAGAGTTGCTGCTTCCCTCAGCCTTCAGGAATGGTTGCCCGACCACCGAGTGTAATGCTAAGGGGACCCTGGCAAAACGGAGGTCCTGGTCCCCTGGAAACTGCACTGACCCCGTGCCCTGGTAACTGCTGGACTCCCCAAGGTGGCTCACAGAGCCTGAGAAGGTCCTGTTCTTCACCAGGGTCTGGACCAAGGATTCTGTCAAGGCTGGACCAGAACTGCGTTCATCAGTGTCAGTGGCACTGAACCCTGTTTCAGGCCCATCAGTGTTTCCGTAAGTCCTGTTTGGATGGGGTCGGGTGGAGTACTCCATTGGTCTCAAGGCCTGGTGCTCATGTGGCAGGTGGCCAGGAGGCTCTGCTTCAGGCTGGGATAAAAGTTGCAGCAAGGCGGCTGTCACGGCTGGATTCAACTCCTGGGGGCCGCTGGAAAGATCGCCTTCAACCAGAGGGGGTGGAGGTGGCGGCGGTGGAGGTCCGGGGGGCTCAGGGGGCCTCTTCTCTGGTGGAAGAATGTGAGGAGGACATGCTGTGGAAGGGTTACTTCTTTTAAACACCATCTTAAAAATCACATGTGATTATAAACACATACACACACACACACTGCCCAACATAAACAAATATCAATATAAGTAACCAGATATATAAAGACTGAAAAAATCTTTGGATTAGGAAATTGCAATCTATAAATAAAACCAAGTAATTAAAACAATTGCATTCTGGATCTAACAGTTGGTGTAAAAAGATCATGTTTTTCAAATGATTGCCCTGATTTCTGTCTGAGATTTCCTTCCTTAAAGAAATGTTCTAATATGTAGGCTGCTAGCAGCTTCCCTACCCCTTTTTGCTGTTAGATCAGAACATTAATGAAAACAAAGCAGAAGGAAGATGAGTGGGAACAATATACATGCTATGGTCACATTTCTAAGACATAATCTTGCTGTACAACAGAGACCTTTTATGGACTTGGCTAACACATTTTACAGAACATTTGATGATGTAATGTTAACCTGAAATAGAACTTAAAAGAATATACAGGAGAGATGAAATAAAGTAAAACTTTTCATTACCATCATGTTAAAAAAATACACTTGCTTCTCCAAACTTTAGTCACCTCTCCCCATAATCACATTCTGAAGAAAGTATATTAACCACCATATTATCATTCAGCTTCCTATGTAACAGTAATAATAAAAACTAAAATAACTTTCCATCATAATTTCTATTTTGTTTTCCTACCTCTTGCATTTTTTTCCAGGCTATGAAAAAATAAATCACTATAGCAATGTCATGCAGAATGGGACTGTTGATAAACATCAGTTTATCTTGAAGACAGTGACAAGCACCAAAAATTTTGAAATGTGTTGAACTAATACTATATTCTGTCTTAACAAAGATCTTTTTTATGTGTCTTGAACCACTTCCCCAGACTTTCTTTTTTGTAGTTTTTGGCCGGGGCAAGGTTTGAACCCACCACCTCTGGTATATGGGGCTGGCGCCCTACTCCTTTCAGCCACAGGCACTGCCCTTTCCCCAGATTTTCTTATATCAACTGCTGGCTAAATTTGCTTATGCACAATAATCACTGTCTGAAAATGAACTCCTATCAGGTCAAGCGAGGAGAGATGAAAAATAGTGTGAGTCTGAGGACATAACAAAACTACTGAGACCGAAGTATAGTCAGAACAGTGCCTTTAGAGAAATGAGAATCACCCTGCTGAAGAAAAGGTTTAATGTTACGGGATATCTTCCAAACAACCAATTTTTTTTTTCCTGTGGAAGCATATTTTTAAAATGTCCATTTAGTCATTCTTTCATTATCTTAGCTGTGATATAAAGTCATTACTCAGACAAGCCAAAAACAGTTTTTAGTTATAGTTATTTTTGTAGCATATTTACCTTAAGTATTCTTTGTGAAGACAATGAGTAAGTAAGTTTGCATTCCCTTAGCATGCAGATGAAAGCACTCTGAAAACACTAGAAAACTGGAAGGTTGTACAGTAGGAAGATGAGGTCAGGTGCTATATGTAACACACAAGCAGAGTAACAACTGTCCCAGTTTGCCTGGGACTGAAAAGGTTCCCCAGTTACCAACTTTCAGTTTTAAAATCAGGACAGTTCAGGGATGAGCTGGTCAACCTACATACAGTATCCACCAAGGTACTTGTTGACTGATGGGTTGGTTGACTGGGTGGTGAAGGAAAATAAATTTAAAGACAAAAAATTAATTGTGGAAAATTCACACCTTAGAGCATAGACATGCTGAAAAAGGAGGGCTAACTAGACTATAAGCATTGATGGGTTACATAGCCTTTTACTTTCAACACTGTGTATCTCTCTCCATCAGAACATCACAGTACCAGTTGTTTTTATAAGTATTTTTGGACTATTCATGAAGTGAAACTATAGGTTTTTTTAATATCAAGGGTAAACAGAAAAATACATAATTGCAAAAGTGGGCAAATTTAAACTTACATTCTTCCATCTATATCACTTTTCATATCCAAACTTTGCCTTTTAAGTAAATAATTCTGTGTTTCAACAGGAGTAATTTGTGGCCTCACATTCTTTCATATGTGTAAAATGAAAATTCTATTCCAAAGTAGCAAAATAGATGGATTACAAAGAACTATTAAAATAAGGTTGATAAAATTTCTTAAGAGAATTAAAATATGAATTATAAATCATATTGTTATGAGATTTATGTGTTAATGTTCTCTTTTTTTGAGAAAGACTCTCACTTTATTGCCCTGGGAAGAGTGCCATAGCATCATCATAGCTCACAGCAACTTCCAACTCTTGGGCTCAAGCGATCCCCTTGCCTCAGTATTTCTATTCAGTAGAGACTGGATCTTGCTTTTTTATTGGAGACAGAGTATCACTGTGTCACCCTCAGTAGAGTGCCGTTGCATCCCAGCTCACAGCAACCCCAAACTCTTGAGCGATTCTCTTGCCTCAGTTTCCCATGTAGCTGGGACTACAGGCGCCTGCCACAATACCCGGCTGTATGTGTGTGTATATATATATATATGTGTGTGTGTGTGTGTGTGTGTATATATAT
>NW_003852413.1:24445484-24447245 GCF_000181295.1 Otolemur garnettii
AGGCGCCTGCCACAACGGCTGGCTATTTTTTGGTTGCAGTTATCATTGTTGTTTAGCAGGCCCGGGCTGAGTTCGAAGCGGCCAGCCCTGGTGTATGTGGCCAACACCCTAACCATTGAGCTACAGGTGCTGAGCCAGGGAATCTCACTTTTTGCTCAGGCTGGTCTCGAACTCCTGAGCTCAAGCAATCCACCCACCTCGGCCTCCCAGAGTGCTAGGATTACAGGTAGGCGTGAGCTACCACGCCTGGCCTAGTTTTTCTATTTTTAGTAGAGATGGGGTCTTGCTCTTGCTCAGGCTTGTCTCAAACTCCTGAGCTAAGCCACCTCATCTGGCCTGTATTAATGTCTCAATCTTTAACAGTCTGTACTAATGGATGGAGGTATTATTGAAATGTAAAAATAACTTAAAAACTTCACTTATTAGATTTCAGCCAACACTCTTTCCTATTAAGCACAGAATAGCAAACAGTAGCCATAGTGACAAGTTGTTAGCATCTCTAGCTTATAGTCTGCCCTCTGGTGGAAGTGCTAATGACTAATGAACAGTGAAATGGCACCAACTAAATACTCCAGGACTGACTGCGATAATTAGTTGTTGCATTTTATATTCTCCTCTAAACAGTAAATCCAACATCATCTGGCAACAAGCCAGACCTTATTTTCACCATTTGGCTGATAGCTTGTTGGCTCAATTGGTGAATTTCTTTCTTTTTTTTTTTTTATTGGGTGAAGTTCTTTCAATCACTATGCTATTTAACTTGAACCACTTCTTTCAAGTATTTTGATTAGAGGTGAAGTTGTGTGTGTGTGGAAGGGGTGTCAGAATCTGGGAGATAAGATAAAGAGGACTGCTTTAATTACGATTAATTAGACCTAGAGTCTTTAAACAATTGCAATCATGACACAGTAGCAAAATGGATAAAGAAGTAAGACTATAAGAGTTCTAGTTCTTGCCTTTGCCAATAATTAATTAGCAATAGGACCATAGGAAGACTTTAACCTCCCTGGATTGCAGTTTTCCTATCTGTAAAGTAAGGGGTTCATTTTATCTTTAAAAGTTTTTAAAGTCTTTACATATGAAAACAGGTTATATACTTGACCTGATACCAGCAAAAATAAAGCACGTGCTTTCTGCAACATCCATATGAAATGTGAATGCAGGACCCTAAAGTTGAAGATTAGTATACCTCTTCAGCCCTTGTGCCTCTTCTTATTCCCCAATTCATAGGGTCTTCATGAACAGTGAAAATTTCCAACGGGTTAAAAAACACTCAGTTAAGTAAAGATTTTGCAAATAGATTATAAGTCAGAATTGGTTAGAGAATTTAAACTTCTTTTCCCTCTATTAAATTTCATGTTGTGGTCATGTGAGATCAGGTGTAATATATTCCCTTTTCTTCTGATTATTTTTTGAGATTTGCTACGTTGCCCAAGCTGGACTCCAACTTCTGAGCTCAGGTGATTCTCCCAACTCAGCTTCCTGAGCACCTGGGACTAAAAGCATGCACATTTTTTCCTGTATAAAATGCTCACTTCCTGATCTGATGTCCATTAAATTATTTCTTTTAGAAACACAGATTTATATGCTTTTATATGCTATTACTTTTTTGGAAAAGAAACGGTGTTAATTATTTACTTAAAAATATTCCCAATTATTCTTCAGCAAATTAACAATGATATTTTATTAGTATTTTCTTGATTGTATCTTCCAGGTAAGACTCTGTTATCCAGCATCCACTCTGCTAGAGGTAAAAAAAAA
>NW_003852413.1:24447288-24461121 GCF_000181295.1 Otolemur garnettii
ACACACACACACACACACACACACAGAGGTTCAAGGTGCATTTCCTTGGTTAGAGAACACAAGGGCTTTACTTACCTACCTCCTAGGAAATGGAAAAACAATATATGAAAGGTGCTTTGAGAAGCTATGAAACTTAAATAAAAGAAGCTGGGCAAGAAATCTATCACTTGGTGCGTGTTCTCCTGTAGACTACAGAAAAACTGAAACTGAGGCCACTGATGTAAAAAAGAAAATGTTAAAGAAATTTTTAAGAGGATCAACAGCACCTGAGCTCAATGAGATTCATGACCGGTCTGTTTACCTGCTGCCTCCTCCTGTGGCATTGTGGGAGTTCTTCCGGGCCCCTGTGGCCCACTGTTCTTGTCACTGTTGTTTTCCTCCAAGCTGCCTGCTGGCTCTTGGGTTTTCATCAGCTGACTCAAGAGAACTGCCAACACATTCTGTACATCAGCTGGTGTGCTTGAAGCTTCAGGGGTTGTCTGTTCTGCTGAAGGCAGGGCCACTGGGGCAGGGGGTGCTTCTTTTAAAGACTCCTCTGGGGCTATGGGCTCTGAGTCCTGCTGCTGGGAAGCAGCTTCCGTCAGGGCACTAATGGATTGGTTCAGGGCTTCCAGCTGCTGCTGCATCTCTGGGTTGGAGTGGATATTAAGCAGCTGTGCCATTTGAGGGATACTCAAGTCAGTTTGGCTCTGTAGCAGGTTCAATAACACTGCCAATTCACTTTGATTCAGCTGTTGTGTGATGTCACCGAGGCCTGGGGAGAGATAGCATAGCCAACATAAGAGGACAAGGTGGGGCAAGGATCCTTTACCTTCTTCAACTGGCCAATAGCAATTTATATCCAAAGAATGCTGTTTCACTTTAAATCTCATTTTTCATACCTGAAATCATCATGAGTTATTTTTCATGCTTTCCCTTAAGATACAGTGACTAAAATATCTCTGCATTGTGCATAAAAATGATTTCATTTTAGCTATATTCTTCAAGGTCAGTGGGTTTTGTTTGTTTGTTTGTTTTTTTGTTTGTTTTTTAAGCTGTCACTCTGGGTAGAGTGCCATGGCGTCACAGCAACCTCAAACTCTTGGGCTTAAGTGATTCTCTTGCCTCAGGCTTCTGAGTAGCTGGGACTACAGGCACCCACCATAACGCTCAACTATTTTTTAGTTGTAGTTGTCACTGTTGTTTGGCAGGCCCAGGCTGGATTTGAACCCAACAGCTCCTGTGTATGTGGCTGGCCCCCTAGCTACTGAGCTGCAGGCGCCAAACCAAGGTCAGTGCTTTTTAACCCTTACTACCGTGTTTCCCCCAAAATAAGACCTACCCAAAAAATAAGCCCTAGCAGGATTTCTATGCACTTGTTAAATATAAGCCCTACCCCGATAATAAGACCTAGTGATGGGCATGGCTATGCAGTGTATCTACATAGCCATGCCATACACTTCAGTGTAGAGAGGACATCCCCTGAAAATAAGCCCTAGTGTGTCTTCTTGAGAAAAAATAAGACAGTGTCTTATTTTGGGGGAAACAGGGTATCCATCAGAACTACTAGGTAAGATTCAGGCTTCATCACCAGAGATCTGGCAATTATATAGGGGTATTTTTTTAAAGCCAGTGTTGAGAACCACTGTAAAGTTAAAAAGAAAAAGAGTATCTGTAGTTCAGAAAAACTGGTGGTACAATAGGAGAACTACTTTGTTATAATAGCTTATTAGGACACAGGTTTCAAAATATTTAGATCAAATAACAGTTTACAGAACAAACTACATTTAGCAAATATGATTTAACATGATAAATTCTAAGAAGGTCTCATCAAATCTAACATAAACAGAGCTCCAAATTATATGTGTTAGGAAGTCATGGGTGAACTAACATTAATCTTACCTAATTCACTGACTTCTGTCACATATTCTAATTAAGACACAATGTTCCTCATTTCAGAAAAGGAAAATGAACTATTACAGACTTTCTGAACCATATGTACATATAAAACTTGGTTTACCTCCTTCTTCCCCATAATGAGGACATTAACCTCTTTCCTAATGGTTCACTGGACAAAAATTAAAAGACAGATACAAACACACACTCCTGGTACTTGACCTTCGAAATCTGCCAAAATCTGCTTAGTAGAAGTGCAAAGGCCCCAATTCAAGCACTGACCTATTGCATCCCCAGCCCCAGGCTCCACCTTGCTGGGAGCAGGTTGAGGTGGTGCTGGGCTGCTGTTCTTCACAGGCTCAGCACTTATCCCTGAGGTAGTTTCTTTTCGAGAGGCTTTGGCAGGAGGTGGCTCTTCCACCACAACGCCACTTTGTCGCTGACGTCTTCGTTTCTTACTCCATAATTCATGGCAATCTTGCCAGTGAGGGAGACTAGAAAAAGACAAAACAAAAGGGAAATGTCTATGGGAATGTGGTAGTGAGTAAATGGACAGACAAGGGATTAAAATGGGAAGACAAAGAGTGTGGCAAATGGAAAGAATAAGAAAAACATAAAAATAACCAGGAAAGTTAGTAAGTAAAAGGAATCATGGCAGATGGCAGAGAAAATAAAGTCCAAAAGATTTATATAGTGAGAAAGATTTATATAGTGGATCTTGCTAATACTAGGGACTTGCCTGCTGTATAAACCCCCATATTCTAGTCAAATTCTGTTCTTCCAGGATGTAACACGAATAAAGGAAAACTTTATTGGTCAGGTTTTGGGTAGGAATAAATGGGACAGAGATGACTGACTTATTAATACCTAGGTCTAGGAAAGGTAGTGACTTAAATCTTAGAATTATATAAGTATATTACAATTAAATCACATCTTATGTGTTATTTGGTCTGTGAAGAACAAAGACTGCTTCTTTCCTCTTTCTGCCCACTGCATTTCCATGACTACACATCAACTTTTTCAGTGTAGTTCAGCACTAAGTATAGTATACTTCTACACAACCTCATACTCAACAATGCAAACAGCCCAAGTCAGTCAAATCTTACAACAAAATCTCTCTATAACAGGAGTTCCCAAATTTCAGTAAAACAGTTGTGTATTTCAAGCCTCATTCAGTGCTATCAAAATTCTAGTGCAATAAATAAATTTGGCCATTTCTTTGCAGCAACTGAATTTGGAGTTACTACCTACTCATATACCAATATCCTATCCATTTCTTCAAGATACACAGTTTTTCTTAAGGTAAGGAAATGCCCCCAAAACTGACATGAAAGCTCTGACGCTGTCAGTGATAAATTCAAAGATAAAGACTTTTTATGTCCCAGAACATAAGATGTTCAGTGTAGAACTCTAGAGGTCCTATACAATATAGGAAATTGATAAGATTCTAATAAAGAGTGAGAAATTTCATAGAACATATTTTTTACATCAAAACTCAATGACCTAAGAGTGATGCAAAAATTAGGACTAGCCAGGGCAACATAGCAATACCCCATCTCTTAAAAAAAAAAAATTAGCCAGGCATGATAGTACGTACTGGTACCCCTACTGAGGAGGGATCACCAGGAGGATCACTTGAGCCCAGAGTTTGAGGTTACAGTAAGCTATGATCATACCACTGCATTCTAGCCTGGGGAACAGAGCAAGACCTCATCTTAGGAACAAATTAGGACTTGAGATATACATGGTCACCACAGACATGGGTGATTCAAAAAGATAGAAAGGTTAAGAACAAAAATTAGAAATAATTTCAAAAACAGAAATAATTTCAAAGAGGTTATATAAAGCAATATTCTGGGATTGGGATCCAGGGACAAAAGATATTCTAAGGCAAATTAGAACAAATATTGTAACTAAATCTATTCCTTGTTTAAAAAGAGAACAATCACAATAAAAAATAAATAAAACAAACCTCCTTATCAACTGTAATATTCAAGGAATATTCCAATATTCACCATTTGGAATTTACTTGACCATTTGCAGTTCTTTTTAAAAACCTATTATTCTGAGATTCTTATTTCCTGAGGCCTAGCAGGTTTAGGGTCATGACACGGACAACAGCACTTACTCTGGAGGAGCCATTTTGCTAAGGTCAACATCTTTAAGGAAGTCACTCTGTAGGGTCTGTTCAGCTGTGCAACGCTTACTAGGATCCAGTGTTAGCATGTGGTCCAATAAATCAAGTGCTGCTGAAGGAATGCTGTGGAAAGGAATCATGAAATGACAAGTTTACAATGACCCTATAGCTCTCAAATGTGTAATCTTATATATAAAGGTCTTTGAATTTCTAGCTCCGTGTATGAGGAAAGGGAGTTGGAAGGTCACAACCACATACACTGGTGGGTTCAAACCCAGCCTGGGCCTGCTAAAACAACCATGACAACCACAACAAAAAAACAGCCAGGTGTTGTGGCAGGTGCCTGTAGTCCCAGCTACTTGGGAAGCTGAGGCAAGAGAATCACTTAAGCCCAAGAGTTTGAGGTTGCTGTGAGCTGTGATACCACAGCGCCCTACAGGGTGACATTGTGAGACTCTGTCTCAAAAAATAAATAAATAAAAAAAATAAAACATGAAGCAAATAGTTCCATTCTCTGAGATATTCCTTGGGAAGATCAAAAGGACTATGAGATAGCTTATACACAGGGTGTCCCAAAGGTTGCCACACATAGATATATTAACAAACTTACATATTACGTTAGCTTATATTTTGTTTAAATATCAACAGAGAAATATTTATAAATATTTTGGTTTTTTATTTTTTTTTTAAATGACAGAGTTTCAGTTTGTTGCCCTCAGGAGAGTGCCGTGCCAGCTCACAGCAACCTCCAACTCCTGGGTTTAGGTGATTCTCTTGCCTCAGCCTCCCGAGTAGCTGGGACTATAGGCGCCCACCACAATGCCCAGCTATTTTTTGTTGCAGTTTGGCCGGGGCCAGGTTTGAACTCGCCACCCTCAGTATTATGGGGCTGGTGCCCTACCCACTGAGCCACAGGGGCCGCTCTATTTTGTAAAATTTTATAATGATATTTTGTAAGTAAAAGTACATTTAGCTACAATCTCCCATCTTCCCCATGTATGCATGCATGGTGATTTTTTGGGAGACCTGTATTATTCAAAATAAAATAATTTTTCTATTTTTTAAAGCCTTCAGAAAAGAAAATTACAAAATAGCTGTGGTAAAAATCATATACTTTTTTTTTTTTTTTTTTTTTTTTGAGACAGAGCCTCAAGCTGTCCCCCTGGGCAGAGTGCCATGGCATTACAGCTCACAGCAACCTCCAACTCCTGGGCTCAAGCGAGTCTCCTGCCTCCGCCTCCCAAGTAGCTGGGACCACAGGCGCCCGCCACAACGCCCGGCTATTTTTTGGTTGCAGCCATCATTGTTGTTTGGCGGGTCCGGGCTGGGGATTCGAACCCGCCACCTTAGGTGTACGTGGCTGGCGCCTTAGCCGGTTGAGCTATAGGCGCTGAGCCAAAAATCATATACTCTTTAAAAACAAAGTGTTTTTCTATGGTGACAACATTAACTCCCCAAATGGGGAAAAAGTCAATACCTAACACTGGCCAGATATAGAAATGAGATATACATTTTTGCCAGACTCACAAAGAAAATTCTTCTCGTAGACGCCTTCTATATTGCTTCTTCGGCTTCATGGTGTTGAAGTAGGGCAGCTTTATGACATCAGGCCACACAGCTGGACAAGGGCTACCACAAAGTCGGCTAAAAACAAAGCAAAAAGCAAGAGCAAGAAAGTGAATAAGTCAGCATCATGAATTCTAGTGATTGTAGAAGCAGAAATGAGTATCTCCTGAAGTCTGGAGAATCTTCCCTTCTTACATTAGAGGGCATGCAGAAAGGTTAACTATGACCTTACTGCTTTTTAAGGACAGAAAAAATTGGTTATAAGATAGCAAAGAGGCTCAGCGCCTGTGGCTCAACTGGCTAAGGTGCCAGCCACATACACCTAAGATGGCAGGTTCGATTCCAGCCCCGGCTCGCCAAACAACAATGACGACTGCAAGCAAAAAATAGCCAGGCGTTGTGGCAGATGCCTGTAGTCCCAGCTACTTGGGAGGTGGAGGCAGGAATCCCTTGAGCCCAGGAGTTGGGAGGTTGTTGTGAGCTGTGACACCATAGCACTCTACCCAGGGTGACAGCTTGAGGCTCTGTCTCAAAAAAGAAAAAAAAAAGATAGCAAAGAAAAAACACTGGTATAATAATGCAAAATGATCCACATTATGTGGATTTGTAGAACATAATCAGTTCTCACACAGGTTTTAATTACTAATTTTGTTCTGTTCAGTTTGTATTAATTTCAAAGTACTGAGCTGGTCCTAAGGTGTCCCTATAGGGAAAACTACAAAGAAGAGAGAATACGACTAGAAATTTGGATAGATAATTGAGGGCTTATTGCCAAACAATGAGCTTTACATCACTTTTTAAAAATGTCTACACTAAAAAAACAAACAAAAAAACATCTACATTAGCCTTTAATTTTATTGGTAAAAAAAACAAAACAGACCAACCCATATCATATGCCATCCCAACTCCAGGACTTCCTCACATTTTCCATTATAGATTATATTATATAACTATTTACAAGTATAGCTTACTAACTCTGAGTTCTTTGAAAGCAGGGACCTAGCTTTTATCTCTAACATCTTAAAGTTTAACAGGAAAGGCTATCTGTTTATATAACATACTTAATAAGTGTTTGAAGATTTAATCTTCATTGGGTGTGGTGAGCCACATCTATAATCCCAGCACTCTGAAAAGCCGAGGCAGGAGGATAGCTTGAACTCAGGAGGTCAAGGTCAGCCTAAGCAAGAGAGAGACCCTGTCTCCACTAAAATTAGCAAAATTAGCCAGATGTTGTGGTGGCTGTAGTCCCAGCTACTCAGGAAGCTGAGGCAGGAGGATATTTTGGGTCCAAGAGTTTAAGGTTGCTACGAACTAGGCTGACACCATAGAACTGTAGCCTAAGAAATGAGTGAGACTCCGAGACGGCTCTAAATAAATAAATAAATAAAAATAAAGATAACAAATTCTTAAAAATAAATAAACTTAATCTTACCTAAAAATGGGATGCTTTTTTTGATGAGAAGTAGTAAAAGATAAGCTAGGTGCTGGGTGCGATGGCTCACACCTGTACCAGCACTCTGGGAGGCTAAGGTGAGTGGACTGCCTAAGCTCAGGAGTTCGAGACCAGCCTCAGCAAGAGCGAGAACCCCATCTCTAAAAAATAGCTGGGCAGTGAGTTGGTCAGGCACCTGTAGTCCTAGCTGCCAGGGAGGCTGAGGCAAGAGATCATTTGACCCCAAGAGACTGGGCTGTGAGCTATGATGCCAGGCACTCTACCAAGGGTAACAAAGTAAGACTCTGCCTCAAAAAAAAAAAAAAAAAAAAAAAAAAAAAGGTAAGACATAAAAATTAGGCTCAGCGCCTGTGGCTCAAGTGGCTAAGGCACCAGCCACATACACCTAAGGTGGTGGGTTCTAATCCAGCCCCAGCCCGCCAAACAATGACGGCTGCAACCAAAAAAAATAGCCAGGCATTGTAGCAGGCGCCTGTGGTCCCAGCTACTTGGGAGGCAGAGGCAGGAGACTCGCTTGAGCCCAGGAGTTGGAGGTTGCTGTGAGCTGTGATGCCACAGCACTCTACCCAGAGAGACAGTTTGAGGATCTGTCTCCAAAAAAAAAAAAAAAGACATAAAAATTAGGCATAACACAATTTCTTTATATGTATAACAAATGACAAAATAAACGGTAAATCTGACTGAGTGAAAAGAAATTTACTTGGATATAACAACCATAAAATTATTCAGAATCACTAAAAAGCAGTAGAAATTAGAGGATGAGATTATCTACCACACCTGGTACTCAATGTCTATGCACAGTTGTACCTGATCAGTTCTAGCTGAGCCAGTTCCAGATTGGCTTGAAAAATAGGCTTCTTTGTGAACAGTTCCCCAAGGATGCATCTGGAAAAAGTAACATTAAGAGGTCAGAAAACAAATCCCTGGTGTCTATTTAAAGTATGTCTAAATAAACTTTTATAGTATATCACTGAGCTGTATCCAAAAAACTATGTTGCAAACTAGCCCAAAACTTCAGTGTCTGAGTTTCCTAAAAGAAAAATATTTGGTCAGGCATGGTGGCTTATGCCTGTGATCCTAGCCCTCTGGAAGGCTGAGGTGGGTGGACTTCCTTAGTTCAGAAGTTTGAGACCAGCCAGAGCGAGAGTAAAACCCTCCCTCTACTAAAAACAGAAAAACACATCTAAGGAGTTGTGGCGGGCACTTGTATTCCCAGCTACTCTGGAAGGTGAGGCAAGAGGATCACTTGGAGCCCAGAGTTTAAGGTTGCCGTGAGCTATGTTAAAAGCACTCTACCCAGCATGACAGAGTGAGACTATCTCCAAAAAATAAAAGAAAGAAAGAAAGCAAAATATTTCCTTTTTTTTTTTTTTTAATTTTTTGAGACAGAGTCTCACTCTAGAGGTCCTGGGTAGAGTGCCAGGGAGTCACAGCTCACAGCCACCTTGAAGTCTTGGGCTCAAGAGATCCTCTTGCCTCAGCCTCCTGAGTAGGGAGGACTACAAGTGCCCATTACCATGCTCCATTACAGCCCACCACACCTGGCTGGTTTTTCTGTTTTTCGTAGAGATAGAGTCTTGTTCCTTTTTTTTTGGTTTTTCTTTTGGAGACAGAGTCTCACTATGGCACCCACAGTACAGTGCCCTGAAGTCACAGCTCACAGCAACCTCAAACTCTTGGGCTATTCTCTTGCCTAAGCCTCCCAAGTAGTTGGGACTACAGGTGTCCACCATAACACTCGGTTATTTCTGTTGTTGTTGCAGTTGTCATTATTGTTTAGCAGGCTTGGGCTGGGGTCAAACCCGGCAGCCTTGGTGTTTGTGGCCAGTGCCCTACCCATTGATCTACAGGTACCACCCAGGGTCTTGATCTTGATCTGTCTGGTCTGGAACTCCTAAGCTCAAACAATCCACTTTGCCTCCCAGAATGCTAGGATTACAGGCATGAGCCACCACGCCAGCAAGAAAATATTTCTTACAGTAAAAACAGTATAAAAAACATTTAAATTTGCCAGCAAATCAAACGTCTGCTACTACAAAGGTCAGTCTGTAAGTATAGAAAGGGAGTCAAGAGAGTTCTCCTTTTCTGTCATGCCACTGTTACATTAAGGAAATAATTAAGAATTTTGCCAGCGGCTTGAGCCTGTAGTTCAGTGGCTAGGGCACCAGCCACATGCACCCAGGCTGGCGGGTTCAAATCTAGCCCAGGCCTGCCAAACAGCAATGACAACTACAACAACAAATAGCTGGGCGTTGTGGCGGGCGCCTGTAGTCCCAGCTACTTGGGAGGCTGAGGCAAGCGAATCGCTTAAGCCCAAGAGTTTGAGGTTGCTGTGAGCTGTGGACGCTAAGGCACTCTACCCAGGGTGACAGCTTGAGACTCTGTCTCAAAATAATAATAATAATAATAATAATTTTACCAGAATGCTTATCCATTTCTACTAAAAGAGTATTAGATTTGCCATTAGTCTCTTCTATAGAATATGCAATATATTATAGCACCTTTGGCACAGTATTCCAAAGAAAATAATTTATGAGGTAACTATCTGACACCTAGAATCAGTTCCAGTAGGACATTCAAATAAATGATTTTAAACATGTTTGCCATTTTGAAAAGAGCTTTTACAACTATATGGACATATATGCATAGTCTCAAAGTATCTCCAGACAAATTATTCTTAGTTACGAAAGAAAAAACAGTAACTAGTAAGGAAAAAATTACAACACATTAATTGCTAAAAATTAACATCAATAAGAGGCAAACTGTCCATATAAGTAGAGATACAACTAAGAACACAACACTGCTTACAGAATATTGTATTTGAACATACATAATCTGAATCTATATAGTAACCAGTCTATATTTACCCAAAATGTAAATGTTCTGAAAGACAAAGAAGAGCTAAAGGCCTGTTCTAGGCCAGGCAGTGGCTCACATCTGTAATCCTAGCACTCTGCCAAGATGGGAGGATTACTCAAGATCAGCCTGAGCAAGAATGAGAACCCATCTCTACAAAAAATGTGAAAATTTGGGCAGCACCTGTGGCTCAGTGGGTAGGGCGCTGGCCCCATATACCAAGGGTGAAGGGTATGAACCCAAACCCGGCCCCAGCCCCTGCAACAAACAAGTGGCGGGCATTGTGGTGGGCTCCTGTAGTCCCAGCTGCTCAGGAGGCTGAGGCCAGCCCAGGAGTTGGAGGTTGCTGTGACCTGTGACACCACAACACTCTAGCGAGGGTGACAAAATGAGACTGTCTCAAAAAAAAAAAAAAAAAAAGGAAAAATTAACTGGGTGCAACTACAGTCTCATCTACTTGAGAGGCTGAAGCAGAAAAACTGCTTGAGCCCAGGAGAATGACGTTGCATTGAGCTATGATGAGGCCATTGAGCTATGATGAGGCCACTCAATGAGGCCCATTGAGCTAGCCTGGGTGACAGAGTTAGACACTGCCTCAAAAACATAGACACACAAAAAAACTGTTCCAGATTAAAGTAACTTAAAAAAAATGACAACTAAATGTAATATACAATAATTCTGAACTGGATCCTGTATCAGGTGGGGTATTAGCTCTGGGACATTATTGGGGTATTGATAAAACTAAAATATGGAATATAGATCAATGTATGAAATAAAAATCGTGGCTATCAATGTTAAATTTCCTGAATTTCATTAACTGTACTGTGATTATGTGAGAGGATATCTTTATTCTTCTGGATTATACATTAAATATTAAGAAAAAAGGTCATGATATATGTGACTACTTTGAAACAGTTCTGAATTAAACTATGTGATATATATTCATCTATACATTGCATCCTATGCCTACATTTTTTTTTTTTAGAGATAGAATCTCCCTTTGTCACCACCAGTACAGTGCCATGGCGTCATAGCTCACAGCAACCTCAAACTCTTGGGCTTAAGCAATTCTCTTGCCTCTGCCTCCTGAATAGCTGGGATTATAGGCGCCTGCCACAATGCTCAGCTATTTTTAGAGATGGGGGGGTCTTTCTTGCTCAGGCTGGTCTCGAACCTGTGAGTTCAGGCAATCCACCAGCCTTAGCCTCCCAGAGTGCTAGGATTATAGGCATGAGCCACCATACCTACATGTTATACAATATGATGTATATAAAAATGTGGCAAGATGTTAGAAATTAGGGACTCTGTCATAAATGAATCTCAAAATATTTATGCTGATTAAAAAAAAAGATGCTGCCGGTGTCTTGGTACCCGCAGCTCAATGGTTAGGGCACAGGCCACATACACAAGGGCCAGTGGGTTTGAATCTGGCCTGGGCCTGCTAAGCAATGACAACAACAAAAACAGCTGGGTGTTGTGGTGGGCACCTGGAGTCTCAGCTACTTGGGAGGCTGAAGCAAGAGAATCACTTAAGTCCAAGAGTTTGAGGCGGCCGTGAGATATGATGCCACAGCACTGTACTAAGGGCAACAGAAACCATATCAAAAAACAAACAATCAAACAAACAAAAAGAATGTATTAACCTTTGGCCAAGTGTGGTGGGCTCATACCTGTAATTCTCATACCTGGGAAGCTGAGGTGGGAGGATCACCTCAGCTCAGGAGTTCAAGACCAGCCTGAGCAAGAGTAGGACTCCACCTCTACTAAGACAGAAAAATTAGCAGGACTTGGTGCCTGTAGCTCAATGGTTAGAGCACCAGCCACAGACACTAGGGCTGGCAAGTTCGAACCCAGTCTGGGCCTGCTAAAACAACAAGTACAACAACAACAACAACAACAACAAAAAAGGAAAAGAAAAATTAGCTGGATACTGTGATAGGCACCTGTAGTCCCAACTACTCAAGAGTCTGAGACAGGAGGATGGGTTGAACCCAGGAGTATGAGGTTACTGTAAGCTAAGATGCTGCCGTGGCACTCTAGCCTAGGCAACAGATGGGACTGTCTCAAAAAAAGAAACACTAGCTGGGTGTGATGTTGCATGCCTATAGGACCAGTTACTCAGAAGGCTGAGACAAAAGGCAAGAGGACCACTTTAGCCCATGAGTTTGAGATGCCTATTGAGGTATGACAACTCTATGGCACTCTACCCAGGGCAAAAGAGTGAGACTTCATCTCCAAAAAAGAAAAAAATTGGCTCAGCCTGTAGCTCAGTGGCTACGGTGCCAACCACATACACGGGCTGGTGAATTTGAACCAACCTGGGCCTACCAAATAACAATGATGACTACAACAACAAAAAAAATACCCGGATGTTGTGGTGGGTACCTGTAGTCCTAGCTACTTAGGAGGCTGAGGCAAGAGAATCACTTAAGCCCAAGAGTTTGAGGTTACTGTGAGCTGTGACACCATAGCACTCTACCAAGGGCAACACAGTGAGACTGTCTCAAAAAATAAAAAAAGAAAAATTGGTGTGGTGGCTCATGCCTATAATCCTAGCACTCTGGGAGGATGAGGCAGGTGCAGGACTGCCTGAGCCTACCGGTTGGAAACCCTCCTGAGCAAGAGCAAGACCCTATCTCTAAAAATAGCTGGGCATTGTGGTAGGTGCCTATAGTCCTACCTACTTGGGAGGCTGAGGCAAGAGATTCACTTGAGCCAAAGAGTTTGAGGTTGCTAAAGCTATGATGCCATGGCACTCTACCAAGGACAACAAAGTGAGACTGTCTCAAAAAGAAAAAGAAAAAATTTGTGAACCTCAAAAGACAAATTCTAACTTCCAATATTCTCTCAACCTCTATTTAGAGATGAAAAAGTAAAAGAAAAATTTAATTTGATTTCCAATATTAACTGCCAAATCTAGTTCCAGTAGTGTCGTAACTGATAAAAAAAAAAAGAGACAGAGCCTCGGTACAGTAGCTCATGCCTATAATCCTAGCACTTTGGGAGGCTGAGGTGGAAGGATCACTTGAGGTCAGAGGCTAGGAATTAGAGACCACCCTGGGCAACATAGTGAGACCCTGCCTCTATAAAAAATTAAACATTTAGCAAGGCATGGTGGAGTATGCCTGGGCTTATAGTCCTAGCTACTTGAGAGGCTAAGCCAGGAAGATCAAATGAGGTTACAGTGAGCTATGCTCATGCCACTGGCCTCTAGCAAGACAGCGCAAGACCCTGCCTCCAAAAAAAAAAAAAAAAAAATAAGAAAAGGAGAAAAAAAGCCCACAAAGAACTACTAGCTTTTCAGACTCTAGGAATAATTTGTCCTAATCTTTCTAGTTTCTTCCCTGATTTGTACACTGAACTCCTATACCAACTCTTTATAAAGAACATCCCATAGAAATATTTTTAAGAGAGACTGCCAGGGATAACCAAAGTAATAAGTTAACATCAAAAGTCAAACAAAATCTCAACTCCATTTCACTGTGCTTTAAACAAAGTCTACTTTTTCTGTAATTTTAAATTCCAACTGTGTGTTTCTGTTTTTATTTCAGCTTCCAGTCCTTAGGTGGGGAAGACATCTCCATTATGTAATCAACTGAGGTAGCAGGTTGCACAGACTGAAATAATAGTACTAACAGAGCTATGAACTTTCCCCATGCATCTTAATGGGGCAGTACCTTTAGAGTCAGTCATGACAATTTAAATGCTAATAATATTAAAGCAAATAGGCTCGGCACCTATGGCTCAAGCGGCTAAGGCGCCAGCCATGTATACCCAAGGTGGTGGGTTCGAATCCAGCCTAGGCCGCCAAAACAACAATGACGGCTGCAACCAAAAAACAGCCAAGGCGTTGTGGCAGGCGCCTGTGGTCCCAGCTGCTTGGGAGGCAGAGGCAAGAGACTTGCTTGAGCCCAGGAGTTGGAGGTTGCTGTGAGCTATAATGCCA
>NW_003852413.1:24462362-24464748 GCF_000181295.1 Otolemur garnettii
AAATAAATAAATAAAATAAAAAGTTTCTTTTTTAAAGTTTATTTAAAGTCACTATGTTGCTCAGGGTGCACTTGAACTTCTGGCCTCAAGCAATCCTCTTCCCTCAGCCTCCCAAAGCACTGGGATTAGTGGCATGAGTCATCTTCCGAGTCACAAATAAATTAATGATGTGGGTAACCACCATCATAACTGGTAACATTTGAAAAATAGACAACTGGGGTTGGCACCCGTAGCACAGTGGTTTAGCGTCAGCCATATGCATTGAGGCTGGTCAGTTCAAACCCAGCCCAGGCCAGCTAAACAACAATGACAACTGCAACAAAAAAAATAGCCAGGCATTGTGGCGGGTGCCTGTAGTCCCAGCTACTTGGCAAGCTGAGGCAAGAGAATCGCTTAAGCCCAAGAATGCTTGGGCTGCTGTGAGGTTGCTGTGAGCTGTAACGCCATAGCAGTCTACCAAGGGCAACACAATGAGACTATGTCTCACAAAAAAACAAAGACCTGAGATAATCAATAGTGATCTACAGACTTTAAGTGAATTTCTAGTTGGATCCCAATTCAAACAAAGTTATTAAAACAAGACAATTGAGGAAATGTTAATGCAAAAGTTTATCACAATCCTTTTGAACTTAGGAAGAACTGCAAAAAGCCAATGTAGAGAGAAAACACAGTACAAGTGAACCATATATATGTTTCAGACAAAAGAAAAGATGAAAGCCAGGTGGAATCCTAGCACTCTGGGGGACTATGGTGGGTAGATCATTTGAGTTTGAGACCAGTCTGAGTAAGAGTGAGACTCTATCTCTAGAAAAAAAAGAAAAAAATCAGGCAAGTGTGCTGGTTTGTGTCTGTAGTCCCAGCTACTTATGAAGTTTAGTTTAGGCATGAGGACTGGTTGAGGCCAGGAGTTTGAGGTTGCTATGAGCTATGATGTTGCCATATACTTTAGCCTGAGTGACAGAATGAGACTCTGTCTCAAATTAAAAAACAAAAACAAAAACAGACTGCAGAGAGGCTTACCCACAGCTCCAAACATCTATGGCTGGTGTATAACGCTCTTCCCCCAGCAGTAGTTCTGGAGGTCGGTACCATAGAGTAATGACTTTGTTTGTATAAGGACGACTGAAATGTAAAGAAAACAATAATGACATAAATTTACATTGGCTTCTGATAAAACAAATACTCATATAACTAAATGCAAGAGAAATATCTGTCAATTAAAGAAGATATTGTTAGAAAAGCTCCAAAGCAATCTAACAATGAAGCAAACTGCATATAAGTAGGAGATGAAGAAATAACTTCCATTCCAATTTGGGTAGATTTTCAGCCACGGAGACAATTCAAGAATTTAGAGAGAATTTAGAGTCTAAAATCTAGGTGGTTAACACATTCAGATAATTAGGAAATTCTGACAGCTGCTGCAACTTGCAGACTACTAGAATATCCAAGAATAAAAAGGATTCTTTCCTATTTCCCACGTTATTTTGATGAATACCTCACCTCTCTTCAGAGTTATAGAGCCGAGCAAGTCCAAAATCTGCTAGTTTGATTTGCCCGCTGTAAAACAAAAAACAATTACTTTCATAAGCAATAGTGGTAAGCCTCCAAACTATACCTGGAAAGTCAAGTGCCAGTTTAGTTTTTTAATTAGAAAAATAAACTTTAACTTTGTCTTTTTCTTAAAAATAAGGTGGCGCCTATGGCTCAGTGGATAGGGCGCCAGCCATATACACCGAGGCTGGCAGGTTCAAACCCAGCTTGGTTTAGCTAAAACAACAATGACAACTCCACCAAAAAAAAAAAAAAAAACAAAAAACCAGGTACCTATAGTCCCAGATACATGGGAGGCTGAGGAAGGAGAATCGATTCAGCCCAAGAGTTTGAGGTTGCTGTGAGCTGTGAGGCCACCACAGCACTCTACCCAGGGTAACAGCTTGAGGCTCTGTCTCAAAAAACAAACAAACAAACAAACAAAAACAGGCCGGGAACAGTGGCTCACACTTGTAATCTTAGAACTCTGGGAGGCCAAGGCGGGTAGAATGCCTGAGCTCAATGGTTCAAGACCAGCCTGAGCCAGAGCCAAGACCTCGCCTTTAAAAACAGCCAGGCATTGCGGTAGGCACCTGTAGTCCCAGCTACTTGGGAGGCTGAGGCAAGAGAATCACTTGAGCCCAGGAGGTTAAGGTTGCTGTGAGCTATGACACCACAGTGCTCTACCGAGGAGGACAAAGTAAGACTCTGCCTCAACAAGAACAAAAAAAGGGCGGTGCCTGTGGCTCAAAGGAGTAGGGCACTGGCCCCATATACTTTTTTTTTTTTTTTTGAGACAGAGCCTCAAGCTGTCCCCCTGGGTAGAGTGCCGTGGCATTACAGCTCACAGCAACCT
>NW_003852413.1:24465014-24482256 GCF_000181295.1 Otolemur garnettii
AAAAAAAAAAAAAAAAGACAGAGTCTCACTAAGCTGCCCAGGATGATCTCAACTTCCTAGGCTAAACTGATCCTCCTGCCTCAGCTTTCCAAATAGCTGGGACTACAAGCAGGTGCCGTCACACTGTCCAATAAATTTTAACTTCTGCTCTCCTAGTTCTTCTCTTACTGGTCACTTTCCCTCATTAAGCCTCTTTTAACTATTTCAATTAATTAAAAAATGCCTTAGACTTTTTAAAAAACTATGATTACATTTTTGGATTTGACTACTTAACTAAATATTTCTTTTATTTCTTGATAAACAACAAACAATAGTGTCTAAAACCTACTAATAAGTTAAATACTGATTGAAGGGGGAAAAAGAATAGGCTGTTTTAGATTAAGAGAGATTTAACAGGACTAACAAATCCAGCTTATAATCCTTGATTGATTCTGATTTGAACAACCTAAGTGCAAAAACATTTTTGAGATAACTGAAAAATAAATAACATGGACTGGATACTAAAAGATACTAGGCAATAATTAATTCTGTCAGAGTATTTAGAGTGAAATTCAGTGGTGTCTGCATTTATTTTAAAATAACTCAAGTTGTAAGTTGGCTGATAAGGAGCTAAAATTAAAAAAAACTCAAGTAGAAATATAAAAAAGATAGTGAAATGTTAATTGTATATGTATTAATTACAAACTATATTAGCATCTCAATATTCATATACTTTTGACATTTTCCATAATAAAAAGCAAACCCTAATAACAATGTGGTTATGGGTGGTGCCTGCAGCTCAGTGAGTAGGGTGTCAGCCCCATATACCAAAGGTGGTGAGTTCAAACCCAGCCCTGGCCAAAGTGCAACAACAAAAAAATTAAAAAAAAAATGTGGTAATAATAGATTTTCTCAAATAGGGATTACAGCTGTGATCTTAGCAAACAATTTTTATGATGAATGAGGTCCTTCCTACTAACATACTGCCACTAACTCCCGTGCTACCGACATAGATCATTAACCTTAACAGGGTTCTCAAACTTTCACCTGGAGAGCTTGTTAAAACAGTTTCTCAGGCCCCACTCTCAGAAATGTTGACTCAGTAAGTCATGACCCATGAATGTGCTAGTAATAAGCTCACATGGGATGCCAATGGAGCTGGTCTGAAGACTATACTTTGAGAATCATTCCCTTAGGCTTAAAGAAATCCTGACCTCGGGTGCAGTGGCTCATGCCTGTAATCCTAACACTCTGGGAGGCCGAGGTGGGTTGACTGATGAGCTCCTTAGTTTAAGATCAGCCTGAGCAAAAGTGAGATCCCTACCTCTAGCAAAAATAGAAAAACTCAGGCAAGAGCATGGCTTGAGCCTGAGTTGGAGGTTGCTATGAGCTATGACACCACAGCACTCTACACAGGAGGACAGCTTAAAACTGTGACTCAAAAAAAAAAAAAAAAAAAGAAAGAAAGAAATCCCAACCTCGTTGCACTACACTCAGTGTTCTATTTTGGACAGTGATGTGAAGAATATTTTAAGAAATTGTAATACAAAATTTTGGGAAACTATTTTTAAAAGATTTATTAACTATTTTGGATTAATCACATTTATCTAAATTTGTGCAGTCTATTTAATCACATTTATGGCCATACTACCTCTTGGGAAAAGAAAGGTCAGCTCACTCTTTTGTAGGGGACTGGTGATATTTTAGGAGCCTGATAGCTCAGATGAGTTAGAAAAGTAAGAGGCAGGCGGCACCTGTGGCTCAGTGGGTAGGGCACAGGCCCCACATACCAAGGGTGGTGGGTTCGACCCTCGCCCAAACTGCAACAAAAAAAATAGCTGGGCATCATGGCAGGCACCTATAGTGCCAGCTACTCGGGAGGCTAAGGGAAGAGAATCGCCTAAGCCCAGGAGTTAGAGGTTGCTGTGAGCTGTGATGTCAAATCACTCTACTAAGGGCAACAAAGTAAAACTCTGTCTCAAAAAAAAAAAGTAAGAGACAGGTTGAACATTCAAATCAGAAGATCCTCCAACCCCCATCCTTTTTTTTTTTTTTTTTTTAACTCTGTCTCAAGTAAAATCGGAATCTATTTGAGTGCCAACATGACCCTCAAAGGGAATATTCACTGGAACATTTCAGATTTCAGTTTTCAGATTTGGGATGCTCAACCAGTAAATATAATGCAAATATTTCAAAATCCAAAATCCGAAAGGTTTCTTGTCCCAAGCATAAAGATATTCAACCTGTAGTAGAGAAAAGAAATTATGCTAAGAGCTATTCCCCAAAGTATGAGCAATGGGACAAGATTTTAAAAAGATAACCACTAAGGGCGCCAGTCCCATATACCAAAGGTGGCAGGTTCAAACCCGACCCTGGCCAAACTGCAACAAAAAAATAGCTGGGCGCTGTGGTGGGTGCCTGCAGTCCCAGCTACTCAGGAGGCTGAGGGATAAGCCCAAGAGCTGGAGGTTGCTGTGAGCTGTGACGCCACAGCACTCTACCAAGGGCAATAAAGTGACACTGTCTCTAAAAAACAAACAAACAAAAATTATATATATATAAAAAAAAGATAACCACTAGTAACAAAACTCTACATTAAATCCACACTTAAGATTGTTAAGCATTGGGCACTTTACCCAAAGATCATGAAAATTTATAAGCAAATTCTGAGAAAATCAAAAAGGAAAGGAACAGTTAACTTACATGGAGACAAAGAGGGCTGCTCAAATTTATTGGTATCCTTACCCTGAGAGTGAAAATTAAAATGACAACTATATACAGTTACAGAAATTAGGCTAAAACTAAATAATACCAGCACCTACCATATTTCCTGCCTGGCTCATACTAAGTACAAACTAAATGTTTCTTGAATGAAATTAATCTGCCAACGAACATACTGATAGCACTTTTGTTAACTCTTCTTTATTTTTTTTGAGACATGGTCTCCCTTTGTCATCCTTGGTAGACTGCCCTGGCGTCATAGCTCATAGTAACCTCAAACTCTCAGGCTCAAGCGATTCTCTTGCCTCAACTTCCTAAGTAGCTGGGACTACAGGTGCCCAACAAAACACTCAGCTATTTTTAGAGACGGGGTCTTGCTCTGGGTCAGGCTGGTCTGGAACTCCTGACCTCAAGCAATCAACCCACCTCACCTGGCCCTTATTAATTACTTCTTTTCTTTTCTTTTCTTTTCTTTTTTTTTTTGAGATAGAGTCTTATTATGTCGCCCTCAGTAGAGTGCTGTAGCATCATAGCTCACAGCAACCTCAAACTCTTGGGCTTAAGCAATCCTCTTGCCTCAGCCTCCCAAGTAGCTGGGACTACAGGCGACTGCCACAACGCCCAGCTAATTTTTGGTTGCAGTTGTTTAGCTGTTGTTTAGCAGGCCAGGGCTGGGTTTGAATCCACCACCCTTAACCACCGTACTATAGGCACTGAGCCAACTACTTCTTCTCCTTCCAAAAGACCATGGTGAGATAAAAGGTCTGACAATTACATTCATGTACTTGCCACTGTGTGCTTACTTTAGCAGCACTGCACAAACTCAATAAGGTTTCATAACCTTGGATTATCAATGTCTCACAATTGTGTTTGTGTCGATGTTTGGTGGTGTCTTGCTGAGTGGCATTCATTACCGTTGCATGGTTTTTTTTTTTTTTGAGACAGAGCCTCAAGCTGTCCCCCTGGGTAGAGTGCTATGGCATTATAGCTCACAGCAACCTCCAACTCCTGGGCTCAAGTGAGTCTCCTGCCTCTGCCTCCCAAGTAGCTGGGACCACAGGCGCCCGCCACAACGCCCGGCTATTTTTTGGTTGCAGCCGTCATTGTTGTTTGGCAGGTCCGGGCTGGGGATTCGAACCTGCCACCTTAGGTGTACGTGGCTGGCGCCTTAGCCGGTTGAGCTATAGGCGCCGAGCCCGTTGCATGGTTTTGTGTGCCATCCTGAGAATGTTGGAGTTTGAATTAGAGCAACAAACAAACATTGGTAAATTTTCTTGTAAAATATGGCAAGAGTGGGCTCAGCACCCATAGCACAGTGGTTATGGTGCCAGACACATACAACAAGTCTGGCAGGTTTGAAGCAGGCCTGGGCCTGCTAAACAACAATGACAACTGCAACAAAAAAATAGCCAGGCTTTGTGGTGGGCAACTGTAGTCCTAGCTACTTGGGAGGCTGAGGAAAGAGAATCATTTAAGCCGAAGAGTTTGAGGTTGCTGTCAGCTATGGTGTCACAGCACACTACCAAGGGTGACACAATGAGACTCTGTCTCAAAAAAAAAAAAAAAATGGCAAGAGTGGAAGTGAAATCAGGGACATGTTAGTTCAACTTTATGGGGGAATACCATGAAGAAAAAACAGCAGTGTACAAATGGATAAAACATTTTTCTAAAAGGAGAGAAAGCATTACTCATGAAGAGAGGTCAGGGTGGCTAGTAATGAACTAACCCAAACACTGCAAATATTCGTCAAATTGTACATCAAAATCGTCAGCTGACTGTGAGAAGCACAGCAGACCAAGTAAAAATCCACAGAGAAAGAGTTAGGAAAACCTTAACTGGAAATATTGAAAGGAAGACAATTTAAGGATATTCAGAACATCCAGAGTAATATAGCAACAGCTTCGACAGCAGTTCTAGAATTTTTTTTTCATTTGAGACAGAGTCTCACTCTCTTGCCCCTAGGTTGAATGCCACGGCATCACAGCTCACAGCAACCTCACACTCTTAGGCTCAAGCAATCCTCCTGCCTCAGCCTCCCAAGTAGGTGGGACTACAGGTGCCTGCCACAATGCATGGAGACGATGTTTCACCCTTGCTGAGGCTGGTCTTGACCTCCTCATTTTAAGCAATCCACCCTTCTTGGCCTCCCAGAGTGCTAGGATTACAAGTATGAGACACTGCACCTAGTCTCCAAAATTATTTTGAAGGGTGAACTAGGTTCTGGCACTGGTATAGTTTCCCTACGGGAGTACTTTGAAGGCAACTGCAGTGACACTCAGGAATGATAAAGCATTTTCTGTAGGAAGTGTTCACAAATTTAACAGATTTCATAGTATGAAGTTAGAAGTACTGATAAATTTTGGCAATACATAAAATAGAACAGAAATACCATCACTTTCATTATGTCCTGTCTAACAGGAAGAAGATGAATATAGGAATACATAAGAAATCCTCACTGAAATCACGGATTAAATGCCTTTTGACAAGATCCTCAAGTACTTGATGACTCTATTCCCTCCCAGTTCAGCCCTCCTTCACATCATACTTCCTTCCCTACCTGGCCTGGACTCTTGGTCAATTAACCAAACTATTGTCTTCACAGTTCCCTTTACCTATACTTTTTGATATATCTTTATTGGGTAAAGGTACTTTACTTATACCTTTTGATATATCTAATCCATAATTTCCTAAATTCTGGATTTGCCTTTTCTCCTCTACCTAGAAAGTTCAACAGAAGCTTCAGGAACAAAAATCATATTATGGGTGGTGCTCGTGGCTCAAAAAGGTAGGGCACTGGCCCCATATGCCAGAGGTGGCGGGTTCAAACCTAGCCCTGGCCAAAAAAATAAAGTAAAATAAAATTGTATTATTATATCATCTGGTACCACCAGAAAATTTACAGTTTCCGTCCTCAGTGAAGTCCTGAATGTTGCTGGTTAGTCCTTTTACTTACCTTTACCCAATAACTTCTATCTTGCTTGGCTGTCATTACAAACCTCTGGCATTCTCTTTCTTTTTTTTTTTGCAGTTTTTGGCCGAGGCTGGGTTTGAACCCGCCACCTCCGGCATATGGGACTGGCGTCCTACTCCTTTGAGCCACAGGCACTGCCCATTCTCTTTTCTTTTCTCTTGCCTCAGCCTCACAAGTAGCTGGGACCATAGGCACCCGCCACAATGCCCAGCTATTTTTTTGTTGCAGTTGTTTAGTTGGCCCAGGCCAGGGTTCGAACCCACCACCCTCAGTGTATGTGGATGGCACCATAACCACTGTGCTACGGGTGCTGAGCCTCTGGCATTCTCTTTAATGCCTTAATCCGTCCCCTACCCTCTCACACTAAATAAAGGATTGTTGGTTAAAAAAAAAAAAGAAAAGTTAAGGTAAGAGCTCCTTAACATGTATTCTCTAGCTATAAAGCTAGAGAATTCTCTAGCTATAAAGCTATAAAAAAAGTTAAGGTAAGAGCTCCTTAACATGTATTCTCTAGCTATAAAATTACTTGTATCTAAAAACCTTACTTTCCCCTCTCCCTTCAATTATAGTCATCCTTTAGTACATATATGAAAGGTTGGCCCTACATGGGTTTTGCAGTCAAATTCTCTACCCCTGAACTATACTATTGAAACGAGAGTTTTGTGTCCTGCAAATACTGTATTTTACATCAGCATTTGACTGGGGAAAAAATCCACATATAAACAGACTCATGCAGTTCAAAGCTATGTTGTTCAAGGGTCTACTATACAGAAAAAGTATGTCAATCTCCTTCCTTGGCCAAGGTTAATCAATCCCTCTACTCTAGCCTAGGAGAGAATACTCTACACCTACCTGCCTCCAAAAAGAGAAAAAAATATGTTTGTTTTCAGATTTCTGCCATCCTTATAATAAAACATAAAAATGAAAAACATGCTTATCACTAACTTCCTATTAATCGTGATGCCCATCCCCATACTCCATACTAATATCTTGACTGACTTTTAATTTTCTTATCCTTTTCTTAGGTCATATTTCACTGCTAGTTTGGAACTCCCACATGACCATCTGCCTATAAGATAACACTACCCTGGACATGCAACAGATAAATCCAAAAGGGATTTACCCAACACCTTACCCATGTTCCTTTTCCTTCTGTAGTCCTTATATTGACTGATACTGCCACCCATCTAGCTAGTTTCTTACATCAGAAATCTGTTAATTACTTTCACTTATTCATTCCCCAGTATTCACTCAACTAGCTAAAGTCTAGATACCTACCATGTCCATCCTGCCTGTCCATACTAGCAATGCATGGGTTACTTCAAGCACTCCCCATTTCTTATGGTGTTCTTAGTAGGTCTTTCTACCTTCAATCTATAACCATATGGTGATAACTTAGAGACTTTTTAAAACAGAAGATTAATTATGTCTATCTAAAATGATTTGGTCTCATTCATACCTGTGTAACTAAAATATAATGGGCCAGGCCAAGTGGTTCACAGCTGTGATCCTGGCACTTTGGGAGACCAAGTTCAAGCCCAGCTTGAGCAAGAGCAAGACCCATCTCTAAAAAATGAGCCAAAAAAAAATAAAATAAAAAATAAGCCGAGTTTTGTGGTGGGCACCTGTAGTCTCAGCTACTTACTGAGGCAAGAAGATCACTTGAGCCCAGGAGTTTGAGGTTGTTACGATGCCATGGTATTCTACAGAGGGTAACAAAGACTCTGTCTCTAAATAAATAAATAGCCGGGCGCGGGGGCTCACACCTATAATTCAGCACTCTGGGAAGCTGAGATGGGTAGATTGCCTGAGCTCACAGGTTGAAGACCAGCCTAAGCAAAAGCAAGACTTCTGTCTCTAAAAATAGCTGGGTAATGTGGCTGGTGCCTATAGTCCCAGCTACTTGGAAGGCTGACGCAAGAGAATCACTTGTTTGAGGTTGCTATGAGCTATGATGCTACAGCACACTACCAAGGGCGACAAAGATTCTGTCTCAAAAAAATTTAAAAAGGCTTGGCACCTGTAGCACAGTGGTTATGGCACCAGCTAAGTACACCCAGGCTGGCAAGTTTGAATCGAGCCTGGGCCATCTAAACAATAACAACTGCAACAAAAAACAGCTGGGCATCCCAAGTGGGTACCTGTAGTCCCAGCTACTCTGGAGGCTGAGGCAAGAGAATCGCTTAAGGCCAAGAGTTTGAGGTTGCTATGAGCTGTGAAGCCACAGCACTCAACCAAGGACAACATAGTAAGACCCTATCTCAAAAAAAAAAAATTAGAAAAGTAAAAAATAAATAGGGCGGCACCTGTGGCTCAGTGAGTAGGGTGCCAGCCCCACGTACCGAGGGTGGCAGGTTCAAACCCAGCCCTGGCCAAACTGCAACAAAAAAATGGCTGGGCATTGTGGCAGGAGCCTGTAATCCCAGATACTTGGGAGGCTGAGGCAAGAGAATCGCCTAGACCCAGGAGTTGGAGGTTGCTATGAGCTGTGTGACACCCTGGCACTCTACCCACTCTACAAAGGGCAATAAAGTGAGACTGTCTCTACAAAAAAAAAATAATAATAATAATAAAATAAATAAAAATATATATAATGAACATCATGAAGTCCAACCCTGTTCCTTCTCGTCTCTCTTCCTTGCCTGGTTAACAACTCATCATCAGCTCAGCGCCCGTGGCTCAAGTGGCTAAGGCGCCAGACACATATACCTAAGGTGGCGGGTTCAAATCCAGCCCAGGCTTGCCAAACAACAATGATGACTGCAACTGAAAAAAAATAGCCAGGCGTTGTGGCAGGCACCTGTGGTCCCAGCTACTTGGGAGGCGGAGGCAGAAGACTCACTTGAGCCCAGGAGTTGGAGGTTGCTGTGAGCAGTGAGGCTTGAGGCTCTATCTCAAAAAAAAAACAAAAAAACAAAAAAAACTCATCATCATTGTCCCTAGGCAATCTCACCCAGAGGTCTCTGAGTAGACAGAGATAAGTAGGCAAGGGCAGAAGCTGGATGGATTAGGCTAGACCATGGGATTCCTATATCTTGCTTATCAACCTGTGAAGGGAGTTCAATTTGGTCTGGAACCTCATCAGCTTCCTGACTCTATGAAGTGAGAGACCAAGAGAAATATACTAGAAAGCACACCAAGCAGAACTGCAATTATTCCTTGTCCTGAGACATTTCCCTATGAAGGAACAAAGGGAACAGCAGGAAATACATTAATACTGTAGGCCAGAAAGATGCAAGCTGATAGCTGCCATCATTAAGTTCTTAATACATTATTTACTACGAATGTAAAGTCATCAACCTCCAACTTTAATGGGTACTGTGTGTCACAGAGATAGCAATACAAAGGAATAATCTTTAAACACCATTTCTGTCCCATAACAAAGGTATTTAAGTATACCTAAAGGTACTTAAAATAATGCATTACTTATGTAATTAAAAAAAATAGTAAACTGAACCAATACCCTTCAATGGCTCCCAGTCAACTACAGATAAAGTTTAAACTCCTCGGTAGGGATATACCTATGGGCTCCTCTTAACTATCCAGCTTCATTTCTTGCCATTATGTGCTTCACTCTTCTTGCTCTAGCAATACTGACCTGTTAACCAGTTTTCCAGACATGCTATTTTCATGTTTACATGCTGTTGTGCATGCAGTTTCTTCTGCCAAGAAATGTGATGCCTCATTGTGAGCTACAGTTGCTCTGATAAATTCCTACTCATAACACTAGACTGCATCTATCCAGGTGCTCCAAAGTTCAAGGAAAAAAAAATGAGCTTAATAATTACTTAATGAATTTATTACTTTAGCTCCCTTACTAAACTCTGAGCCACACAGTGTTCAGTCATCCCATGTGAGGCTTTTAATGCTAACACCGGGACAGTCATACACAACTCTGCATAATTTGTCATTTTATTCCATAAAGATAAATAATGTGTCTTAGTTATTTCATATCCCAAACTAGATGTCTGTTATACAAAAATGAATAGACATGTTTAAAACAGTAGGTGAATCAGGGCGGTGCCTGTGGCTCAGTGAGTAGGGCACCAGCACCATATACCGAAGGTGGTGAATTCAAACTTGGCTGGCCCTGGCCGAACTGCAACAAAAAAATAGCCGGGCATTGTGGCAGGTGCCTGTAGTCCCAGCTACTCAGGAGGCTGAGATAAAAGAATTGCCTAAGCCCAAGAGCTGGAGGTTGCTGTAGGCTGTGTGACGCCACAGCACTCTATGGACAGCAATAAAGTGAGACTGTCTTTACAAAAAATTAAAAATAAACAGGTAAATTAGACAAAAATCGATATGAACTTAATTACCTAAAAACAAAATAACGGGCTTGGTGCCTGTGGCTCAAGCAGCTAAGGTGCTAGCCACATACACCAGAGCTGGTGGGTTTGAATCCAGCCCGGGCCTGCCAAACAACGATGGCTGCAACCAAAAAATAGCCAGGTGTTGTGGCGGGCGCCTGTAGTCCCAGCTACTTGGGAGGCTGAGGCAGGAGAACCACTTGAGCCCAGGAGTTGGAGGTTGCTGTGAGCTGTGATGCCACAGCACTCTACCCAGGGGGACGGCTTGAGGCTCTGTCTCCAAAAAAAACCAAAAAACCCCAAAATATTGCTCTAATTTCAATGGTACCAGAATTGTTCTTTATCACTTGGCAAGTCTATTACCATAGACAAGTGTGTATAATACATCTGCTATAACAATATAGTATGGACAAATAAATAAGAAGAAAGCAAATGATAAAACCTTCTCAAAAATTAATCCTATTCATCAACAGATTCCTAGGGGTTTCTTTTGTTTTTTGTTTTTTTTTTTTTGAGACGTAGTCTCACTCTGTCACCCTCAGTAGAGTGTGTGGCATCACAGCTCACAGCAATCTCAAACTCTTGGGCTTAAGCGATTCTCTTGCCTCAGCCTCCCAAGTAGCTAGGATTACAGGCACCTGCCACAACGCCTGGCTATTTTTAGAGATGAGGTCTCCCTCTGGCTCAGGCTGGTCTCAAACCTGTAAAGCTCAAGCAATCCACCTGCCTCAGCCTTCCTAGTGCTAGGATTACAGGCATGAGCCACTGCGCCCAGCTCCAGTTTGTTTATATTATTAAAACCTAGCAGAAAAGCCAATCACTAACTACACATCAGTGTTTACTCTGAAAGACAGTAACTGAGAAAGGTTCAAGAGCAGCTAAAAGGGCATGTTTTGCCTCACTAAACACTAAGGAAGCAATGTGTGTATAAATACTGTACTAATGGGTCTAACTATATGAACCAGTTAACTAGCTAAAACAAAGAGGGTCAGAGAAAGATAAAGTGCTTAACTTTATTTGGTTTCTATGTTACCTGTTGTTCAGCAAAATGTTAGAACACTTAATATCCCGATGCAGGAAATTCTTTTTGTGACAGTAATCCAATCCTTCCATTAGCTGTTTCATGAACGACTTGATATGGTCCTCAGAAAAGTGCACCAAACCAGATTCGAGTAATCCCATTAAGTCATGGTCCATATACTCAAACACAAGGTAAAAAGCGCCTAAATAAGATGAAAAAAATATTAAAATCAAGAAAAAAAAAGGATATTGAAATAACCCCTTATGTTATAGATAAAAATACTAAAACAAAGAGAAGTTGAATAATTTGCCCTAATAATAAATAACAGAACTATCATTAGAATTAATCCTCTGACTCCTAGTCTAGGACTCTCTGGACTAAACTCCTCAGGGAACTACTACTAGACTTTTTTTTTTTTCCCCAAGACACAGTCTCACTATGTCACCCTCGGTACAGTTCTGTTCACAGCTCACAGCAACCTCCAACTCTTGGGCTTAAGCAATTCTCTTGCCTCAGTCTCCCAAGCAGCTGGGACTACAGGCGCCCACCATAACACCTGGCTATTTTTTGGTTGCAGTTGTCATTGTTGTTTAGCAGGCCCAGGCCAGGCTCAAACCCTCTAGCCTCAGTGTATGTGTCCAGTGCCCTACTCACTGAGCTACAGGCACTGAGTCTGTATCGCTAGATTTTTCTGGCCTAAAAATGTTAGAAAATTATAAGTCTTATTCCAAATCCAGTATGCGGCCTGTTGTTATAAATTAAGTATTATTTGTAGTACAACAATGCCTATTTGTTATATATTGTCTGTGACCACATTACCTTAGTTACAGGACTCAGATAATATGCCAGGGGCAACATAGTTGTTATTTGAAATCCACACTGTCTTTCCACATTTGGTAGGGGGCAAGATAGAAGCAAATATTATAACACAAGAAACAACAATCGGAATTTATAGTGTCCCCCTTAATATTTCCACTAGGGTGTAAGATAGAGACAAATATTGTAAGAAACAAGAAATAACAGTCAGAATTTACAGTTTACCTCTTAAAATTTCACTAGGTACCTGGGATGTTCTTAGGAAATTCGTTTTCACTGTGATAGTACTGCATAAATAATGTTTTTCTTAAACTTACATGTAATTAAAAGAAATACCTTTGTTCCTCACCTTGTATATAAAACTTTTCTAGAGGCAAGTATTCTTTATACCACAGCCTTTCGTTAAACATTTGTTGAAATTTAAAAAAAGAGAAAATAGTCAGGTGCTGTTGGCATGCGCCTGTACTCCTACTTACTTTGGAGGCTGAGACAAGAGGATTGCTTGAGCTGAGGTATTTGAACCAGGTAGGGCAAAAAAGAAATTAACTAGACCTACACTAAAACCTGGCAATAAGAACCTATGTCTTATTAAAAAGAAAAGAAATACTACACATAGTTATATAAGGATTTATCCAGTCTAAAATTCCAGCAATACCAGTAGCATAAAGTCAGGGGTTTGTATTCTAGGCAGTAGACTGTAAGGACTCTGAACTTTCTAAAAATAGCATACAACATTTTGTGTTTTTGTTATCTTTTTTTGAGACAGAGTATCAAAATTTGCTAGAGTGCTATTGTGTCATAGCTCACAGCAACCTCAAACTCCTGGGCTTAAGCAATTCTCTTGCCTCAGCCTCCCAAGTAGCTAGGACTACAGGCACCCGCCACAATGCCCAGATATTTTTAGAGACAAGGTCTTGGCTCTGGCTCAGGCTGGTCTCAAACCTGTGAGCTCAGACAATCTACCCACCTTGGCCTCCCAAGTGCTGGGATTATAGACATGAGCCACCACACCTGGCCAGGATACAACATTTTAAACACCTGTGAATTCTTTTGAAAAGGTACAGAGGGCTTGGTGCACAGAGCACAGTGGTTGGGGTGCTGGCCATATGTACCGAGGCTGCCGGGTTCAAACCTGACCCAGGCCTACTAAATAACAATGACAACTGCAACAACAACAAAAATACCTGGGCGGCACCTGTGGCTCAGTGGGTAGGGCGCCAGCGCCCTATACCGAAGGTGGCTGGTCCAAACCAAGCCCCAGCCAAACTGCAACTAAAAAATAGCTGGGCACCGTAGCAGGCACCTGTAGTCCCAGCTACTTGGGAGGCTGAGGCAAGAGAAACGCTTGAGGTAGAGTGCTGTGGCATCACAGCTCACAGCAACCTTAAACTCTTGGGCTTAAGCAATTCTCTTGCCTCAGGTTACTATCGTTTAGTTCTTAAATGCAATCTAACATAGCCAGGCGTTGTGGTGGATGCCTGTAGTCCCAGCTACTTGGGAGGCTGAGGCAGGAGACTCGCTTGAGCCCAGGAGTTGGAGGTTGCTATGAGTGTGATGCCATGGCACTCTACCCAGGGGGATAGCTTGAGGCTCCGTCTCAAAAAAAAAAAAAAAGAATCACTTGAGCCCAAGAGTTGGAGGTACTGTGAGCTGTGACGCCAGGGCACTCTACCAAGGGTGACATAGTGAGACTCAGTCTCAAAAAAAAGAAAAAAAGAAGAAAAAAGGAAAATGCGCAGAGCTTTTCTAAGATGTTCAAAGAGGTTCATAATCCCAACAAAACATCTCCATATTTCTTTAATCTTGGCCAGGCATGGTGGCTCACACCTATAATCTCAGCACTCTGGGAGGCTGAGGTAGGAGGATCTCTTGAACACAGAGTTTGAGAGCTCTGAGCTAGGCTGATGCCACTGCACCCTAGCCTGAGCAACAGAGTGAGACTCTGACTCAAAAACAAAAAAGCATCCTGAAGAGATTTAACTAAGATCTAATACAAATTATTAAGAAAACCATTAAAACTGTAAAAGATAAGCAGACAAAGGATATCTCAAAAAAGGGAAAGTAAATGAAACATGGAAAAAACTCAAAAGTAATATAAGGAAGCCAGGCCAGGCACAGTGGCTCATGCCTGTAATCCTAGCACTTTGGAAGGCTGAGGGTGAATTGCTCGAGTTCAGGACACTGAGACTAGCCTGAGCAAGAGTGAGACCCTGTCTCTACTAAAAATAGAAAGACTAGCCAGGTATTATATAGTGGGAGTTTATGGTCCCAGCTACTTAGGAGGCTGAGGCAAGAGGATCTTGTGAGCCCAAGAGTTTGAGGTTGTTACGAGCAATGACACTACTGCAGTCTAACCAGAGCAAAAGAGTGAGACTCTTATCTCAAAAACAAACAAAAAAAGTAATATAAAGAATCCAATCAAAACAATGGTATCATAATTAACCTATCCAGATGACAATTATTTTTTGCTTTTTTAAGATAGAGTCTCACTTTGTCACCTTCGGTAGAGTGCCATGGCGTCAAAGCTCACACAACCTCAAACTTCTGGGCTTAAGCAATTCTCTTGCCTCAGCCTTCCAAGTAACTGGGACTACAGGTGTCTGCCACAACACCTAGCTATTTTTTTTTTTTTTTTAAAGAGACGGTGTCTTGTTCTTGCTCAGGCTGGTCTCGAACTGATGAGCTCAAGCAATCTACCTGTCTCAGCCTCCTAAATGTTGAGATTACAGGTGTGAACCACCACATCTAGCCAGATGACAACTTTTTTTTTTTGGCCAGGGCTGGGTTTGAACTTGCCACCTCTGGCATATGGCCCTGGCGCCTTACTCCTTTGAGCCACAGGTGCCGCCCAGATGACAATTTTTTAAAAGACATACTCAATGTTGGGGAGGATACAGTGGAATGAATGGGCACTCACCAATGGCAAATAAATTGTTACTATCATTCTTTTTTTTTTGGAGACAGAGTCTCACTGTCACCTCAGCAGAGTACCATTGAGTCACAGCTCACAGCAACCTTAAACTCTTGGGCTTAAGCAATTCTCTTGCCTCAGGTTACTATCGTTTAGTTCTTAAATGCAATCTAACATTAAATATGAAAATCTCTTTGCCCAAATAATTCTACATCTAACAAGGTACACTAAGAAATTAATCCATAGTGCAAAGATTTATGCACCCAGAAGCTCAAGGCAGTGCTATTACAATACTTTTAAAAAGTGGCATTTGGGCTCAGCGCCCATAGCTAACTGGTTAGGGTGCCAGCCACATATACCAGAGCTGGCAGGTTGGAACCCGGCCCGGAGCCTGCTAAACAACAACTACAACAAAAAAATATAGCCAGGTGTTATAGTGGGTTCCTGTAGTCCCAGCTACTTGGGAGGCTGAGGCAAGAGAATTGCTTAAGCCCAGGAATTTTAGGTTGCTGTTAGTTGTGAAGCCACAGCACTCTTCCATAGGAGACATAATGAGACTTTCACACACACAAAAAGGGGTATTTAGCATAGTGGATCACACCTGTAATCCCAGCACTTTGGGGAGTATCACATGGGCTCAGGAGCTCAAGACCAGCCTGGAGAACACAGCAGGACCCTCATCTCTATCTATAAGAAATAAAAATACCTATAATCCTAGCACTCTGGCACACCTAGGTGGGTGGATTGCCTGAGCAAAAAGCAAGACCCCATCTCTAAAAATAGCCAGGTGTTGGCTCGGCTCCCATAGTACAGTGGTTACAGTGCCAGCCACATACACCAAGGGTGCTGGGTTTCAACCCAGCCCAGGCCAACTAAACAACAATGACAACTGCAGCAAAAAATAGCCAGGCAATGTGGCAGGCGCCTGTAGTCCCATCTACTCGGGAGGCTGGCACAAGAAAATCACTTAAGCCCAAGAGTGGGTTGCTGTGAGCTATGATGCCATGGCCCTCTACCAGGCAACATATTTTTCTGCTTCCAAAAAATAAAAACAGAGGCTTGGCACCGTAGCTCAGTGAGTAGAGAGCCCGCCATACACCAAGGCTGGTGGGTTCCAGCCCAGCCCGGGCCTGCTAAACAACAATAACAACTGCAACCAAAAAATAGCCAGGCGTTGTGCTGGATGCCTTTTAATCCCAGCTACTTGGGAGGCTGAAGCAAGAGAATTACTTAAGCCGCAGAGTTTGAGGTTGCTGTGAGCTGTGATACCACGCACTCTACCCAAAACAAAAAACAGAAAATACAAAAAATGTGGCAACTAAATGCTTAACAGGGATTGGTAAATTTAGATTCATCTATCTTTATGCCCAGCCATTGAAATATGTTAATGATATGAGAAACTTGTCATGATAAGTTATATAATACTAAATACACTTTGATCTCAGCCACGTTAAAATAAACATATGATGTAAAGCATTAGAATCAAATACACCAAAACGTAAATACTACAGTAGTTTTCTATGGAGAGTAGATAGTAATTCAGATGGTACTGATTGTCATTTTCTTTCCTTTTGCCTACAGTTTCAATTTTTCCACTGGACAAGCATCATATCCATTCATCTATTTACTTTCTATTTTGTAATTTAAAAAATAATAATTTAAATAATATATGGCAAACATTTATTTATTTTTTGAGACAGAGTCTCAGACTATTCCCCTGGGTAGAGTGCCATGGCATCACAGCTCACAGCAATCTCAAACTCTTGGGCTCAAATGATTCTCTTGCCTCAGCCTCTCAAGTAGCTGGGACTACAGGCAACTGCCAAAAAGCCTGGCTATATTTTTGTTCTTATTGCAGTTGTCATTGTTGTTTTAGCTGGCCTGGGCCAGATTTGAACCCACAAGCCTCAGTGTATGTGGTCGGCACCCTACCCACTGAGCTACGGGCACAGCCCTACATGCCAAACTAAACAGTACAAAAAGCCATGGTATAGCCTCTCAAGTAGCTAGGATTAGGTACATGCTACCAGGTGTTGCTAAAAAGTATACCCTGTCCAAAATAACCAATTAATATTTTCTTGTGCATCCTTACAGAAACTAGATGCACATATTATTTTTAAAATCAGAAAAGGTTAAAACACATCCAGAAATATACCTAGTATTCTTAATTCTATTAAGATCTAACCTTTATTAATTTACCTACTACTATATAACCAAAATTTCCTTTCATTTATTCATTCTTACTCTGTCACTTGGGCTGGAGTATAGTGGCATGATCATAGCTCAATGCAATCTCAAACTCTTGGGCTCAAGCAATCTTCCTGCCTCAGCCTCCCAAGTAGGTAGGATTAAAGGTGGCTAATTAAAAAAAATTTTTTTTCTAGTAACTGGGCACGGTGGCTCACACTTGTAATCCTAGCACTCTAGGAAACTAAGGCAGGTGGGTCCCTTGAACTCAGGAGCTCAAGACCTTCCTGACCAAGAGCAAGATTCTATTTTTTTTTTTTTTTTTTTTT
>NW_003852413.1:24482378-24486921 GCF_000181295.1 Otolemur garnettii
CCACAACGCCCGGCTATTTTTTGGTTGCAGCCGTCACTGTTGTTTGTCGGGTCCGGGCTGGGGATTCGAACCCACCACCTTAGGTGTACGTGGCTGGCGCCTTAGCCGCTTGAGCTATAGGCGCCAAGCCGCAAGATTCTATTTTTACTAAAAATAGTGAAGTCCAGGTGAGTTGGCTCACATCTGTAATCCTAGCATGCTAGGAGGCTGAGGTGGGTAGACTGCCTGAGTTCACAGGTTTGAGACCAGCCTAAGCAAGAGCGAGACCCCATCTCTAAAAAATAGCTAGGCATTGTGGCGGACACCTGTAGTCCCAGCTACTAAGGAGGGTGAGGCAAGAGAATCGGGTGATTTTGAGGTGGCTATGAGCTATGACTCCACAGCAGTCTAGCGAGGGTAAAAAAGACTGTTTCAATAAATGAATGAATCAATGAATGAATAAGAGAAAAAATTAGCCCAGCGTTGTGGTGGGTGCCTACATTCCCAGCTACTCAGGAGGCTGAGGCAGGAGGATCACCAGAACCTAGGACTTTGCAGTTGCTGTGAGCTAGACTGACACCATGGGATGCTAGCCTGGACAAGAGTGAGACTCTGTCTCCTAAAAAAAGCAAAAGAAATAGAAAAAAAATTTTTTTTGTAGAAATGGGGCCTAAGTTGCTGAGGCTGGTTGTAAACTCCTTGCCTTGAGTAATCCCTCCACCTTGGCCTCCCAAAGTACTAGCATTCACCACTCCTGACCTTACTATTTTTATATCATCCTGGTATACCACCCAGGATGGTGTACAATGTCACCATGCAGCATAGCCACGCCCATCACTATATTTAACAAATGCATAAAAATCCTGCTAGGGCTTATTTTTTTGGGTAGGTCTTATTTTTGGGCAAACATGGTATTATTTTTTGAGATGGGGGTCTCACTTTGTTGCCTAGGCTAGCTTTCAGTAATCCTCTCACCTGGGCCTTCTAAATTGCTGGAATTATAAGCATTAGTCACCACACCAGGCAAAAAAAGGTCTTTTTATTTGCTTTTAAGACTACTTTCATCAGGCCAGAAGACTTTGGGAGGCCCAGGCAGGTGGATTACTTGAGCTCAGGAGTTCAAGACCCTATCTCTAAAAAGAGCTGGGATGGCTCAGCACCCAAGGCACAGAGGTAGGGCACTGGTCACATACACTGAGGCAGGCAGGTGAACTTGGCCTGGGCCTGCTAAACCACAAAGATGACAATTGCGACGAAAAATAGTCAAGCATTGCAGAAGGCACCTGTAGTCCCAACTACCTGGGAGGCTGAGGCAAGGGAATCGCTTAAGCCCAAGAGTTGGAGGTTGCTCTCAGCTGTAATGCCATGGCACTCTACGTACAGCAACATAGTAAGACTGTCTCAAAATAAACAAATAAGTAAAATAAAAAAAAAAAAATAAAAAGAGGTAGGCATTGTGTCCAGCACCTGTAGTCCCAGCTACTTGGGAGACTGAGGCAAGAGGATCGCTTGAATCCAAGAATTTGAGGTTGCTATGAGATATGACACCATGGTACTCTACCTAGGGCCACAGAGTGAGACTCTATCTCAAAACTAAAAAAATTTAAAAATTAATAAATAAAATAATACTATCAATTTCAAAGATTGCTCCTGATACTATCCTTGAGACTCTGTACAGCTGAACTTTATTAATTACCTTCCAAGTTTTTTTTTTTTTTTTGAGACGGAGCCTCAAGCTATCCCCCTGGGTAGAGTGCTGTGGCATCACAGCTCACAGCAACCTCCAACTCCTGGGCTCAAGCGAGTCTCCTGCCTCAGCCTCCCAAGTAGCTGGGACTACAGGCGCCCGCCACAACGCCTGGCCATTTTTTGGTTGCAGCCATCATTGTTGTTTGGCGGGCCCGGGCTGGGGATTCAAACCTGCCACTTTAGGTATATGTGGCTGGCGCCTTAGCCGCTTGAGCCACAGGCGCCGAGCCACCTTCCAAGTTTTAAAAAGAAATTCATTATTAGGGCAACGCCGATGGTTCAGTAGGTAGGGCGCCAGCCCCATATACCAAGGGTGGCGGGTTTGAACCCAGTCTCAGCCAAACTCCAACAACAACAACAAAAAATAGCTGGGCATTGTGGCGGGAGTCTGTAGTCCCACATACTGGGGAGGCTGAGGCAAGAGAATCACCTAAGCCCAGGAGTTGGACGTTGCTGTGGTGAGCTGTGAAGCCATGGCTGGCACTCTACAGAGGGCGATAAAGTGAGACTCTGTTTCTTAAAAAAAAAAAAAAGAAATGAAATTCATTTTTAATTATTAAGAATATACAATCATACTATATATTTATAGGGTAAAGGCACATGTGATGTTTTGATTAAAACATAAAATATAAATTAATCAAATCAGGATAGCTGGAGTATCCATCATCTCAGGCACTTATCACTTACTTATGAATATGCCACTTCTCCTTTATTTTAAAAGTATAACCCAACTTATATTTGATTATAGACCTTCCAAGTTTTATACACTTCAGTCACATCTGCTTTTATTCCAGACTATATGCACAGATGCCATTTATTCTTTTGACCCCAAAAGCTCTATTTTCAGTTGTCCATCCTAATCCATTTTAAAATATAAGACCATCAGGTTAGATGATGTCATGTGCAGACTATTTTAAACATAAGTATAGAAACAATAAATAATCTTATCTCCCAAACACAGACAAAAGTTACAACTTCAGGAAATAAAAGTATTATGTGGCCTGAAGAATAATGCCTGCTTTGAACTAGAAATTTTTTTTTTTTTTGAGACAGAGTCTCACTCGGTCACCCTGAATAGAAAGCCATGCCATCATCATACCTCACAATAACCTCAAACTCTTGGGCTCAAGAGTTCCTCTTGCCTAAGCCTCCCAAGAACCTAGGACTACCGGTGCCTGCCACAATGCCTTACCAGTTTTTCTATTTTTAGTAGAGACAGGGTCTCATTCTTGCTTAGGCTGGTCTCTAACTCCTAAGGAACTCAAGCAATCTATTTAACTCAGCCTCCCAGAGTGCTAGGATTATGGGAGTCACCAAGCCAAGTCTGCACTCTTTATCAGTGTAAAACTATGTAAAAATATGGACGCATACAAATAATAACCAGGCTCAGCACCTGTGGCTCAAGTGGCTAAGGTGCCAGCCACATACACCTAAGGTGGCGGGTTGGAATCCAGCCCAGGTCCGCCAAACAATGATGGCTGCAACCAAAAAATAGCCAGGCGTTGTGGCAGGCGCCTGTGGTCCCAGCTACTTGGGAGGCAGAGGCAGGAGACTCACTTGAGCCCAGGAGTTGGAGGTTGCTGTGAGCTGTGATGCCACAGCACTCTACCCAGGGGGACAGCTGGAGGCTGTCTCAGAAAAAAATAATAATAATAACAATAATAACCAAAGAGGATAATATAAATATGTCAGTAACTGATAAATCTGGGTGTTAATTTCCATTTGCTTTATTATTTATTTTATAATTTATAAAAACACAAACCAAAAAACTTTAAAAATCTAGAAAAAGATATTTGAAAGATGATCTTTTATGATTTATCTGCTGGCTTTATTAGGTGTTATACAGCAAACCCTACCTACCTAATGCATATTTTAATAATTGATAGTGACTTTTAGAAGTATAAAAAAATACACTAAGGAAGAACAACATTTTAATTCTGGTACAGATTACAGAAAACAGAAGGACCTAGGATAATATATTCAAAAATCCACATAGTCAAATAAGCTAAGAAAGGCAAATAAAATTGGGCCAATCTACCCACAGAAACGTGATTCTTTTTTACGCCTGTAATCCTAGCACTATGGGAGGCTAAGGCGGTTGGATCACCCCAAGCTCACAAGTTGGAGACAAGCCTGAGCAAAAAAAAGACCCTGTCTCTTAAAAAAAAAAAAAAAGCTGGCCATTATAGTGGGTGACTATAGTCTCAGCTACTTGGGAGGCTGAGGTAAGAGAATCACTTGATCCAAAGAGTTCAGATTGCTATGAGCTAGAATGCCATAGCACTCTATCCAGGGCAGAGAGTTAGATTAGAAAGAAAGAAAAAAAGAAAGAAAGAAAGAAAAGAAATGTGATTCTTTGCCAGTACCTTTGTCCTTCTTGAAATCCAGTGCATCTTGCTTATCTGTGACAATTTCCTTCATGTTAACAACACTTTGATGGATTAACTGACGAAGAATTTTGATCTCACGAATGGCTGTGATTGGGAAACCCTCTTTCTCATTGTCTAGTCTCACCTTCTTCAGAGCCACTAGTTCTCCTGCCAAAAAAATCCAAACCAAAATCATTATCAATTAGCATTTTTTGGCCACTATCATGAACTGGCATGACCTTTGCCCTGAAAGACAGACTTAATGCCTGCTTTAATGGTTATAGCGTAGATACTTTTATGTTTTTTAAAAAAGAAATTATTCTTCCCAGCTACTTGGGAGGCTGAGGCAGGAGACTCGCTTGCGCCCAGGAGTTGGAGGTTGCTGTGAGCGTGATGCCATGGCACTCTACCCAGGGGGATAGCTTGAGGCTCCGTCTCAAAAAAAA
>NW_003852413.1:24487583-24488523 GCF_000181295.1 Otolemur garnettii
AGAGTCTAATTCGGACACCCTTGGTAGAGTGCCATGGCATCTTAGCTCACAGCACTCTACCAAGGGTGACCAAGTGAAACTCTGTCTCCAAAAAATAAATAAATAAATAAAATAATAAAATATTCCATTAATTCAAATATTTTATGTTACCTTTAAGGACCTCCCTTCTCACCAAACAAATAACAACCTACAAGTTTTTTTTTTTGAGACAGAGCCTCAAGCTGTCCCCCTGGGTAGAGTGCTGTAGCATCACTGCTCACAGCAACCTCCAACTCCTGGGCTTAAGCAATTCTCTTGCCTTAGCCTCCCAAGTAGTTGGGACCACAGGCACCCACTGCAATGCCCGGTACTTTTTGGTTGCAGCCATCATTGTTTGGCGGGCCCAGGCTGGATTTGAACCCACCAGCTCAGGTGTATGTGGCTGGTGCCCTAGCCGCATGAGCCACAGGTGCCGAGCCAACAACCTACAAGTTTTATCTTTAGCCTCTCTTAAAATCAGCTGCAAAACATAAAATGTTTAGAATAAAAAACAATAAAGAAGAAGGCTTAAAAACAGTAAAAATTACGCTAATTCTTTGGGAAAAATTATTCTATTTAGTAAATTTGAAGACCAAATCAGAACTCAAAATTAACATTTGCTGAATCACTTGAGATATCAGAATTACTAAATTGTTAACCTCAGACATCTAGAATTTTGTAGCAATATTTACCTGTATCTTTGTCCTTGGCTTTATATACTTGGCCATAGGTTCCCTCTCCAATAATCCCAATAATGTCAAACTTGTCAACACAGCGTTTTCCCCAGTCACTTTCTGTTTGTCTTCTTTCTCCATAACGAGGACAACAAATTCTAAAAGTAAAAACAAAAATTTTATTTTTCTTTTTTTTTTTTTTTTTTTGAGGCAGAGCCTCAAGCTGTCCCCCTGGGTAGAGTGCCATG
>NW_003852413.1:24491065-24495778 GCF_000181295.1 Otolemur garnettii
CCTAAGCCCAGGAATTGGAGGTTGCTATGAGCAGTGCAACGCCATGCCATTCTACCCAGGGCAATAACGTGAGACTTTGTCTCTACCAAAAAAAAAAAAAGAAAGAAAAATTCACCAGGCATTGTTCCATGCTTGTAGCTCAGTGGTTAGGGTGCCATATGCACTGGGGTTGGTGGGTTCAAACCTGGCCTAGGCCTGCTAAACGACGACAAGAACAATAAAAAAATAGCCAGGCAGAGTGGTAGTCCCAGCTACTTGGGAGGGTAAGGCAAGAGAATTGCTTAAGCCCAAAAGTTTGAGGTTGCTGAGAGCTGTGATGCCACAGCACTCTACCAAGGGCAACATAAGGAGATTCTATCTAAAAAAAATCTGCCTGCCATGGTCACTCATGCCAGTCATGCCAACACTCTGATAGACTGAGATGGGTTGATTGCTTGAGCTAAGGAGTTTGAGACTAGCCTAAGCAAAAGTGAGACCCTGTCTCTACTAAAAATAGAAAAACTGAGGCAAGAGGACTGCTTGAACCCTTAAGTTTGAGATTGCTATGAGCTACGATGACACCATGGCACTCTAACCAGGGTGAAAGAGTAAGACTCTAAAAAAAACAATTAACCAGGCGTGGTGACATGTGCCATGTACCTGCAGCCTCATCTATTGAAGAGGCTGAGGCAGGAGGGTCACTTGAACCCAGGCTCTTGAGGTTACAGTGAGCTCTGATGACACCACAGCACTCTAGTCTAAGAAACTGAGCAAGACGCTATCTCAAAATAAAACAAATAAATGAGAGAAGTAGTAACAACAATGAGAAGATCTTACAGAATTTATACTATTATTTATGGCAGGGCAATTTACATGCTTTAAGGGAAAAAGAAATTCAGCGGCACCTGTGGCTCAAAGGAGTAGGGTGCCAGCCCCATATGCCGGAGGTGGCAGGTTCAAACTCAGCCCCGGCCAAAATAAAAAAAACTGGAAAAAAAAATTCCATATTAATCTATTAATATCTTTTTTTTTTTTTTGAGACAGAGCCTCAAGCTGTCCCCCTGGGTAGAGTGCCGTGGCATTACAGCTCACAGCAACCTCCAACTCCTGGGCTCAAGCGACTCTCCTGCCTCCGCCTCCCAAGTAGCTGGGACCACAGGCGCCCGCCACAACGCCCGGCTATTTTTTTTTGGTTGCAGCCGTCATTGTTGTTTTGGGGGGTCCGGGCTGGGGATTCGAACCCGCCACCTTAGGTGTACGTGGCTGGCGCCTTAGCCAGTTGAGCTATAGGCACTGAGCCTATTAATATCTTAATAATGTATTTATGGTTGACTCCATGAATAAAAGAGATTTCATTCCTCCTTTTTCCTTTTTTTTTTTTTTTTGAGATAGAGTCTTACTCTTTCTCCTTGGTGTTCAGTGCCATGGCATCAAAATAGCTCCTAGCAACCTCAAACTTCTGAGCTCAAGTGATCCTTTTGTCTCAGCCTCCTGAATAGCTAGGACTACAGGTACCCCCTCACCACACTTGGCTAGTTTTTCCATTTTTAGTAGAGATGAGGTATTGCTCTCGTTCAGGCTGTTCTCAAGCTCCTGAGCTCAGGTAATCCACCCACCTTGGCCTCCCGGAGTATTAGGATTATAGGTATGAGCCACCATACCCAGCCCTTTTATTCTTCTTTAATACTCTGAATATTAATAATTCAAAAGATATAATGGGATCATCAATCACTATATACCTGGATTTGGGAATTTATTCTTTTTCTAAAAACATGGGTAGGAATCTGTGGATGTAGATGAACAGGTCTCCTAAAAAGACTTTTGACCACTAAAATAAAATAAGACAGATATATAGGGTAGAAATAAAGTTTGCACGCAATTTACAATGTTAAACTATTTTCTTGGGTGGCGCCTGTGGCTTGGTGGGCAGGGCATCAGCCCTATATACCGAGGGTGGTGGGTTCAAGCCCAGCCCTGGCTAAACTGCAATAAAAAATAGCTGGGGGCGGCACCTGTGGCTCAAGGAGTAGGGTGCCAGCCCCATATACCGGAGGTGGTGGGTTCATACCCAGCCCTGGCCCCAAACTGAAAATAAATAAAAAAATAATTAAAAATGCCTTTTACAAAAAAAAATAGCCAGGAGTTATGGCAGGCACCTGTAGTCCCAGCTACTTGGGAGGCTGAAGCAAGAAAATCATTGCCTAAGCCCAGGAGTTGGAGGTTGCTGTGAGCTGTGTGACACCAGGGCACTCCATTGGCATTCTACCATGGGTCATAAAGTGAAACTGTCTCTACAAAAAAAAAAACATTTTCTTTTGAGACAGAGTATCACTATGTTGCCCTTGGTAGAGTGCTGTGGCATCACAGCTCACAACAACCTCAAACACTTAGGCTTAAGCAATTCTCTTGTCTCAGCCTCCCAAGTAGCTGGGACTATAGGTGCCTGCCACGACACCCAGCTATTTTTTGGTTACAGATGTCATTGTTGTTTAGTAGACCCAGGCTGGGCTTGAACCTGCCAGCTTCAATGTATGCGGCTGGCGCCCTACTCACTGAGCCACAGGCCTGCTGAGCCTGTTAAACTATTTTTTTTTTATTTTTATTTTTTGCCACCCCCTCCCCCCTGTTAAACTATTTTAAATTGTGCACAAACTTTCTATCCAACCTATACTTTAGGAACAAACTTCTATGATCTTACTGGTGTGGGCTGTGTCAGAAACATGTTGAGAGTTAGCTCAAAACTAAGGAAGATAGCTGGGTATGGTGGCTAAAACCTGTCATCCCAGCAGTCTAGGAGGCTAAGACGGGTGGATAGCTTGAGCTTACAAATTCGAGACCAGCCTGAGCCAGAGCAAGACCCCATCTCTAAAAATAGCTGGGCATTGTGGCAGGTACTTATAGTCCCAGCTACTTCTGGGGCTGAGGCAAGAGAATTGCTTAAGCCCAGGAATTTGAGGTTGGTGTGACACCACAGCACTATACTGAGGGTGACCAAATAAGACCCCGTCTATACTAAAAACAGAAAAACTAGGCCAGGCACAATGGCTCATGCCTATAATTCTAGCACTTGGGAGGGCCAACACGGGTGGATTTCCTGAGCTTAAGATTTCGAGACCAGCCTGAGCCAGAGTGAGACTTCATCTCTAAAAAACAGCCGGGCATTGTGGTAGGTGCTTGCAGTACCAGCTACTTGGGAGGCTTAGGCAAGAGAATAGCTCATACCAAAGAGTTTGAGGTTGCTGTGACCTATGATGCCTCAGCATCCTACCAAGGGAGACAAAGTGAGACTCTATCTCAAAAAAAAAAACAAAACCCTAAAAACTAAAAACAGAGGTGGGGCCTGTGGCTCAAAAGAGTAGGGCGCCGGCCCCATTCGCTGGAGGTGGCAGGTTCAAACTCAGCCCCAGCCAAAAAATGAAGGAAAAAAAAAACTAAAAACATAAAAACTACCCAGATGTTTTGGCGAGAGCCTGTAGTGCCAGCTACTTGGGAGGCTAAGGCAAGAGATCTCGTGAGCCCAGGAGTTTGAGGTTACTGTGAGCTATGATGGCCAAGGCACTCTACCTAGGGCCACAGAGTGAGACTCAAGTCTCAAAAAAATAAATAAAAACCAAGAAAGACAATTATAAATAAGGATAAATCCCTCTGACAACTCACTTTGGTCTCTTTTTATATGGTTGCTGAGGTGGTGAGATAGCCTTTGGTTCAGGAGAGTCTGGGGGAGATGGATCTCCACCAGGGAGCTCTGGAGGGAGAGGAAGGTCTGTAAGTAAATGACGTGTCCTCTGTTCCTTTTCTTTCTTTACTGGTTTTGAAGGAAGAGTTTCTTTTGGACTAAACAATAGAAGGGAAGAAAAAGATTACAATGACTTATAGGGTATGCAAGTAAAACTTTTCGAAGAACATTATAATGCCTAACCATTAAAAAAAAATCATAATAAGTTTACTTTTAAGGAAAAAAAACCCTGTAATATATAAAGAAATGGAATTTGCCACAGCTAAAGATACTTAAATTTTACAAAACAAAAAAAACTATAGCATATTAAAGAAACAATGAAAAATGTGCAAGAGATGTATTACTTATATATCCTTTACCAAACTATTTAACATTCCTTATTAAGATTCTATTTGGATTTTCATCAAGATAAAATACAGGAAGTAATCTTCTCAAATTCACAAAGTATCACTGCAACTAATATAGTTCATATTTTAACAAAGATTTAAATAATGAACAAGAGCTCAACAATTTAATGCTACTATATTACTAAAGATGTGGAAAAGAATTTGGAAAAAGGACAGTATTAATATTATAGGGTGCTTTATAAGAAATACAGTATAAGTTGAAAATGAAAACTTGTTAAAAACATACTTAATTATTCTATTCATTTGCTAGTATAAGGTAACCATCTCTGACTGGCCAAAAAATATTAATAACTGTCAAACTAAAAATCTAAGGAGAAAGAGTCCAAGCTTCAGAATCATTAAGGCAGCTGGTAGGAAAATGCCTCTCATGTAATCAGCAAATTATAGCAGACAATGGGCCAAGAGGCGGGGGATGGTAATCAAGGCTAGCATTCCCAGAATACAGATCATATTCAATTTTTTAATCATCTTAATTTATAAAGGATGAATTTTATGACACGTACATCTCCAGTAAAGATAGACACCTATAGTACAGCATGTTAATTTCGTGCCTCCAAATGAAACCAGGCTAAAAAGATTTTTTTTTTTTTT
>NW_003852413.1:24497875-24499561 GCF_000181295.1 Otolemur garnettii
ATTTTTTGGTTGCAGCTGTCATTGTTTGGCAGGCCCGGGCTGGATTCAAACCCACCAGCTCAGGTGTACATGGCTGGCGCCTTAGTTGTTTGAGCCACAGGCACCAAGCCAGCACTGCCAGTTTTTAAACAAAACAGACTCCAGTTTAATCTGAATCACATCAACCAGAACACAGATAGATAGTCAATGAAGTACAAAATAGTCATCTGAAACTTTCTGCTAAATACTGGTAGAGATGAACACACTCTACCAGGCTGATTATAACCTGCACTCCGATTTTTCTACTCTAGGAACAAAGTTTATTACCAGAAAATGCTTGAGTCACAATACCATATAGATTTTTAAAATTTTTCCAATTTTTAAGATGTTCAGGAAGGAAATTTCATAATTTTTCAACTACTTATGTCAGATTATTCTTTTTTTTTCTTGCAACAGAGTCTTACTCTGCCATCTTGCATCAGCTTTTTTGTTTTTAGTACAGAAGAGGTCTCGCTCTTGCTCAGGCTAGTCTCAAACTCCCATGCCCAACCCAAATTAGACTTTATAAATCTTAATTTCTATGCCGGGCCTGGTGGCTCATGCCTATAAACCCAGCACTTGGGAGGTCAAGACGGATGGATTGCCTGAGCTAGAGCGAGACCCTGTCTCAAAAAAATACCCAGGCATTGTGGTGGGCTCCTGTAGTCCCAGCTACTCAGGAGGCTAAGGCAAAAGAATTGCTTGAGCCCAAGAGTTTGAGTTTGCTGTGACACCACAGCACTCTACTGAAGGCAACAAAATGAGACTCCTGTCTCAAAAAAAAAAAAAAAATTAAGAAAGAAATCTCAATTTCTCATGATTCAGGAGTAGATTTCTTCTTGGTTCAGTTTTATAAGAAAATCAAAATATCTGAATTGTTTCATAAGATAATCATTTTAAGTAAATTAAGTCTATCTTTTATATTCAGGTTTTATTTTCTACTCAAGTTTACTTTATGGGTTTAAATACAATTCAGTATTCCTTATCTGAAATGTTGTGAATTTTGGATTTTTTCAGATTTTTAAATACTTGCTTTATATAAATTGAGCATCCCTAATCCAAAAATTTGAAAACTAATATGCTCCAATGAGCATTTCCGTTGAGCATCATGTCAATACTCAAAAAAAAGCTTCCAGACTTAAGCCAGGTATGGTGGGATGTGTCTGTAGTCCCAGCTATTTAGGAGGCTGAGCCCAAGTTCAAGATTGTAGTAAGCTATGACAAAACCACTGCACTCCAGCCTGGGCCACATAGCAAGACTTTGTCTCTTTAAAAAAAAAAAAATTAAAGGGGCGGCGCCTATAGCTCAGTGGGTAGGGCACCAGCCAAATACACAAAGGTTGGTGGGTTCAAACCCAGCCTAGGCCAGCTAAAACAACAATGACAACTGTAATCAAAAAGAAAAAAAAAAAAATGGCTCAGCGCCTAGGCTTAAGTGGCTAAGGCACCAGCCACATACACCTAGGGTGGCAGGTTCAAATCCATCCCGGCCCGGCCAAACAACAATGTTGACTGCAACCAAAAACTAGCCAAGCATCGTGGCGGGCGCCTGTGGTCCCAGCTACTTGGGAGGCAAAGGCAGGAGACTCACTTGAGCCCAGGAGCTGGAGGTTGCTGTGAGCTGTGATGCCACAGCACTTTACCCAGGGGGACAGTTTGAGGCTCTGT
>NW_003852413.1:24500641-24505828 GCF_000181295.1 Otolemur garnettii
AAAAAAAAAAAAAAAGAATATGAAATTCATATATTAACTATTTTTAAAATTTAATTTCTAATAGATAATTTTTAAGTTCTGGCAGCATAAAAAACTCTAAATATGATTATCTCCTTCCCCTTGAAGAGGGTTGTTTAAAACATTTCAACTGGGTGGCTGAGATGGTTGATGCCTATAATCCTAGCACTTTGGGAGACTGAGGGGAGGACTGCTTGAGCCTAGGAATTTAATAATGGAAATAATGAAACTCCGTCTCTATGAAAAAATTTAAAAGAAAATTAGCCAGGCATGATGGTGCATGACTATAGTCTCAGCTATCTGGGAGGATGAGGCAGGAATATCACTAAAACTGATAAGTTTGAGGTTGCAGTGAGTGCTGTAATTGTGCCACTGCATTCTAGCCTCGGCAACAAAGGGAGACTATAGGCACCCACCACAACACCCGGCTATTTTTTGGTTGCAGTTGTCATTGTTGCTTAGCAGATTTGGGCTGATTTTGAACCTGCTGCCCACATACACACTTCTTAAATAGCCATACATACTCGAGTAACACCAAATAGTCTTACCTTGTTGCCTGACTCAAAAAACAAACAAAAACACACATACTGAATTTAAGATGAAAAAGTAAAATCAATCATTACTGGCTTGGCTCAGTGGTTATGATGCCAGCCAAATGTACCGAGGCTGGGGGGTTTAAGCCTGCCCTGGCCAGCTGAACAACAATGACAACTGCAACAAGAAAATAGCCAAACATTGTGGTGTGTGCCTATAGTTCGAGCTACTTAGGAGGCTGAGGCAAGAGAATTGCTTAAGCCCGAGAGTTTGAGATTGCTGTGAGCTGTGATGCCACAACACTCTACTAAGGGCAACATACTGAGACTAAAAAAAGGGGAGGGGGCAGCTCCTGTGGCTTAAAGGGTAGAGTACCGGCCCCATATACCAGAAGTGGCAGGTTCAAACCCAGCCCAGGCTAAAAGAAAAAAAAAAAAAATCAACCATTACTGATATAACACATAAATTTTTAAGTAGTATGCATAGAACAAAATTAGTTTTGTTTATTCTCTCATTTTGTTTTGTTTTTAGAGACAAGTCTCAATCTCTCACCCAGCCTGCTAGAATGCAGCGGCCCAATCACAGCTCCCCCTAACTTCGAATTCCTATTTTTTTTTTTTTGAGACAGTCTCAAGCTGTCACCCTGGGTAGAGTGCCATGCAAACAGTACCTCAGTGTATGTGGCCAGCACCCTAACCACTGAGCTATGGGCACCACCCTTGAATTCCTATCCTTAAGCGAGCCTCGAACCTTAACCTCCCCAGTAGCTGGGACTACAGGTGTGTACTACCATACTGCGCTAGTTTTTCTTACTTTTTGTAGAGATGAGGTCTTGAGCTATGTTTCTTAGGTTGGTCTCAGTCAGTCCTCCCATCTTTGAGCCTCCCAAAACACTGGGATACAAGCATGAGCCACTGCTTTCCCCAAACACACTCTCACATATACACTTCTTCTTTTTTGTTTTTGGAGACAAGTCTCACTATATTCCCCTCAGGAGAGTGCTATTTCGTCACAGCTCATAGCAACCTCAAACTCTTGAGCTTAAGCAATTCTCTCGCCTCAGCCTCCCAAGTAGCTGGGACTATAGGCACCCACCACAACACCCGGCTATTTTTTGGTTGCAGTTGTCATTGTTGCTTAGCAGATTTGGGCTGGGTTTGAACCTGCTGTCCACATACACACTTCTTAAATAGCCATACATACTCGAGTAACACCAAATAGTCTTACTTTATCATTCTTCCTCCATGTGAAAGATAGAAATCTCTGTTGCTTCTATAAAAATCATTCTACCTCTGGAAATCTGCACTCTACACTGACATCTGAGAAGTTTAACAGCTATGTGCAGACTTGGTTAGCTAAGTAAACATTTCAAAACTGAGATACTTAGGCCACACTGATATTCTAGCCATGATGTAAACTAATTGAAATGAGGTTTCTGTGGATAGGTAACTGGGTAGGGTCCCTTTGGATACAGTTCAACTATTTTCTTTTCCAATAAAAACTATTAAAACAAAATAGATCTCATCTATATGAAGAACACTGCGTACCTCAAACAAATTTTTATACATAAATTTTAGGTTCTATTTTTTCATTTGTAGTTCTTAGGATGTGAAGAATTCGTAAATACCTACATTAGAAAGAGTGTGTGAAATTATTCTTTAAAATTAGATCTACCACTGTGAAGAGTAATGAAGCCATTGTTTAAGATAGTCTGTTTTGTTTTGTTTTTACTTTCGCACTTGTACCTTCTTAAAAGGCAAAAAGGATAAGCACGAAAGAATACAGACCTCAACAGCTGAAATGTATCATCATTCAAATTACTGATATCATCTAGAAAGTACTGGAAGCTTGGGGACTGGGCTGGGATCCAAGAGGTATTTATTTTTGTGCTTACAATGAAAAGTTTGTTACAATAAATGCAACCCACATCCTAGAGAAGAGGGCAGAGGCAGGATCTCAGTCAGAAAAAACTGTAATACAAGAGTGCCATAGCATATTTCACTACTAAAACATATCTGTTTGGTCATACTTGCCCAGGTAGTGCTGCCAAGAATTAAATATTCTTCTTAATCCCTACCATAAAATAAGATTCATGCTTCATAGTCATTTCAGTTCTTAATACTCAGAAGACTCATTAAAGTTAAAGCCCTTCCCATCATCCCACTATGAATGATACTCTAATTAGCAAAGATTCTACATATTGTGCTTTTACTTCTTATAGGATAATTTTTTTAAATCAGCCTTTATCAAAATAAATTAGTTTTGACACTATATTAAAAGAAAAAAACAAATTGAGCTATATATAACACAGCTCATTTGGACCCCTAAGGATATTTAATTAAATACTATTATTGATATGATTATTGATATTATATTATTAAATCAATGCTAAATTTTCCAGTGTGATGCAAATACTAATTACATGGAAAAGATTACTACTAAGAGAGACATACTTATTTTTTTTTGTAGAGACAGAGTCTCACCTTATCGCCCTCAGTAGAGTGCCATGGCGTCACATAGCTCACAGCAACCTCCAACTTCTGGGCTTAGGCGATTCTCTTGCCTCAGCCTCCAGAATAGCTGGGACTACAGGCACCTACCATAACACCTGCCTATTTTTTTGTTGCAGTTCGGCCAGGGCCGGGTTTGAACCCACCACCCTTGGTATATATGGCCAGCGCCCTAATCACTGAGCCACAGGCACCGCCCCCAAGACATACTTAAGTATTTAGAAGTGTCATAATATCCACAAATTTTTTTTTTTTTTTTTGGCAACAGAGCCTCAAGCTGTCCCCCTGGGTAGAGTGCCGTGGCATCACAGCTCACAGCAACCTCCAACTCCTGGGCTCAAGCGAGTCTCCTGCCTCAGCCTCCCAAGTAGCTGGGACCACAGGCGCCCGCCACAACGCCCGGCTATTTTTTTTGGTTGCAGCCATCATTGTTGCTTGGCGGGCCCAGGCTGGATTCAAACTCACCATCTTAGGTGTATGTGGCTCATGCCTTAGCCACTTGAGCTACAGGTGCCAAGCCAATATCCACAATTAAAGCAAATGTGGCAAAAAGGTAACAATTGGTGAACCTAGGTGACAAGCATAAAGGTGTTTATTATACCTTTAATTTTTCTGTCGCTATTAAAATTTTCTACATAAAATGGGGGAGGAAAACTTGATATTTTTCAAATTGGAATCAAAATTACCTTTATCGATATACATAAAGTTATGAGTAAATGGGTTAATTAGGCCTCAAATTCTAATACTCTTTTCCCACTGAAAACCAAACATCAAAAGTATTTCCTACTCATAAAAGCCTTAGGGTAGTTTTAACAAATTTCAAAACAGAAAATACATTACATTTAGATCAAATGGGTTTAGTTTCTTTCCAGTAAACTATGGAACTTACCTATCCATGTCATCATCTCCAGGTAATAAGGGAGGGAGGGGCAGAGGAGGCAATGTTGAAGTTTTCAGGTGTGGAATAGCAGCTGTTATAGATACTTGAGTCTTCACAGAAACCTGTACAGGGGGCTGAGAATTTGCCTGAGAGGACAGAGCAGATGTCCTTGGGTGAGTAGAAAGGGGCAAAGTTGAAGTACTAGAAGCAGGAACCTGACTAACTGCTACTTGGGGAGGAGGCAGAGGTGGCTGCTGTGAAACAGCTGGTAGTGGAGGCAAAGGTGGCAAAGGGGGTGTCTGAGGTGGAGGGGTAGTAGTTGGTAAAGGGGGTGGAGGAGTAGCAATTGTGGGGAAAGGTGGCAGGGTCTCCTTTTCCGATGTCTCTGTCTCCTTTGGAGTAACAGTCTTCTCTTTCAGTGCTACAGGTTTAGAGTCTCTTGTTCCCTGTGCTTTCAAATCTTTTAGAACAGGATGCTTATCAGAGTTCTCATCCAACTTTACTTTCCCTGTATCTAAAGAATTTTTGACTTCTGTGTTTAGATGTGTTACATTTACCAGTTCAGTATCTGGGGCAGCTTTTTCCAATTTTATACTTCTGGGTAACTTCTTAGACTCCATGCTTGAATCCTTAGCCTCTACCAAACTGTTCTCTTTTTTAGGCAAAAATATAGGTGAACCTTTGGATTCTTTTCCATCCATTTTTGCTGCAGCAGCAGCAGCTGCTCTTTCCTTCTTTTTCCTACTGAGTTCAGCTCCCAGGCTGGAATTTAATGGAAGCCTAACTGGTGAGATACTGGAATGACGACTGCGCGACCCAGATCTCTTTTTTTTACTATGTGAAGATGAGTGTCTTGAATACGCAGGACTTCTACTTCTAGACTTCATGGATTTCCTACTGAAAAAACGAACAGGAAAATTTAAAATGGATAGACTATTAGTAACATATGGAGGAAAACAGATGAGTAAAACAAACTATAGAGAATTATAACTTTAAAACACATGAATAATTTATTTTTTTTTCAGAGTCTCACTCTGCCTTTCTTGGGTAGAGTGCCGTGGCATCATAGCTCACAGTAACCTCAACTCTTAGGCTCAAGTAATCCTCTTGCTTCAGCCTCCTGAGTATATGGGACTACAGGCATCCACAACGTCTAGCTACTTTTTTTGTTTTGTTTTTAGAAATAGGATCCGGCTCTTGTTCAGCCTGGTCTGGAACTCCTTAATTTTTTTTTTTTTTTTTTTG
>NW_003852413.1:24508463-24509830 GCF_000181295.1 Otolemur garnettii
AAAAAAAAAAAAAAGAATCTACAGGGCAGATTATTCTAAATTGAAACCCAACTCTTACTCTCTTTACTTTTCACTAAAGCTTAATCTGTTCAGGTTTCAATGTGAAGAAAAAAACACTGAAATTTTGAGTGGACAAAACATAATTGGCCCAGTGGTATAAAACAAGTTGTTCCCACTCTAGATCATTATAATCTCCCTTTATCTCTGACCATTAGTAAGAATGACATGAATCAAAATGTTTCTAAACAAACAACATGTAAAGTATAACAGATACAATTCATATGATCCTCAATAGGGTGCCCTAGCATCATATCTCATAGCAACTTCAAACCCTTGGGCTCAAGGGATCTTCTTGCCTCAGTATCCCAAGTAGCTGCGACTACAAGTGCCCACAATGCCCAACTATTTTTAGAGACAGGGTCTTACTCTGGCTTAGACTGTTCTTCAACTCCTAAACTCAAGCAATCCACCTGCTGGGGCTGACAGCCCTGGTTTTAACAATACTGTGTTTTGAAAGTTTGCTCCAAATGGTTAGTTAAAATATAAAATTATTATTAGGGCTGAGTGTGGTGGTTCCCGCCTGTAATCCTAGTACTCTGGGAGGCGTAGGTGGGTGGACTACTTGAGCTCTGGAGCTGGAGACCAGTTCAAACAAGAGCTAGACCCCATCTCTGCTAAAGGTAGGAAAACAGAGATGTTGGGGTGTCGGGGCAGGCATCTGTAGTACCTGCTACTTGGAAAGCTAAGGCAAGAGGATCACTTGAGCCCAAGGGCTTAAGGTTGCTGTAAGCTATGATATCACAGCACTCTACCCAAGGCAACAGAGTGAAACTCTGTTTCAAAAATAAAATTATGGGGTGGCACCTGTGGCTCAAAGGAGCGCTGGCCTCATATGCCAAAGGTGGTGGGTTCAGACCCAGTCCTGGCCAAAAACTGCAAATAAATAAATAAATAAAATAAAATTATGGCTCAGTATCTGCCAAAGCACAGTGGCTATGGATGGTACTGGTCACACACACCGGAGGCTGGAGGGTTCAAATCCAGCCTGGGTCAGTGATAACAACAATGATAACTGCAGCAAAGAATGGCTAGGTGTTATGGTGGGCGCCTGTAGTCCCAGCTACTTGGGATGCTGAGGCAAGAGAATTGCCTAAGCCCAAGAGCTGGAGGATGCTGTGAGCTGTGATGCCACAGCATTCTACTGAGGGTGACAAAGTGAGACTCTGTCTCTAAAAAAAAGAAAAGAAAATATTAGTTGTATGTTGTGGTGGCTGCTGTAGTCCCAGCCACTAGAGTGGGGGAGGGGCTGAGGCAAGAATATCACTTGAACCCAGAAGTTTGGGGTTGTTCTGAGCTATAATGCCAGG
>NW_003852413.1:24510154-24511332 GCF_000181295.1 Otolemur garnettii
CCAAGAGTTGGAGGTTGCTGTGAGCTGTGACGCCACAGCACTCTACCAAGGGCAACATAGGAGACTCTTGTCTCAAAAAAAAAAATATATATATATATACACACACACACACACACATATATATATATTCCTCTTGTAAATATTTGGCTGCAACAGGAGGGTTTCCCTACTTGTGTTATAGCAGAGATAAACAACCTCTCTATTTCAGGTAAAATGTCTAAAATCATAAACACTAAGTAAAGGTAGCTACCATGCTCTACAAACTATTGTTTCTTTAATCAGTATGACTGAATCCTAAGGAACTCTACTATGATCCATTCAATTTCTGAACAGAAGTCTACCAACTCTGGTATTTCTAGAGATACGAATGCAACATTTGGAGACCAGGTCCACTGTTCCAGGAAAAAAAGGGCAAGTAGACAACAAATAAGTAAACACAGCAGCAATAAGAAATGTGTCTCTGGGTGGTGCCTGTGCCTCAAAAGGCTAGGGGACCAGCCCCATATGCTGAAATTGGTGGGTTCAAACCCAGTCCTGGCCCAAAAAAAAGAAATGTGTCTTCAAAATCAAATGTACTGAATGAGGCGTAGTGGCTCAGGCATGTAATCCCAACACTCTGGGAGGGTGAGGAGGGTGGATCACCTGAGCTCACTGCTTCGAGACCAGCCTGAGCTAGAGCAAGTCCCTGTCTCTAAAAATAGCTGGAAATTCTGCTGGGCACCTGTAGTGGCAGCTACTTGAGAGACAAGAGCCTACTTGAGCCCAACAGTTTGAGGTTGCTGTGAGCTATGAACTCACAGCACTCTACCGAGGGTGAGAAAGTAACACTCTGTCTCAATTTAAAACAAAAAAAATTCCAATTTATTTTCCTACCTGGATTAAGTTAGATTCCGTTCTTTTGAAAGAAAATCGCTACTATTAGTCACTGCTAATTTGGTGGACACAAAGACACTGCATTTCAGCCAAAGCATTTCTAGTCTTTTAAAATGATGTTGTTTCATTCTATCTCCAAAGGAAAAAATACTGAGATTACTCTAGAAGGGATCTGTATGCTCTTCCACTTTGACTCTACAGAATTTCTGTACTTACTATTTAGAATTTCAATCAATGAGGAAAACATGTAATACAAACACTCAAATATAAAATGCTCTCGGCTCGGCGCCTATAGCTCAACCGGC
>NW_003852413.1:24514519-24519119 GCF_000181295.1 Otolemur garnettii
CAAAAAAACAATGATGGCTGCAACCAAAAAAAATAGCCGGGCATTGTGGTGGGCGCCTGTGGTCCCAGCTACTTGAGAGTCTAAGGCAGGAGACTCGTTTGAGCCCAGGAGTTGGAGGTTTGCTGTGAGCTGTGATGCCATGGCACTCTACCCAGGGGGATAGCTTGAGGTGAGGCTTTGTCTCAAAAATAAATAAATAAATAAATAAAATTAAAAAAAAAAAAATGAGGGTGGAATGCTAAGGAACTTAAACTCTTGACAGCTAGTAACTCTGCAGCTTCATGAATTCATACTTGTTTATGAATAATTGTAACTAAGTCACCAGAATTTCCCCTAAAATAAAAGACATGCATGGAATTTTTCAAATGAGCATAATTTCTCTACTAGTATTCAATAACATTATCCTCATAATTTACTGAGTGGTACTATGTATAACGCACTGTGCTATGAGCTTCATGTTTAGTAATTTAATTGTCACAGCAATGCTAGAAGTTGTTTATTATTCCTAGTTTACTCCTGAAGCAACACACACACGGAGAAATTAAATTATTTGCCAAAGGTCACAAAGCATTATTAGGATCACTCAGGTCTCACTAAAGCCCATGTTTGGCATTTGTGGACAGAGATGAGTCCACAAAGGGGTATATCTCATCACCTAGGAACAAGAAAAGTTTTTTACAGGTACGTCTAACCACAGTGCCTCTCTAACAAAAAATACCATGGTGAAAGTATTATTACCATATTTTTTTAAAAAGGATTTCAAAAATTGCCGGTCGTCACAAGGTAGATCAACTCGGATGCTGTAAAGAAGCCAAAATGTCTTTGGGAACAATTTCTGCTAGGCTATAGCTTCAAAAAGAAAGCATACTTATCAGCTGAATTTCCATTAAAACATCACTAATAAGACAGGAATCTTTTATAGGTTATTAAAACCTTGTCAATTAGGCCGGGTGTGGTGGCTCATGCCTATAGTCCTAGCACTACAGCAAGCAAAGACAGGAGGATCCCTTCAGCTCCAGAGAAGGCGAACAGCCTGAGCAAGAGGGAGACCCCCATTTCTACTAAAAATAGAAAAACTATCCCAGTGTTATGGTTAAGTGCCTGTAGTCCCAGATACTTAGGAGGCTGAGGCAAGAGGACTGCCTAAGCCCAAGAGTTTGAGGATGCTGTGAGCTATGATCCCACTAGCACTCTACCCAGAGTGACAAAGTAAGACTGTTCCCCCCACCCACCCACCCCAAACTTTGTCAATTAGGAAATGAATAAACTTACAAGTTTGGAGGCTGAGTGCACAGCATAAATGGTAGTATGACCTAAGCAAATAACTTCAACACAAATTGAAATAAAGTCTAAAGCTCTAATAAGGTGACAAAACAGCTAGACGTTTTCTGGGAAATAGTATAAACTCCATGCACTCACTTAGCCTATGATTCTTCTCACACAGCTTACAACTGAAGATCCCACTACTTGAAGTACCTACCTTTAGCTATTCGAGGCCTATAAACTCTTTACTTCTCAAATTCTGGGTTAAGGGGAGACTAGACTTACCTATTTGAATGACTAGCTAACAGCAAAGGGTCCTAATCAATGATGAACACTGGGGGCTTCAACAAAATGTTAACAGGACTAATTGCCAGTTCCTCACAACCCACCAGAAGTTAAGGATTGTTAGACAAATTTAGACAAATAACTCACCTGGGGAGTGGACTTCGACTCAGAGACCTCTTGCTCATGAAAGGGCTACTGGACCGCCGTCGACCATAGGGACTAGGTGATCTCCCACTGTAAGAGCCACTTCGTTCATAGCTGGATGACCGTCTCCTGCTATAGGGACTCACAGATCTCTGTCTTCTACTGTAGGGACTGGGTGACCGGGTGCTGGACTGGTAGGCCGAAGGCTCCTTGTAAGGTGGGCTAATTGACTGCCTTCTTGAGGTACTTCCAGGACTTTTCTTGTAAGAATCATAATTGCTAGAGGTATGAGATCTTGGGGGACTAAGGTCATAATCTTGGCCATAAGAAGCTCCTGAAGGGCTATCATCTTGTTTGGAGCTGTCAGACCACTTCCTGTGGGGACTCCTGGACCTCCGTTTTGGGCTGTCCGCTGTTTTGTAACTTTTGGGTGTTTCCCTTTTACGATGACTTTTATTCCGGTCTTTGTGCCCAGACTTCAATTCACGTTCTTTGCGGGTCTTTTCCTTACGGAGTTTGGATGACCTCGATTCCTTGTTGCTGTTTTTGGATATCTGTGCCTTTCCATAATCATCATTCTCCTCATTTGAACGCTTTGAACTTCCTGATGTCCGGTCCTTCATCGATCCCAACTTGCTGGAGACTTCCTGGTTTTTTTCCTTTTCGGTTTGTTTAGTTTTTACTAAGTCCCGGGAACGCCTGTGCTGGTGGTGACGATGTTTGTGCAGGCGGTCACTCCGATCAGTTCCACGACGTTCATCATTCTCTCTTCGGTCTAGCTTGAAGGCCATGTCATCAGAGAAGGTGTCGGAATCAGAGCTGATATCATCATACTCCACCAAAGGTTTGATAATTGTACCCAAGGATGCTGCTTCGGGGGTCACCAATCCCATGTCTTTGGCGTGCTTGGACTTATGCCGCTTGTGCTTCGACACCAGGCGGTGACGCTCTCTGCTGTTGGCGCTGCCACCTCCCGATGACGGCTGCAAAGTTCCAGAAGCTCCCCCACTCCCGTCCTTCTTGCCCCCATGTCTCTCCGAATTGGGCATTCCCTTTCCCCTGTCCTGAAGAAGGGGAAAAAGTTCCCCAGCACTCCAAAAAGTAACCCCCACCCTCCCCCCAACCCCAATTCCACGCCCACCAAAGCGACCCTAGAAGGGGGTGGGGAGGGAAGGGACGGCAGCCCAAGCTCCTCCTCCCTCCCGTATCCTCCGCACCCTCCTACATGAGAGGGAGGTTAAAGGAGCCAGAGAAGAAAATAAGAGTTCCTCAGTAGTGGAGTTGCGAGACAACGGGTAGCTGCTCAAGTCTGTTTCCCTTTCTCTCGGCGCCGAGCCAACCCTCAGGCCCAGGGGCCAGAGAGGTCGAGGAAGTAGGAAGCCGGAGGCCCGGGGCTGTGGGGCCGACTTCGGCCCTGTGAGGACTGCGCAGGCCCTTCCCCTACCAGGTAGACCAGCTCAAGGCGGCTTCCTGTCGCCCCGGTCCCGTGGCCTAGGTGCCTCACGCCCTCTTTGTCCCTGGCTCCTGAGGAAGCCTCTTCTCTTGCCTCCGCCTCACCTCAATACCTCACACACACTCGCTCCCTCACACAGACTCACAGTCACACACTAGATTAAACCGAAACGGCACTTGGAGGAGGGGGAGGGGCGATCCCAGAAATATCGCGAGAGTCTGCTGGGCTCTCGCGATGCTTTCTGCTTTTCTTTCACCTCTTTACTGCTTGATCAAACAACGCGAGAACAGGTCTCAACGAAGAAATGGAGCGCTCCAGAATCTCGCGATAAGTTCCCCACTCCTGATTTGAGCAACGCCTTATTGAAACGCAGCTAGCAGGATTTTTTTTTTTAAACCAAAACTTTATCGATAACTCATTGAACAAATACTCTAAGGCTCCAGGGCAAATTAATTTTAGCATGTTTCATAACAAGTCTTTTAATTACCAGGATAAGAATATTTTAAACAGGGCGGCGCTTGTGGCTTAAAGGAGTAGGGCACCGGCCCTATATACGGGAGGTTCAAACCCAGCCCCGGCCAAAAACTGCAAAAAAAAAAAAAGAGAGAGAGAATATTTTAAACAAGGCAAAGGGGACTTCTCAACACAGGTCCTTGAGTGTTTAAACAATGCTTCCCACTTACATGGTATTTACTGCGTGCCAAGCATTTTACAAACTTTTTTTTTGAGACAGACTCACTGTGTCGCCCTTGGTAGAGTGCTGTGGCATTCATACCTCACAGCAACCTCAAACTCTTGGGCTTAAGCGATTCTCTTGCCTCAGCCTCCCGAGTAGCTGGGACTACAGGTGCCCACCACAACACCCAGCTATTTTTTGTTGCATTGGTCATTGTTTAGCTGGCCTGGGCCGCGTTGGAACCTGCAAGCCTTGGTGTACACGGCCTGCACTGTAACCACTGTGCTACAAACATTAACTTTAATTCTCACAGCTACCCTGTAAGACTCAGTTATCCTCATCTTTATTTTACAGAAAAGGAATCCCGGACACACTCAGAGAAGTTGAATAATTGGGATAACAAAGCTAGTCCAACAAGTGCCACTACCAAGATTCAAACTCATGTCTTTCATTGTGTGGTAATACCTACCCCTCTCTACCCTGTCCTTAAAATCTAAGACCTGAAAGGTTATCCTATTTGTGGATTTTCCCTTGGCTCCTAGGAGATAATCTGCCCTTTCATCTTCACGCAAAAGATAACTGGGAACAAGAGAACAGTATTAATAAATAAGAGAAAATATATATATATATATTTATGTAATATGGTAGGAGCGGTGGCTCACTCCTGTAATCTTAGCACGCTGGGAGGCGGAGGTGGATAGATTGCTTGAACTCAGGAGTTTGGGCTCGGCGCCTGTGGCTCAAGCGGCTAAGGCGCCAGCCACAGACACCTAAGGTGG
>NW_003852413.1:24519419-24521764 GCF_000181295.1 Otolemur garnettii
AAAAGAAAAAGGAAGCAATAGAATTAAGTAGTAAGTCAGGTGTCATGACTCCTCCTGCTACAGGAGGACCACTATAAACAGGTATCCACCAATGCTTTACTTTTATTTCTTCTCTGCCACACATTGGAAGAAGAGTTGTCTTGGGCCACACATTAAATACATAAATACTAATGAAAGCTAATAAGCAAAACAAAACAAAACACAAAAAACTAAACAGGCCTGTGCATAATTTTCACCATATCCAACACCACAAATAAACAACATAGTCTTCAAATGATGCGCATGTGGCCCAAAGGCCACAGGTTGGACACACCTGTTACATGATGGAAGATAATGTGAGACTTCCTGGGCTGATTAGATGGAGTGAACAGCCTACCTAAGAATTAAGATGAGCTCAAAAATATTTACCCTGATTTTTTCTAGTTTTCTTTTTTTCCTTTTATTGAGAGAGTCTCACTCTCTTGTCCAGGCTATAGTGCCGTGGCCTCAGCCTAGCTCACAACAACCTCAAACTCCTGGGTTCAAGCCATCCTGCCTCAGCCTCCCAAGTAGCTGGGATTATAGGCACCTACCACAATGCCAAAATAGTTTTATTTATTTATTTATTTTTTTTTTTTTGAGACAGAGTCTCACTTTATTGCCCTTAGTAGAGTGTCATAGCATCACAGCTCACAGCAACCTCCAACTCCTCGGCTTAGGCGATTCTCCTGCCTCAGGCTTCCGAGTAGCTAGGACTACAGGCACCTGCCAAAATGCCCAGCTATTTTTGTTGTTGTTGTTGCAGTTTGGCTGGGGCCGGGTTTGAACTGGCCATCCCCGGTATATGGGGTCGGCGCTCTACCCACTGAGCCACAGGCACCGCCCAACCAAGGTAGTTTTTCTATTTTTAGTAAAGATGTGGTCTCACTGTTGCTCAAGCTGGTCTTGAACTCCTGAGCTCAAGGGATGTACTACTTCAGCCTCCTAGAGTGCTAGGATTCCAAGAGTCAGCCACCACAGTTGGCCCCAGAGAACTTGTTTAACCCTAACAATAAATTGCAATTGAGGGCTGGGCATGGTGGCTCACACTTGTATTCCTAGCACTCTGGGAGGCAGAGGTGGGAGGATTGCTTGAGGTCAGGAGTTTGAGAACAGCCTGAGCAAGAGGGAGACCTGGTCTTTACAAAAAACAGAAAAATTAGCTGGGCGTGGCAGCACACATCGGTCTTCCTAGCTACTCAAGAGACTGAGGCGGGGGGATCACTTGAACCCAAAAGTTTAAGGCTGCTGTGAGCTAAGTCAAGGCTATGCCACTCTAGCCCATGTGACAAAACAAGAGTCTGGTTTCAAAAAAGCTTTTTTTTTCAGTTGAACAAATAAATAAACCAGTGCAATGCCAGCTAGTATGGTTATTATTACTATACACAGCTAACAAAGGTTGAAACTAATACTCAGGAGGAGTTCGATTTGACCATGTTTACCATTAAGTGTAAGAAGTACCAGGATCATAGACAGTTCTTTTCATCCTAAACCAGTGCTTTATAATGCAGTACGTTTCCTCTTTCAGGTGCATAAATTCTACTCTAGAAAACTCAGATTGTGTCCACGTTTTTTTTTTCCTTTGCAGTTTTTGGCCAGGGCTGGGTTTCAACCCGCCACCTCCAGCATAGGGGGCTGCTGCCCTACTCCTTTGAGCCACAGGGGCTGCCTGTGTCCAAATTTTTTAATACAAAATCTGCTGTAAACTGCAGGCATTGGCCCAATAATTGGCTAGAATAGTGCTTCTATAAAGTAAAGTTTGTTTCATTCTACAAAAAATCTTTGAACTCAGAAATTCCAATACTGCTTTATTTGCTTTATTTGTATAACCTCCACAGACAGAGAGGGCAAAGACTCTGTAAATCCAAAGGTGATTAGCCAAGTGATGACAATATTTTCCATGTAAATTCTTCAAAACAAGTCAGAAAGTCTCTAGTTAGGCTGTACCCATAAAGGAAACATTTATCTAAACTTTTAATAATTCCTCCCCAGAGGCCAGACACGCTGTAATCCTAGCACTCTGGGAGGACAAGTCGGATGGATTGCCTGAGCTCACAGGTTCAAGACCCCCGTCTCTAAACTAACGAGGTGTCTCGGCGCCTGTGGCTCAAGCGGCTAAGGCGCCAGCCACATACACCTAAGGTGGCAGGTTCGAATCCAGCCCGGACCCGCCAAATAACAATAATGGCTACAACCAAAAAATAGCCTGTGGTCCCAGCTACTTGGAAGGTGGAGGCAGGAGACTCGCTTGAGCCCAGGAGTTGGAGGTTGCTGTGAGCAGTAAAGCCATAGCATTCTACCCAGGGGGACAGCTTGAGGCTCTGTCT
>NW_003852413.1:24522103-24524104 GCF_000181295.1 Otolemur garnettii
GAGACATTACAGCACTTTACTGAGGGCGACACAGTGAGACTCTGTCTCCCTCCCCCAGAAAAATAAATAAGGGTGGCGCCTGTGGCTCAAAAGGGTAGGGTGCTGGCCCCATATGCTGGAGGTGGCGGGTTCGGACCCAGCCCTGGCCAAAAATAATAATAATAATAATAAAATAAATAAATAAATAAATAAAAATAGCCAGGCTGGGCAGGTGCCTCTAGTCCCAGCTACTTGGGAGGCAGAGGCAGGAGAATTGCTTGAGCCTAGGAGTTGGAGATTGCTGTGTGGTGTGATGCCACAGCACTCTACCCAAGGCAATGGCTTGAGGCTCTGTCTCAAAAAAAATAATGAATGCTATACAGGGAGACATTACATACATCAACACAAACACAACTGTAAGATATTGAGACACCAAAGTAATGAAACTTTACTGAGTTGTTTGTATAGTGCTGCCAATGTAATGGCATGGTAGCAAGTTTATGAACTTAATTGTCACACCTGTGTGTGTGCATGTGCATGCATGCATGTTTTGTTGTAGAGACAAGGTCTTGCTATGTTGCCTAGGCTGATCTCTCCTGACTTCAAGTAATCTTCCTGCCCTATCCTACCAAAGTGCTAGAACTACAGGCATGAGCCACCTAGTATGGCCTCTGTTTAGAAGCTTTATAAGAGTCAAAGTTTCTGTGCTCCATTTAGTACAGACATTACTATTTACATATAAAATTTCCACGACAGGCTCAGCGCCTGTGGCTCAAGTGGCTAAGACGCCAGCTACATACACCTAAGGTGGCGAATTCGAATCCAGCCTGGGCCAGCCAAACAACAATGATGGCTGCAACCAAAAAAAATAGCCAGGTGTGGCGGGCGCCTATGGTTCCAGCTACTTGGGAGGCATTGGCAGAAGACTCGCTTGAGCCCAGGAGTTGGAGGTTGCTGTGAGCTATGCCACAGCACTCTAACTCAGGGATAGCTTGAGGTTCTGTCTCAAAAAAAAAAAAAAATTTCCATGACAAAGTGCAGCTGTTTCTCTGATATTGGTACTTTGGGCATAATAAGTAATAAAAACAATTTTTTTGAGACAGTCTCAAGCTGTTGTCCTGGGTAGAGTGCCATGGCGTCATAGCTCATAGCAACCACAAACTCAGGCTCAAGCAATTCTCTTCCCTCAGTTTTTTCTATTTTTAGTAGAGATGGGGTCTTCCTTTTACTTAGGCTGATCTCAAAGCAATCCGCCCACCTCAGCCTCCCAGAGTGCTAGGATTTACAGGTGTGAGCCACTGCACCCAGCCATAACAAAAATTTTGAGACAGGGTATGGTAGCTGGCACCTGTAATCCTAGAAATCTTGGAGGCTGAGGTAGGAGGATTGATTAGGGTCAGGAGTGTGAGACCAGCCTAAGCAGGAGCAAAACCTCATCTCATTAAAAACAGAAAACTAGCCAGGCAATGTTGTAGGCGCCTGTAGCCCCAGGTACTTGGGAGGCTGATGCAAGAGGGTTGTTTGAGCCCAGGAGGTTGCAGTTGCTGTGAGCTATGATGATGCCTCAGCACTCTCCCTAGGACAACAGAGTGAGACTCTCCCTAGCAGAGAACACAGGCATTAAACAAGTCATCACATACTTAATTATTTTGATGGTGAAGATGCTATCACAGGCAAGTTTGAAAAAAATGTAACATAGCCAGATGTTGTGGTGGGTGCCTGTAGTCTCAGCTACTTGGGAGGCTGAGGCAAGAGAATCACCTAAGCCCAGGAGTTGGAGGTTGCTGTGGGCAGTGTGATGCCATAGCACTCTACCGAGGGCAATAAATTGAGACTCTGTCTCTACAAAAAAAAAGAAAAGAAAAAATGTAACAGAGGATCTCAAGTTAGGGGTCAGAAAAGCCTTGCTACTATAGAGGAAGAGACATTTAATTTGGATCTGAATAAGAAAGCCTTAGTGGCTCCGCGCCTGTGGCTCAAGCGGCTAAGGCGCCAGCCACATACACCTAAGGTGGCGGGTTC
>NW_003852413.1:24525384-24534288 GCF_000181295.1 Otolemur garnettii
TCAAAAAAAAAAAAAAGAGGAATAAAGAAATAAAATTTGAATTCTTCCTTCCAAGGGCATAAGGGCATGTTGTAGATATCTTTGTGGCAATAAACATCTTCCTAGGTGTTCCCAAAGATTAGTTCTTATTAAATTTACTCTACTAGGCTGGGCATGGTGGCTCATGCCTGTAATCCACGCACTCTGCCAGGCTGAGGCAGGTGGATTGATTGAGCTCAAAGGTTTGAGACCAGCTTAAGCAAGAGCAGACCTCCGTCTCTAAAAATAACCAGGCTTTGTGGTGGGTACCTATAGTCCCAGCTACTCAGGAGGTTGAGGCAAAAGAATTGCTTGAGCCCAGGAGTTCGAGGTTGCTGTGATCTATGACGCCAGGGCACTCTACCGAGGGTGACAAAGTAAGACTTTCTGTCAAAATATAAATAATAAATAAATATATATATATATATTTTTCTGAGACAGAATGTCTCAAAAACTATGTTGTCCTCCATAGAGTTCTGTGGCATTACAGCTCACGGCAACCTTGAACTCTTGGACTTAAGCGATTCTCATGCCTCAGACTACCAAGTAGCTGAGACTACAGGTGCCTGCCATAATGCTCGGCTACTTGTTTTGTTTTGTTGCAGTTGTCATTGTTGTTTGGCAGGCTCAGGCCCTGCCAGCTCCAGTGTATGTGGATGGCGCCCTAGCCACTGAGCTACAGGTGCTGAGCCAATTAATTAATTAATTAACTTTGCTATGTGTGCTTACCTGAACTGCAGTATGTTGAAATGGTTTGGGGGCTATATTTCTCCTTTTCCTCCTCTTTCTCCTGTTCCTGTTACCTTTTTTTGGAGAATGTTTCAATGATATTTTTGAAATGTGAGAAAAACCTGAGACTAGTGAGCTAATAGAAATCTAGTGTTTAGTATTTTTGCAGCAAGCGAGGTAATATTCAACCTTTCAGTGGTAATTATTATTATTATTTGTTTATTAGAGACAGAGTCTACTTTGTTGCCCTCAGTAGAGTGCTATGGCATCACAGCTCACAGCAACCTCCAGCTCTTGGGCTGAAGTAGGTGATTCTCTTGCCTCAGCCTCCCAAGTAGGTGGGACTACAGGCACCTGCCACAACACCAGCTATTTTCTTTTTGTTGCTGTAGTTTGGCCGGGGCCAGGTTTGAACCCACCACCCTCAGTATATGGGGCCGGCACCCTACTCATTGAGCCACAGGTGCCACCCGGTAATTAGTTATTTTTAAGATGTGTGTTAGAAGAGAACATTAAAAAAAAAATAGTACAGATGGCAGGCACAGGGGCTCATGCCTGTAATCCTAGCACTCTGGGAAGCCAAGGTGGGTGGATTGCCTGAGCTCAGGAGTTGGCGATTAGCCCAAGCAAGAGTAAGACACTAGCTCTAAAAAAGTAGCCAGGCGTTGTGGCAGGCGCCTGTAGTCCCAGCTACTGGGGAGGCTGAGGCAAAAGGATCACTTGAGCCCAACAGTTTGAGGCTGCTGTGAGCTATGAGGTAGGGCACTGTACCAAGGGCAACAAAGTGAGACTCTTGTCTCAAAAAAAAAAAAAAAAAAAAGCGTTAACTATATTAAGAACTTCCCCTCATGGGTGACACTACCTATTTTAGCCTGGGCCATGAACTTCTTAGCATTGCTCTGAATTTCTCTGTGAGGGTTTACACACAAAACAGATACGACTTCACAGTCTTTGTGATTTGCTGTGTAAAGGAGCAATTTGTTTTTACTAGGACTACACAAACAGAGCACTAGCAACTATATGTAATATAATTAAGAGCATCAGATACTTTGACTGCATCAAACAAGTTTCCCTTAATCCAAAATCTTTCAGAGCTTCAAAATTATTGTAACTGCCTTTGTTCCTTCTCTCTCTTTTTTTTTTTTTGAGACAGTCTCAAGCTGTTGCCCTGGGTAGAGTGCCGTGCCATCATAGCTCACAGCAACCTCCAACTCTGGCTCAAGCAATCCTCTGGCCTCAGTTTTTCTATTTTTTGGTAAAGACGGGGTCTCGCTTTTTTGCTCAGGCTGGTGTTGAACTCATGAGCTCAAGCAATCCACCTGCGTTGGCCTCCCAAAGTGCTAGGATTACAGGGGTGAGCCACTGTGCCCCGCCACCTCTGTCCCTTCTCCATTGCTACTGCTTCACTTGAGTAGCCTAAGAAATATATGTCTGCACACGCGCACACTCCATAACTGCTCAAGAAATAAAGTATTTCTGAAATAAAAAAATCAGAAAATAGGAATTAAGTTTGCTGGCTTGCTTTGAACCTTTTATTACAAAGTGCCAGCTTCGGCTCGGCGCCTGTGGCTCAATCGGCTAAGGCGCCAGCCACATACACCTAAGGTGGCGGGTTCAAATCCCCAGCCCGGGCCCGCCAAACAACAATGATGGCTGCAACCAAAAAATGGCCGGCGCTGTGGCGGGCGCCTGTAGTCCCAGCTACTTGGGAGGCTGAGGCAGGAGACTCGCTTGAGCCCAGGAGTTGGAGGTTGCTGTGAGCTGTGATGCCATGGCACTCTACCCAGGGGGATAGCTTGAGGCTCCGTCTCAAAAAAAAAAAAAAAACAACAAAGTGCCAGCTTCTTCCTCACGACAGTTTTGTATTTTTTTAAGACAGAGCCTCAAGCTGTTGCCCTGGGTCCCTCACAGCAACCTCCAACTCCTGGGCTTAAGTGATTCTCTTGCCTCAGTCTCCCAAGTAGCTGGGACTACAGGCACCTGCCAGAATGCCTGGCTATTTTTTGGTTATAGTTGTCATTGTTGTTTGGCGGGCCGGGCTGGATTCGAACCTGCCAGCTCAAGTGTATGTGGCTGGTGACTTAGCTGCTTGAGCTACAGGCACGAGCCTTTTTTTTTTTTTTTCCTTAAGATAGATTCTCACTTTATAGTCCTGGTTAGAACCAAGCTTGGCGGCTCACGCCTGTAATCCAGCACTTGGGAGGCCTAGGTGGGTGGATTGCCTGACTTCTCAGGTTCAAGACCAGCCTGACCCAGAGAAAGACCCCTTCTCTAAAAAATACCTGGGCGTTGTGGCGAGCGCTTGTAGTCCCAGCTAGTTGGGAGGCTGAGGCAAGAGGAACACTTGAACCTCAAACTTAAGGTTTGCTATTAGATGGGCGGCGCCTGTGGCTCAAAGGAGTAGGACGCAGGCCCCATATGTCAGAGTTGGCGGGTTCAAACCTAGCCCCGGCCAAAAAATCACTCAAAAAAAAAAAAAAAAAGGTTTGCTATTAGGCACTCCAAGGGTGACCAAGTGAGACTCTGTCTCAAAAAAATAAATAGTTCTGGTTAGTGTGCCATGGCGTCACAGCAACCTTTAACTAGTGGGCTCAAGCGATCCTCTTGCCTCAGCCTCCCTTGTAGCTGGGACTACAGGCACCCTCCACAACGCCCGGCTGACATGTTTGTTCTGTCCAGTATCTCAGGGAAAACTTACTACAATTCATAAAATATTCTTGCATCAGAGGTAATTGGTTTTGTTGATAAAACCAATATTCGTTGAAAAAGTAGTCTTTCAACAAAGAGATCTGGGCATTTTATTTTTTTGAGGCAGAATCTCACTTTGTGACCCTCGGTTGAGTGCCAAGGCGTCATATAGCTCACGGCAACCTTAAACTCTTGGACTCAAGTGACCCTCTTGCCTCAGCCTCCGGAGTAGCTGGGACTACACAGGCGCCTGCCATCATGCACGGCTAATTTTTCTAGTTTTGGTAGAAACTAGGGATCTCGCTCTTGTTTAGGTTGGTCTTGGATTCCTGAGCTCAAGCAATCCACTCGCTTTGGGCATGAGATCTGGAGATTTTAAATCCCGAGTTGTTTAACTGCTAGAGTTACGACAACAACAAGAACAAAACGCCAGTTCTCCCAGATCAACCAAAAGCTACCTGATCTCTAATCCAATAGACAACAGCAGAGACCAGGCCCAGCTAAGAGCTAAGGGAAGGGCTGTGTTAGAGGAAATCTCGCGTGAATCACGCATTTCCAATTTTCGCGAGATCTACACGCCCTGCCCTCTTCCTCTATCTCGCAGGATTACGGTTAATCTCGCGATCTTTGGGAAGTTCCGTTGGGGAACATGGCGGCGGCCTCGAGCACCTTTATATTCTTGCCGCCGGGGACTTCAGACTGATCCTTTCTCGAGAGGGTGGACGGTTGGTGCCTTGAGTTCTGGAAGCCCGAGCTAACTTGTTTCCCCCATTAGTGTTGGGGAAGGGCTTACCCTGGTGTCGTGGACCCAGGCCCGCTCCGCCTGCAGGATGAAAGCTCAGGGGGAAACTGAGGGTAAGTGACTGATGGGGAAGGAGGGGGCGGGATTCAACTAGGGGGAGCCAATTTGTGAGAGGAGGTGGAGGCCAATTCCCCCTGGGAGCCACTTTCTGGAGGGGCACGAAGTCCAGGAGGCGGAATGTGTGTGAGTTTTAGATTCTGATCCTACCTTCCATGGTGATGATAGAGCTCAAGAATTCGGGGTGATGGGAGCTCTCAACTTCTGTGAATGTTTCTTACTGAATCAGGGACAATGGGGCCAAGGGCACTTTTAGCCTAAAGTGATCGGAGACCACCCTAGTGAATCTAAAATGTGCTTGCACTTCCTTCCAGTAGAGAGGTTTGAATAATGACATAAAACAATAATGCAGAGTTGTGCGTAAACATATCCAAGTGTCAAATGATTAGATCCCTATGATATTAACCAGCAGTTTCCTGGAATGTCACAGTGCTATTGTATATTATTAAAATGTGCTGAATCTCATCCTTTGAATTCAACCCGACTGATTCAGCAGTAACTTGTCTGTGGAACTTTACTCAGATTTTCTAAAGTTCTACACTCCAGTTCGTTGGTTTGTTTGTTTATTGAGACTGAGCCTCGTTTTCTTGCCCCTGGTAGAGTGCCATGGCATCACAGCTTACAGCAACCAGAAACTCTTGGGCTCAAGCGATCCTCTTGCCTCAGTCTCCCAAGTAGCTGGGACCACAGGTGCCCACCACAATGCCCGGCTATTTTTTTTTTTTTTTGGTTGCAGCTGTCATTGTTGTTTGGCGGGCCCAGGCTGGATTCGAACCAGCCAGCTCAGGTGTATGTCACTGGCGCCTTAGCCGCTTGAGCCACAGGCCCCGAGCCCGCCCAGATGTTTTTAGAGACTGGGTGTCACTCTTCAGGCTGGTCTCCAGCCTATGAGCTCAAGCAACCCAACCTACCTCGGCCTCCTCAGAGTGCTGGGATTACAGGCATGAGCCACTGCTCCTGGCCCTACACTCCAATTTAAATGATTCCCTTAGTATTTTTAGCTCTGTTTATCCTGCTCACTGTATTATAGGACCCTGCCTATTCATCTCTGGCAAGTTGAAAAACAATATTTGTTTTATTTTATTATAAGACCATGCCCACAGCTATCCAGCTAAAAATCTAAAAAAAAATTTTTTTGGAGATGTGTTCTTGTTGTATTGCCCAGGCTGGTTGGTCTCAAATTTCTGGGCTAAAGGGAGCCTTTAGCCTCCGCCTCCTGAGTAATTGAAACAGTAGGCATACTCTGTTGCATAGTAGTGGCTCAAAAATGTATGATTTGAACATCAAAGCATAGATAATTATCATCAGGTTTCTAAAGAAAAAGAACAGGTATGTTTTGAGAAAGAGGAAGAAAGATGTGCTCCTTGGTTGCAAGGGGATTACAAGTGTAAAATGGAAGCTGCATGGGGCAGTTTTTGTCTATTTTGTTCACTGCTGTATCCCTGCACATTTTTGTATTTTGAGATAGGGTCTTACTCTGTTGCCCTGGCTAAAGTGCAGTGGCATCATCCTAGCTCACTGCAACTTTAAACTTCTAGGCTCAAGTGATTCTCCTCTTACAGTCTCCTGTGTAGCTGAGAGTGTAGACACAGGCCATCATCCCTGGCTCATTTTTCTATTTTTTGTAGAGATGGGGATCTCACTATGTTGCCCAGGCTAATCTTGAATTCTTGGCCTCAAACAGTCCTCCTGCATCAGTCCCCCAAATTGGTGAGATTACAGGCATGAGCCACAGCATTCATCTCTCCAGCACTTATAATAGTGTCAATGGAAATTGGCAGAAATATGTCCAGAATTGTACACTGGTTCCAATATCCCCCAAACCAGTTTTCCAGAAGGTGAGAGTGTTGAAGGAAGTTTGAATCTTGATTTAGATTAGAACATCTCCCTGCCTTAACTCCAAATGACCTTCTCTTCTTTCTTAAATGCCAGCATTTACTGTCACTTTTTCAATAATTTCCCTGAAACTAATTATGAACTTTTCCTCTTTTGAAATTCAGTAATAGTGTGTCTGTACATTTAAAAGCATTTCCCATTTGGCTCCGTGTGAAGGTTATTTCCACATTAACTCATTCACATCTCTTTACAGATGTCGCCACAGGCATATTATGTGTTTTTCATCTCTGATGCTTTGTAGCAACAGGTCCTTGCTTATTATACTGGGCACTTTGACAGTTAGAGGAGTGTTTGAGGTTCATTTGTGTGTTTAGTTTGGGAGCCAATCTTCTCTACCTATTTCTTTCTTTCTTTCTTTTTTTTTTTTTTTTGAGACAGAGTTTAGTCTCACTTTGTTGCCCTTGGTTGAGTGCCCTGGTGTCATAGCTCACAGCAACCTGAAACTCTTGGACACAAGTGATCCTCTTGCCTCAGCGTCCCTCATACCTAGAACTACAGGTGTCTGCCACATCAGCTGGCTAGTTTTAGAGACAGGGTCTTGCTCTTGCTAGGCTGGTCTCTTAACTTCTACGCTCAAGCAATGCATCTGCCTCTGCCTCTCAGAGTGCTAGGATTACAGTTGCGAGCCACCTCACCCAGCATTCTCTACCTTTTTCTTACCCCTACCAGAAACTAGTCACTTGATTATTTTTTTATTTCCTTCATCTTTTGGTTATTAATCTCTTCCCTGACCATAGAGTTTTAGTTTGAATTCAAATAGGAAAGACATGAATGACAAGTGGAACATGCTGTCTTGTAATTTTTTTTTTTTTTGAGACAGTTTTACTTTGTTGCCCTTGGTAAAGTCCCCTGTGTCATAGCTCACAATAACCACAAACTCTTGGGCTCAAGTGATCCTCTTGCCTCAGCCTCCCAAGTAGCTGGGACTACTGGCGTCTGCCACAATGCCCAGCTATTTTTTTGTTGCAGTTGTTGTTTTTGCTGGCCCAGGCCATGTTTGAACCTGCCAGCCTCAGTGTATGTGGCTGGCACCCTACCCACTGAGCTGTTGGCGCCACCAGTTTTACTATTTTTAGTAGAGACAGGTGTCACTCTTCAGGCTGGTTTCAAACTCCAAAGCTCAAGCAATCCACCACCTTAGCTTCTTGGCGTGCTAGAATTACATGTGTGAGCGAGTGGGTCCAGCCATGTCTTATAAATTAATCTTGTAAAATTATGAAAAAAATTAAAGAAGTCAGTATTTTCACTTTGAAAACCAGCTAGCCGGTTGGGCGCCTGTAGCTCAAGCAGCTAAGGCACCAGCCACATACACCAGAGCTGGCGGGTTCAAATCTAGCCCGGGCCGCCAAACAACAATGACAACTACAACCAAAAAATAGCCAGGTGTTGTTGTGGATGCCTGTAGTCCCAGCTACTTGGGAGGCTGAGGCAAGAGAAAAGCCCAGGAGTTGGAGGTTGCTGTGAAGTGTGATGCCACAGCACTCTACCCAGGGTGACAGCTTGAGGCTCTGTCTCAAAAAAACCCCAAAAAACCAAGTAGCCACAATAAAGCTGTGTTCAAATATACTCTACATCTACAAGGTTTTTAATACATATCCTGAAATGAATTTCTTGATGATAAATTGTAGGTTTCATCAGGAAACCTGATTAAAGATGGCTCTTTTTCTGGTTCCAATTAAAAAGTTTGAATAGCTTGGTCCCTGTAACCCAGTGGTTATGGTGCTGGCCACATACACCAAGTCTGGTGGGTTTGAATCTGGCCCTGGCCTGCTAAACAACTATAACAACTACAGCAAAAAAATAGCCAGGTATTGTTTGTGGCAGGCACCTGTAGTCCCAGCAACTTGGGAGACGGAGGCAAGAGAATTGGTTAATCCCAAGAGTTTGAGGTTGCTGTGAGCTGTGATGCCAGGGCACTCTACCCAGGGTGACATAGTGAGATTATGTCTCAAAAAAAAAAAAAAAGTTTGAATAGACAGAGTTCTGTTCTTGGTATTCTTTACGTGAGACATGTAATATTTTGTGCCTTCTCACCATTAAAAAAATCATCCATATAAATTTTGAAGAAGTGACACTGACAACTAATTTAACTTAAAAATAATTTTTTTTTTTTTTTTTAGGCTTAGTGCCTGTAGTTCAAGCAGCTAAGTACCAGTGGCATCCCAGCTCATAGCACCACCATGTCTAGCCTTAACCGAATTCTTACTGAGTTGAAATGTGGGGATTTCTTTTGCTACACAGGGCAACAGCTTGAGGCTCTGTTTCAAAAAAAAAAAAAAAAAAAAAAAATTTTTTTTTTTTTTTTTTTATAAAAGCCAGAGTCTCACTTTCTCACCCTTGGTGGGGTGCTGTGGCGTCACAGCTCACAGCAACCTCAAACTCTTGGCCTTAAGCTATTCTCTTGACTCAGCCTCCCAAGTAGCTGGGACTATAGGCGCCTGCCACAATGTCCAGCTTATTTTTAGAGGTGGGCTCTTGATCAGGCTGGTCTCGAACCTGTGAGCTTAGGAAAATCAACCTAGACTCGGCACCTGTGGCTCCAGCCACATGTACCTGAGCTGGTGGGTTCAAATCCAGCTCAGGCCGGCCAAACAACGATGGCTGCAACCAAAAAAAAAAAAAAATAGCCAGGCATTGTGGCGGGCACCTGTAGTCCCAGCTATTTGGGAGGCAGAGGCAGGAGAATCGCTTGAGCCCAGGAGTTGGAGGTTGCT
>NW_003852413.1:24534328-24543608 GCF_000181295.1 Otolemur garnettii
AGCTTGAGGCTCCATCTCAAAAAAACACACAAAGGGCAGCACCTGTAGCTCAAAGGAGTAGGGCACTGGCCCCATATGCCAGAGGTGGCAGGTTCAAACCCAGGCCTGGCCAAAAAACGGTAAAAAAAAGAGGAACATCAACCTGCCTCAGCCTCCCAGAGTGCTAGGATTATAGGCGTGAGTTACCACGCACCAGCCTGAATTTTTTTTTTTGGAGATAGAGCCTAAAGCTGTTACCCTAGGTAGAGTGCTGTGGCATCACAGCTCACAGCAACCTCCAACTCCTGGGCTCAATCAATTCTCCTGCTTCTGCCTCCCAACTAGCTGGGACTACTCCACTCCCACTAGTTGGGGTGCCTGCCCCAACACCTGGCTATTTTTTGGTTGCAGCCATCATTGTTTGGCAGGCCCCGGTTGGATTTGAACCCGCCAGCTCAGGTGTATGTGGCTGGTGCTTTAGCTGCTTGAGCCACAGGCTCTGCCCCCTGATTTTTTAAAAAACTTTTTTGTTTGTTTGTTTTGAGACTGAGTCTCTGTCACCCTAGGTAGAGTGTTGCATCTTCATCTATAGCTCATAATAACCTCAAGCTCCTGGGTTCAAGCAATCCTCTTCCCTTAGCCTCCTAAGTAGCTGGGAGTACAGGTATGTGCCACCATGCCTGGCTAGTTCTATTTTTAGTAGAGACGGGTTTCTCTTGCTCAGGCTGGTCTTGAATCTTGAGCTCAAGCAATCCACCTGCCTTGGCCTCCCAGAGTTCTAGGATTACAGGCATTAGCCATGATGTCTGTCCTTAACTGAATTCTTACTGAGTTGAAGTGTGGGGATTTCTTTTGTTAGAAAAACTGAACAGGCTTGGCGCCTATAGCTCAGAAGCTAGGGTGCCAGTCACATACACTGGAGTTGGCAGGTTCAAATTCAGCTCGAGCCTGGCAGACAATGACAACTACGTCCATATAATAGCTGGGTCTTGTGGCGGGTGCCTGTAGTCCCAGTTACCTGAGGCTGAGGCAAGAGAATCACTTAAGCCGGAGAGTTGGAGGTTGCTGTGAGCTGCGACACCACCGATACTCTACTGAGGGTAACGACGTGAGACTCTGTCTCAAAAAAAAAAAAAAAAAAAAAGAAAAGAAAAACTGAACAGACTTGGTAAAAAGAGTTTTTAATGATGTTTTCATCTATCTACATATTAACCAGGCCCCATCCTGCCTAGCTTCTGAGATCAAATTGAAAATTGGGCACATCAGGGTGGTATGGCTATAGATTTTAATGATGTTTTCTGATTTATATCATAGAGTCGGAAAAGCTGAGTAAGATGAGTTCTCTCTTGGAACGGCTCCATGCCAAGTTTAACCAAAATAGACCGTGGAGTGAAACCATTAAGCTTGTGCGTCAAGTCATGGTGAGGATTGTGGTGAAGTGGGTAAAGTGTTGTGTTTAGATAATTATTTAATAAGCTAAGCTCCCTGTGTGGACTTACTTAAACTAGTTACAATAGTGTGTCTTCAACATTATTTATCACAAGAAACATGGTGGCTATAGACTTTAGTTGTCTACCACGGAGGAAGTATATTTACAATATTGTGTTATTTGTGAGTTATGGTATACTGAGGTGCTTCGAGCAAAGGTGCTAAGAAGTAACACCTATAAGAGGTACATTTGCTAGAGTGGTGTAATGAGAAATTTTTCATTTCTTATCAAGCTCCTTGATGTTAATGTAGTAGATAATGTGCATCTATCATCTATAGGTTGAGTATTCCCTATCCTTTTTTTTTTTCCCCAGACAGAGGCTCACTCTGTCACTTTGGGCAGAGTGTTGTGGTGTCATCCTTGCTCACAGCAACCTCAAACTCGGGCTCAAAAGATCCTCCTGCCTCTGCCTCCCTGGTAGCAGTGGCTATAGGTGCCCATCTCAGTGCCCAGCTAGTTATTCTATTTTTCTGATCTGGTTGTTGCTCAGACTAGTCTTGAGCTCCTAAGCCCAAGTGATCCACCCCACCTCATTCTCCTAGAGTGCTAGGATTCCAGGTGTGAGCCACAGTGCGCAGCTAGTATTCCTTATCCTAAATGCTTAGGACCTGAAGTGTTTCACATTTCTGATTATTTTTTAAATTTTGGAATATTTGCACATACATAATATTTTGGGGATGGGACCCAAGTCTAAACAAAGTATTCTATTAGGTTTCACATATATCATAGACACATAGCTTGAAGGTAGTTTCATACAATAATTTAAATAATTTTGTGTACGAAACAGTGTTGGAACTCTGTTTTGACTGTAGTCCATCAAATGAGGTTAAGTGTGAAATTTTCCACTGTGACATCATATAGGACAGGTATCCTCAAACTATGGCCCACGGGCCACATGCGTCCCACCTAGGACATTTATCAGCCCGCTGGGTGTTTTTGCTGCTGCTGCCTGTCCTGCTTAGCAGCTGAGTTGTCCCGGGGCCTGCAGGCTGGCCCTCCAACAATCTGAGGGACAGTGAACTGGCCCCCTGTTTAAAAAGTGTGAGGACCCCTGATATAGGAACTCAAAAAGCTTTGGATTTTGGATTTTTGGATTGCTCATTTGGAAAATGGTGGACGCTTGTACTAGTAGAGTTTGTGATTGATTCTTAATACAGGTGAATTCTGGGTTTTCACTCATTCTCTATCAACCTCTTTCTTGATAGTACTACTACTACCCAAATTATTCACCAGCATTGGAATCCCTTAGCAAGTTACATGGAACATGAGGGGTTGAAGAGTATGTGGTGGGCAGTCTCAAAGCTGCCGTTAAAAGTTCTGTATAATTCTAGTCGTAGTCAAATGAAATAGGAAAACTTTACTCTTATTTTAATTTAATTAATTTTTTTTTTTTTTTTGAGACAGAGCCTCAAGCTGTGCCCTAGGTAGAGTGCTGTGGTATCACAGCTCACAGCAACCTCCAATTCCTGGGCTTAAGCGATTTTCTTGCCTCAGTCTCCCAAGTAGCTGGGACTACAGGCGCCCGCCACAATACCTGGCTATTTTTTGGTTGCAATTGTTGTTTGGCAGGCCTGGGCAGGATTTGAACCCTCCAGCTCTGGTGCATGTGGCTGGCACCTTTAGCTGCTTGAGCTACAGGCGCTGAGCCTTAATTTTGTTATTTTGAGACAGAGTCTCACTCTGTTGCCCTAGGCAAGAGTAGTATGGCATCTTAGCTCACAGCAACCTCAAACTCCTGGGCTCAAGCAATCCTGTTGCTTCAGCCTCCCCAGCAGCTGGGACTACACATTCCTAGCACAACAGCCCGGCTAGTTTTTCTATTTTGAGTAGAGATGGGGTCTTGTTCTTATTCAGGCTGGCAACTCCTGAGCTCAGGGGATTGGCCCGCCTCGGCCTCCCAGAGTGTTAGGATTATAAGTGTGAGCCAGTACACCTGGCCCATTTTAGTAGTTTTATTAATGTTTTAAATGATGATAAAAGTATAGCACAACTAACAGAAGAACTGATTTTGTTGTCAAAAGACCTCTTATTTAGGATTGACTCTAGGACTTATTATGTGAATTTGGACAGATCATTTTTCTCTTGAGTCTCAGTTTGCTCATCTGGAAAATGGTGGCAGATAATCCTAGTTAATTTTCCACATAGTTTTGTCATAACAATCAAATGAGAAATGAGATAATGGATAGCAAAATGTCATGTTGCTAAAAAGCCTGTAACTGTAAATTATTCAAATGCATGTGTTTTGTTTTGTTTTGTTTTGTTTTTGGAGACAGAGTCTCAAGCTGTTGCTCTGGGTAGAGTGCCATGGTGTCATAGCTCACAGCAACCTCCAACTTGGGCTCAAGTGATCCTCTTGCCTCAGTTTTTCTATTTATAGTAGAGATGGGGTCTCACTCTTGCTCAGACTGACCTTGAACCTGTGAGTTCAAGCAATCCACCCACCTTGGTCTCCCAGAGCGCTAGGATTATAGGAGTGTGCATGTGTATCTCCTGACTCAGGTGTATATACAGTGAAGGTATTGAAAACATATATGCAATAAATGAATGGCAATTTTTCCAGTTTTGGAATCGAGAGATTGTTATTTTTATACTCCAGACAACTACATTCTAGTTTGATAAATGTTCTGTAAATGATACTGTCATTAGAGATACATCATGTATATCTATCATCAGGTAGCTGCACAGACCTGGTAGAGAGATTCAGGTAGCTGCTAAGACCCTCTCTTTTTTTTTTTTTTTTTTTGAGACAGAGCCTCAAGCTGTCCCCCTGGGTAGAGTGCCATGGCATCATGGCTCACAGCAACCTCCAACTCCTGGGCTCAAGCGAGTCTCCTACCTCTGCCTCCCAAGTAGCTGGGACCACAGGCACCCACCACAATGCCCAGCTATTTTTTCGTTGCAGCCATTGTTGTTGTTTGGTGGGCCTGGGCTGGATTCGAACCTGCCACCTTAGGTGTACGTGGCTGGCGCCTTAGCCACTTGAGCCACAGGCGCTAAGCCCTAAGACCCTTTCTTTTAGGTTACCAGCATCTTTGTTTGGTCACCATGGCTTTCCTTGTTTATTTATTAGTTCAGATTTAGATACTTAATTTTATTTGTTTATCAAGACTTTAATGAATTTTCAACATCTGACATACTTACCAAATCTCAGTAGATTAAGTAGTAAATCAGAATGCCAATTTATTAATCTACAACAAAGGGTTTATCTTTCTGGTTTCCAAAATACTGGTAGTCATTATCTAGAGCATTCCTTCTCTAGTCAGCATGCAAGGAAAGTCAGACTAGTAATAAATCATACATTTGTTGCATAAGAATGAAATTAAAGTAGAGAGAGAGATTTATGTAGGGTATAGAAAGGGCTGAAAAACTATCCTTGTACTAAGAAACTGCTATCATTTATGGAAACTGGAATGTTTTGCAGAGAGAAACTTCTTCTCTGCATAGGATTAGAAAAACTGTTAAATGTTTTGTTCTTTGGTAGTCCCTTTTCTAGACTGTATGTTCTCTTTTCATAGGGTGAAAATAGTTTCCCTAAAATTTGATTATATTTTTCAGGGCTCAAAGGAGTAGGGCACCAGCCCCATATGCGGGAGGTGGCAGGTTCAAACCCAGCCCCGGCCAAAAAATAAATAAATAAATAAAATAAACTTTAATCAAATTTGATTATATTTTTTCAGATTACATGCACCTTGTTAAACTTGAGAATTGTCAAATCTCCTGAGCTACTTGATTTGTCATTTAACTGTCTAAATGTTAATATATAGTCACTTCTACAAGAGGCAGAGCTCATCTATTACATTTTGATTCTTCCTAATATTTCCCTGAAGGTTATCTGATGTTAGGTCTGGGACCACCCTTTCCTAACCTCATTCATATGGATATGTATATATCCCATGTATATGATTTTTTTTTTTATGGATGGACATAATGATAGTTAAGATTCTGTAGGCTACATAGAATCTATAGACTATCTGAATATTACTACTAGGATAACGTGTATGCTTACCTGAAACACTATTAGCTTGGTTAATTTTTATCTCAAATGTTTTCCCACTTGATCTAGGAGAAGAGGGTTGTAATGAGTTCTGGAGGGCATCAGCATTTGGTCAGCTGTTTGGAGACATTGCAGAAGGCTCTCAAAGGTTTGTAAACATCTTGAAATATGCTGATTTCATAAAATTCCCAATTTAAGAAGGACTGTTTTATACTTACACTAGAAAAACTCTATACTAGACGTTGCTCTTGCTTTCATTTATGCAGTTGGAATGAGTTTTCCCCTGCACTTTTGAAACATTTAGTTTTGAAGGATCAAAATATTTTGGAGGTTGGGTGGTGCCTGTGGCTCAGTGAGTAGGGCACTGGCCCCATATACTGAGGGTGGCAGGTTCAAACCCGCCCCAGCCAAACTGCAACAAAAGAATAGCCGCTGACAGTATCAATGTACACAGCTATGATCTAATAAAAAATAAAAAAATAAAAAATAGCCAGGCAGTTGTGGTGGGTGCCTGTAGTCCCAGCTACTGAGGAGGCTGAGGCAAGAGAATTGCCTGAGCCCAGAAGTTGGAGGTTGCTGTGAGCTGTGTTGCCATAGCACTGTACCGAGGGTGACAAAATAAGACTCTGTCTCTAAAAAAAAAAGGTTGTTTATTTATTAAAAAAATATTTTGGATGCTGATAAAAGCTTAAATGTAATAAATAAAGGTTAAGTGTAAAGAAGCAGGAGAGGCTAGGCATGGTGGCTCATGCCTATAATCCTAGCACTTTCAGAGGACAATCTCTTGAGCCTAGAAGTTCACAGCTGCAATTAGTTGTGATCATTCGGCTGTATTGTAGCCTCAACACCAGAATAAGATCATGTCTTTTGGGTGGCGCCTGTGGCTCAAAGAGTAGGGTGGTGGCCCCATTTACCGGGGGTGGCTGGTTCAAGCCTGGCCCCAGCCAAAACTACAAAAAAAAAAAAAAAATCATGTCTCTTAAGGAAAAGAACATGTTCTCTTTTAATTAATTCTCAATAGGAAGATGGCTATTTCACAGCTGGGTGTTGTGGCGGGCACCTATAGCTCCAGCTACTTGAGAGGCTGAGGCAAGAGAGTTGCCTAAGCCCAAGAGCTGGAGGTTGCTGTGAGCTATGAGGCCAAGGCACTACCAAGGGTGACAAAGTGAGACTTTGTTTCTATAAAAAAAAAGGCTATTTCAACTCTATCCAAAAAGATTTTTTTTTTTTTGTAGAGACAGAGTCTCACTTTATCGCCCTCAGTAGACTGCTGTGACATCACACAGCTCACAGCAACCTCCAACTCCTGGGCTTAGGCTATTCTCTTGCCTCAGCTTCCTGAGTGGTTGGGACTACAGGTGCCCACTACGACACCCAGCTATTTTGTTTTTGTTAACAGTTTGAACCCACCACCCTCGATGTATGGGGCTGGTGCCCTACTCACTGAGCCATAGGTGCCGCCCAGGATCTTTCTGTCTTTAAAGAATACCTTTTAAAGTTATTAGGAGCATTCTTTGTGATTTCTTTCTTTCATCCTTTCATAGTAACGTCTTTACCAGCAATGACTGATCGTTTGGAGTCCATAGCAAGACAGAATGGGTAAGTAGTCTATCTGTAGACAGAAATGTTTAATTTAGTGATAACTTTGGGAGGCTTTATTTATGTGTCTTCTATTAATTTTTGTTTTGATTTGTTCCTGCTAGACTGGGCTCTCATCTCAGTGCCAGTGGCACTGAATGTTACATCACGTCAGATATGTTCTATGTGGAAGTGCAGTTAGATCCTGCAGGACAGCTTTGTGATGTAAAAGTGGCTCACCATGGGGAGAATCCTGTGGTATGTGTTGTTGATATTTCACTGGAATCTGTGGGGTTTACTTAGGGACATTAATTTTAAAATGAATTGTTGGGGTTTAAGTAGTTTGGGTTTAGGTTTTTTCATGAGCCACTATAGAGATGATGTGATGGGCTGCAACATTGACAGCTATAGAATGGAATTTAGAATAACATGGGTCCCATCTCTGACATCATCCAAGGGCATTTGACAAGTAGAAACATCAGATGAACACTTACCATTTCATATCAACAAACGTGAGCCGCAATTGAACAATAGGTGGTGGGGATACAGAAATAATAATGTATGGTTCCTATCCTCAAAGAGAGTATAATTAAGAAGGACAGATAATCTATTAATAAAAAACCCTGTAATAGAGATGAATGTAAAATGTGTGTAACCAAACAATTTGATGTGTATTCCAGAGATGGCATTAAGGACAGTTCCTGAAGTTTTAAACAAGTTATGGAAAGTTTACTCCTTTGTACTATTTCATGTTTTGATTTTAAATTTCCTACCCCAACCCCCTGGTTAACTAAGTAGGAAGAAGATGCCTTTCGATATTGTAATATAAGGACCTTCTTTAGTTTAATGTTCTTGTTAGAATGCATGTGCTATTAATAAAAAAAAAAACTTTTGATGTCTTCAAAGGTGTTAAAGTAGTTAAGTATTTAAACATAATTTCTTTGATTTCAGAGCTGTCCAGAGCTTGTACAGCAGTTAAGGTGAGCAAATAACATTTACTTATATTCCTTGATATTAACAAACAGTGCTGTTATTTACAGCTAGAATTTTCTTTTTTTTTTTTGAGACAGAATCTCAAGCTTTTGCCCTGGGTAGAATGCCATGAATCATAGCTCATAGCAACCTCCGACTTTTGGACTCAAGCGATCCTCTTGCCTCAATTATTTATTTTTAGTAGAGACGAGGTCTCGATTTTTGCTCAGGTTGGTTTTGAACTCATGAGCTCAAGCTATCCACCTGCCTCGGCCTCCCAGATTGCTAGGATTACAGGCGTGAGCCACCTCTCCCGGCCTTCCATGGCGTCTTAGCTCACAGCAACCTCAGACTCTTAGGCTCAAACTATTTATTCTCTTGCCTTGGCCTCCCAAGTAGCTGAGACTACAAGTGCCTGCCACAACATTCGGCTATTTTTTGGAGATGAGTCTTGCTCTTGCTCAGGCTGGTCTCAAACTTGTGGGCTCAAGCAGTCCACCCACCTTGGCCACCCAAGTTCTGGGATTATAGGCACGAGCCACCATGCCTAGCCCTAAAGCTAGATTTTGAGACTGGTCAGAAGTTACTTTGTTCAGGAGCAAATTTATTTTCTGGGGCCAAGAATTTTCAGATTCTGTGCTTGTTCACTTTTGGAATTCTCTTAGTATGATTTTTTTTACCCTACTCAATGTATCCCAGAGTTTCTTACCTTTGGTACTGAATAACAATTTTTTTCCTCCAAATTTCTAGTTTAATAAGGACTTGATTATTTTGAGGGAAAAAATTCTCTGATATCAGGCTGTTTGGATTGGAAAATTCCTTGCTATAGGGGGCTTCCTGTACTGCAGGATATTTAACAGCATTTCTGGCCTCTCTACACTGGCTGCCAGTGGTGTTCCATCATTTGTTAGAAACAGAAATATGTCAACGTTGTCAAAATACTTCTCAACCTCAGTGTCAGTAGTAGTTGAGATACTACCCATCTAGCCTTAGGAATTTTCTGTATGGAAAAAGAGAAATAGAACGTAATCGTTCTAGGCTCAGAGAAGACTTGAGAAAATTAAGTTATACCATGAAAATAACTTTCTCTCTTTTATTTTGAGAAAAATGGTTTCACATTGAAATGTTTGTATTAAACTATCACAGTAAAAGTGTTAGGCTTGGCTCGGTGCCTATAGCTCAACCAGCTAAGGCGCCAGCCACGTACACCTAAGGTGGCGGGTTCGAATCCCCAGCCCGGACCCGCCAAACAACAATGACGGCTGCAA
>NW_003852413.1:24545835-24547246 GCF_000181295.1 Otolemur garnettii
AACCTCCAACTCCTGGGCTCAAGCGAGTCTCTTGCCTCAGCCTCCCAAGTAGCTGGGATCACAGGCACCCACCACAACGCCTGGCTATTTTTTGGTTGCAGCCATCATTGTTGTTTGGCAGGCCCAGGCTGGATTCAAACCCGCCACCTTAGGTGTATGTGACTGGCGCCTTAGCCACTTGAGCCACAGGCGCGGAGTCGTCTCCATCTTTCTTTATGGCTGCATAGTATTCCATGTTGTACATATACCACAGTTTGTTGATCCATTCGTGGATCGATGGGCACTTGGACTTCTTCCATGACCTGTATTTTGTGTTCTTAAATGCTCTTCCTTGGATTTACAGCTTGCCGAACTTCTTTCTGGGCTCAGCTCCCCATCTTTGGCTTCATAGATTCTGATTCCAACCAGTTTTTCTTCCTTTGCTCAGGAGCCTCTGACCAGGGTTGCTACCAGTCAGCCATCTTCCCAGAATTCCTTTTTTTTTTTTTTTTAAGAATATAAAATGTTAAAGAGAATTGTTGAAATAAGTCAGATTCCTAAACTTACCCACAAAAGCCCATTTGACTAAGAATCTAAGCCTGAATATCAGGTCCTAGAAAGTCAGAGGTCATGGTAGTAGTTTCTTTCTCCTGGGCAGATTTGGTCATAGAAATATTTTGGAATGTGTGGTTCACCATCAGAGAACCCTACCACACCCTTTTTTCTCTAGGTCTTCATCTCTCTCCTAGTGTTTGTTTTTCCTCTCAACTGTACCTGCAAGAAGGTTCTGTTTTCTCAATTTTTTTATGCCACCTACCTCTACTATCAAAAGTTTTCTTCCTTCCCTCCTTTTCTCATTCCCTCCCTCCCTCCTTCCTTCTTTCTTCCTCCTGTCATAAGTGGCATTATCACGACTTTAAACTCCTAAGGTCAAGTGATCTTACTGCCTCAGCCTCCTGAGTAGCTGGGACTATAGGCATGTGCTACTATGCCAGGCTAATTTTTTCTATTTTTGTTACAGATGGGGACTCACTCGTGCTCAGGCTGGTCTCCTGGCCTTAAGCATTCTTTTGGCCTTGGCTTTCCTGAGTGCTAGGGTTATAGGCATGAGCCACTGTACCTGGCCTAAAGTTTTTTTTTCTATCTAGGTCTAATCTTAGTTATGTATTATGAGGAAAGAAACTGGGTGCATTAATGCATTAATGGATCCTCTAGTCCTGGCTATTCAGGCAAGTGAGATGGGAGGATTGCTTGAGCCCAGGAGTTTGAGTCCAGCCTGGGCAACATAGTGAGACCCTGTCTTTTAAAATTGAATAAACCTTGGGAGACTGAGACAAGAGAATCGCTTAAGCCCAAGAGTTTGAGGTTGCTGTGTGCTGTGATGGCACAGCACTCGACCAAGGGCAACAAAGTGAGACTCTCTCTTAAAAAA
>NW_003852413.1:24547677-24553552 GCF_000181295.1 Otolemur garnettii
TTGTTTGGCGGGCCCTGGCTGGATTTAAACCCGCCAGCTCAGGTGTATGTGGCTGGTGCCTTAGCCCCTTGAGCGACAGGTGCAGACCCAGAATAATTTTTTTTGTTATTTTCTTTTTTGAGACAGAGTCTCACTATGTCACCCTGGGCAGAGTGCTGTGGCGTCACAGCTCACAGCACCCTCAAACTTTTGGGCTTAAGTTTCTCTTGCCTCAGCCTCCCAAGTAACTGGGAGTACAGGTACCTACCACAAACAATACCTGGCTATTTTTTTGTTAGAGAAGAGGTCTTGCTTTTGCTCAGGCTGGTCTCGAACTGTGAGCTCAGGCAATCCACCTACCTTGGCCTGCCAAGTGCTGGGATTACAGGCGTGAACCACCATACCTGGCCTAGAGAATCACTTGAGCCTAAGAGTTTTAGGTTGCTATGAGCTAAGATTCCACAGCACTCTACCAATGGTGGCAAAGTGAGACTTAGTCTCACACACACACACACACACACACACACACAAAAGACTAAACCTGGGCAATACAGTGAGACCCTGTTTTCACAAAAAATTATTTAATGATTGAGGTTGCTGTGTGCTGTGATGGCACAGGACTCGACCAAGGGCACCTGTTGTCCAAGTTACTCAGGAGGCTGAGTGGAGAGGATCACTTGAGCCTAAGGAGTATGAAAGTTAGAGGTTGCAGTGAGCTATGTTCAGGCCATTACACTCCAGTCTAGGCAATGAAACGAGACTCTGCCTCTAAACAAATAAACAAAGTAAAGGAAAAGGAAAGTGACTCAAGTAAACCAGATTTACTTATTTGAGAGCTCATTAGTATGTGAATTGTCAGGTGCTTTGGTTGATGTCCTTTTTGATTTTTATACTGTTTATTAGCATCTGCTCCCGAAAAATCTGGTGGAAAGAGAAAGGAAAATTCTTTTCTTCTGCTACTTTGACTGGAAAACTTTGGAGGAAAAAGATTAAAGCAGATTTTAAAAATTAGTTTCATATAGCTATTATTTTTGGCATTTTGTTATAAGATTGGGTAGTAATTGTATGTTGTATTCTTTTTCCTTTCTCTTCTTGGAATACCCTCTAGGGAAAAAAATTTTGATGAATTTTCTAAGCACCTCAAGGGCCTTGTTAATCTATATAACCTTCCAGGGGACAAGTAAGTATTTTTTTTTTCTTTTGTTTGAAAAACATCAGCATAAATCTATAAGCCATTTTATCCTTAAAAATTTGCCAACTTTTTGCTATATCTCATTCCTGATTTCTGCTCATATTGCAATCTATAATTCAGTTTCCAATTTTGTCTTTTAAAGGCATTTTAAACAGGCAATGTCTGCATTAATGAATTATAATGGTAGAAGACAGAATATAATCCTTGCCATATCAAAAAAATTGATTTCTAGGATGAAAGGAATTAGTTGTTGTGCCATTGGCTTATCATTTCTATTTTTAACCTACCAGGGATTCTATTAAGCTGCTTGGGTTCTTTAAACACGGGTAAAAATAAGCTTTGATAGTGATACAAATTAGATTTCATAGTGATTAAAAATCACTATTAATATATTTTTTAATGTTTTAAAGTTTTTTTTTAGGGCTAGGTTGGTGGCTCAAGCCTGTAATCCCAGCACTGTGGGAGGCAGAGGCAAGAGGGTTCCTTGAGCCCAAGAGTTAGAAACCAGGTTGGGCAACATAGCAAGACCCTGTCTCTATAAAAAAGAAAAAAATTACCTGGGTGTGCTGGCTTGCACTTCTAATCACAGGTATTCCATAGATTGAGGCAGGAGAATTCTTTGAGGCCCCAAGTGCTAGGCTGCTGTGAACTGTGATCATGCCACTGCATTACAGCCTGGACAACAGACCAAGAGTCTGTCTCAGAAAATAGTTACTTTTTAAAAAATACTTAAAAAATAAAGAAATATTTTAGATTAAACAAAATTTTTAGTTGCCTCTCATATAGGGTTGCCCTCTAGACTTTCCATGTCAATGTGTGTGCACATGTAACTGTGTATGTTTCACCTATTTAACTCATCTTCTCCTCATCTACTCTTCAGCAAACTGAAGACTAAAATGTACTTGGCTCTCCAGTCCTTAGAACAGGATCTATCTAAAATGGCAATTATGTACTGGTAAGACTGCTAAAGCATCAATTATATATGACCTTCTAACTTTTTCTCCCAGGGGATTAGGGTCCTATTTTATCTGAAGACTTGCCAAATCCAGACTCCCACCTGATGAATATAGCCTAGTTGTAATTTTTATTTGCTATATTACATACTGTTGTGTACTTGGAAATAATCCTTTTTTCTCTTAGAGACAGATTCTCAACTTTGTCACCCTCAGTAGAGAGCTGTGGCGTCACAGCTCACAGCAACCTCTAGTTCTTGGGCTTAGGCGATTCTCTTGCCTCAGCCTCCTGAGTAGCTGGGACTGCAGGTGGCTGCCACAACACCTGGCTATTTTTTCTTTTTTTGTTACAGTTTTTAGGTGGGGCGGGGTTCAAACTTGCCACCCTTGGTATATTGGGCTAGCGTCCTACTTACTGGGCCACCGGCTCTGCCCTGGAAATTATCTTTTGCTTTGAAGTTGAAATATATGTCCTATACATGTAATTACAAGGCAGAATTGTTAGGATAGTATTGTAAGACTTTTCCGGTGATGCCCATAGCTCGGTGGATAGGGCGCCGGTGAAATGCACTGAGGCTGGTGGGTTTGAACCCAGCCCAGGCCAGCTAAAGCTACAATGACAACTGCAACAACAGCAACAACAACAAATAGCCGGGCACCTGTGGCAGGCATCTGTAGTCCCAGCTACTTGGGAGGCTGAGGCAGGAGAATCGCTTAAGCGTTAAGAGTTTGAGGTTGCTATGAGCTGTGACTCCACAGCACTCTACCCAGTGTGACAGCTTGAGATTCTGTCTCAAAAAAAAAAAAAAGACTTTTCATTGCTGAACTCAGTAGCACACTGTATGGCAAGACCATGTGGGATTAAATGTAATCAAACACAGATTATTTGTCTTCCAGGAAAGCAACTAATGCTGGTCCTTTGGATAAGATTCTTCATGGAAGTGTTGGCTATCTCACACCAAGGAGTGGGGGTATGTGATTCTGTTTTCCTTGCTTAGCAAACTGTCTAATTTTGGTGGAGGGGTCTTTGCTTTTAATTTCACTTTGGTTTTATAAAGATGAAAACAGAATGAGAAAATAACCAGTCATTTGTGTATTTTATGAAGATTTCTAAGCTTTCAATATCTGCCCTCCCCTAGTTTTTTTTTTTCAATTGTGTGAAGTAAAGTGTTGCTCTCAGAATCAATATTTAATCTCCTGTCAGATTTCATAAACTGCCTTGGAGCATGAATCCTCATATATTTGAACTATTTTCTTGAATATAGGTTTATAGAAATGTGAATGTTTTCCTTTATTTTTATTTACCTGAGAAGGATACAGTAATGAGCTTTACTTTTCATAGGTCATTTAATGAACATTAAATACTATGCTTCTCCTTCTGACCTACTGGATGATAAAACTACATCTCCCATCATTTTGCATGAAAATAATGGTAAGACTTCACTTGTAAGGCAACTGAAAGTTTTGTTTAGTGTTCTAGAAATACTTAAAAAATTTGAACACCTAGCTTGCTGTAATTTCTGGTTTGCTACTCCTTAATAAGTTTCCTTTCCTTACCATTTACATCATCTGTACACAACACCTTCCACACACACATGCCAATACACACATACCAATCTACATACATACGTAACAGAGTAAGTATTTTTTATTTTTTTGAGACAGTCTTGTTCTGTCCTTCAGGCTAGAGTGGTCAGCCTAGCTCATAGCAACCTCAGACTCTTGGGCTCAAGCAATTTGACCATAGGCTTCAAGGTAGCTGGGACTATAGGCAAACACCATATTGCCCTGCTAATTTTTTTTTTTTTGGTAGAGACAGAGTCTCACTTTATCGCCCTTGTAGAGTGCCATGGCATCACACAGCTCACAGCAACCTCCAACTCCTGGGCTTAGGTGATTCTCTTGCCTCATCCTCCCAGTTAGCTGGGACTACAAGTGCCCACCACCACAATGTCTGGCTATTTTTTTGTTGCAATTTGGCCCTGGGCCGGGTTGGAACCCACCACTCTCGGTATGTGGGGCTGGTACCCTAACTGCTGAGCTATAGATACCGCCCTGCCTTGCTAATTTTTTCTGTTTTGGGTTTTTTTTTTTTTTTTGGAGACAGAGTCTTAGTATGTCACCCTCAGTAGAGTGCCGTGGTGTCACAGCTCATAGCAGCCTTAAACTCTTGGGCTTAAGCAATTCTCTTGCCTCAGCCTCCCAAGTAGCTGGGACTAGAGGCACCCACTACAATGCCTGGTTTATTTTTTTTGTTATAGTTGTCATTTATTGTCTTAGCTGGCCTGGGCCAGGTTCGAACCTGCCAGTCTCAGTGTATGTGTCTGGCACCCTACCCACTGAGCTACAGGCACCACCCAATTTTTTTCTGTTTTTATTTGAGACAGTCTCACTATGTTGCCCTTGTTAGAGTGCTAGGCATCACAGCTCACAGTAACCTCAAACTCTTGGGCTTGAGCAGTTCTCTTGCCTCAGCCTCCCAAATAGCTGGGACTATGGGTACCTGCCACAATGCCTGGGTATTATTTTTTTGTTGTAGTTGTCAAGCAGGCCTGGACTGGTTTCAAACCTGCCAGCCCCAGTGTAACTAACTGCTGAGCTATGGGCGCCAAGCCTTTTGTTTTTAGTAGAGACAGAGTCTTGCTTTTGCTCAGGCTGGTTTTTGAATTCCTGAGCTCTAGAGCTTCCTGCCTTGGCCTTCCAGAGTGCTAAGAATGATTATAGGCATGAGTCACTGTGCCTAACCAAGAATAAGAACTTTTGAGTAATTAAGTAAATGAGTGAATCAAGAGATATAAACCATATGATCTGATGTAATCAGATTTACTCATTATACTAAAGGCACAAAAGGCTGGGCTGGGTGACACATACCTGTAGTCCCTGCTACTAGGGTGGCTAAAGTCAGGAGGATTGCTTGGACCCAGGAGGTCAGTCCTATAGTGTGCTCTGTTTAACCTTGTGAATAGTCATTGTGCTCCGGCCTTAGCAATATACACATGCAGCACAGGACCCCATCTCTTTAAAAAACAAGTGAAGAACTTAGTTAACTTACTAAAGAACTACAGTAATGGATGTTATTTTACACCAAAAGACAATGAGAAATGGTCAAATAGCTCTTTTAGTCCCTTTGTAACTTTACTCATTGAATCTATTCTGTATTTCTAATCTTACTTAAATGTATTCTGAAGATGGAGAAAATACATAAATACTGGTAATATTGGCCTTCAAATTTTTTTTCTTTGGACTGTCTTGTTTCTTGTGTTTTATTTACTGAGAAAAAGTTATTGTTTGGTTAGAAAGGTAACTGTAGGAATTTATAAGTTACATACAAATTATAGTATTTGACAAATTATGGCTGACAAGTAATGCAGAAATTAACCTTTTTTTTGCTGTTAAATGTTGCAATCTCCTCAATTTGTATTACGTTGAAGAATACCCTTTCCTTTTTATTCCCAGTTCCTCGATCCTTGGGCATGAATGCATCAGTAACAATAGAAGGAACATCTGCTATGTATAAACTCCCTATTGCACCGTTAATTATGGGGTCACATCCAGTTGACAATAAATGGTAAGTTAAACATAATTTTATAATAGCATACTCTGTTTTTCCAACTTCAAACCTCGTATGGAAAAAGTATTTCTTTTTTTTTGAAACAGAGCCTCAAGCTATCCCCCTGGGTAGCTCACAGCAACCTCCAACTTCTGGGCTCAAGTGAGTCTCCTGCCTCAGCCTCCCGAGTAGCTGGGACCA
>NW_003852413.1:24554291-24557534 GCF_000181295.1 Otolemur garnettii
CTTAGCCGGTTGAGCTACAGGCGCTGAGCCCTTGAATTTCTATATGTTGGCTTTTTATTTTATTCATTAATTTCTTTTTTGTTCATGAATGTTCTCTCTGAAGTCTGCTTATAGAAAATATTCTCTTCATTGAGAGAGAAAGAAGAGAAATGCAAATATCCTCTAGTTTAATAATTGCTGTATTTTATAGGCAGTCCCTGCATTATAAATGAGATAGGTTCTGTGGGATTGTTGTAAAGTTGAATTTGTATGTAAATTGAATCAGGTACATTTACATATTACCTATAATAGCCTTCATTTGTAAATGTGAGTTGTATGTGATTCTGATGTTTGTAATTTGGGGACTGCCTGTATTTTTATGTTGATTTGGAGTTTCATTGAAGTAATGATGGTAGAACATTCATTCCTGAGGATGAGTGTTTGACTAAATAAATAGCATGTTCTGGAATTGGCAGAAAGAATTTCAAAGAGTGAGCTTTTGATAGAGTTTGTAAGTATGTGTCTACGTTATACATACATGTCTACTATGTGGATGTCTGGATTTTTTTATTTCATATCAAGTCAAAATCAACCCTTCCCTGCCTCTTTTATTTGAAGGACCCCTTCCTTTTCTTCAGTCACCAGTGCCAACAGTGTTGATCTTCCTGCTTGTTTCTTCTTGAAATTTCCTCAGCCAATCCCAGTATCTAGAGCGTTTGTTCAGAAACTACAGAACTGCACAGGTAAGTTTCGAATATGAGAAGTCAGTACTTACTTATTGTAAATGTGAAAAGGAAACTTCAAATTCAGATTATGTCAGTTGTGTAGGCCTCAGTGAAATACTGATGGCTATAGATGTTATCCTGCTTTGTACTAATAATGCTAAGTAAGTGCTTTTTGAACAAATGTGTGAATCAATGTAGAAATCATGAAGGGAAACCAAAGTGTTAACATTTTTATCTTAATGTGATCACTATATTGATCCTTGTTTTTCCAGGAATTCCATTGTTTGAAACTCAACCAATTTATGTACCCCTGTATGAACTGATCACTCAGTTTGAGCTGTCAAAGGACCCTAACCCCATATCTTTGAATCACAACATGCGGTTTTATGCTGTAAGTAAGGCCCCATGGAACTAGAATATTATAGGTTATGTCTGGACCCAAGATGATGTCCTATTTCTTCAGTAAAACAGGAAATTATCAAGATCTCTGAAACATACTAAAGAAAAAGATCATGAGTTCCCATCCGGAAACAACAGTCTCTATATTTCCTTATTGAACTTTCAGATGAAATCTCTTAATTGTATTTCAAACATTTACAAGCTCATAAGTAGTTGTTAAGAATTCTTATTATTGGGGTGGTGCCTGTGGCTCAGTGAGTAGTGCGCCAGCCCCATATAATGAGGATGGTGGGTTCAAACCCAGCCTTGGCCAAACTGCAACAAAAAATAGCCGGGTGTTGTGGCGGGCACCTGTAGTCCCAGCTACTCGGGAGGCTGAGACAAGAGAATCGCTTAAGCTCAAGAGCCGGAAGTTGCTGTGAGCACTCCACTGAGGACGACAAAGTGAGACTCTATCTCTTTAAAAAAGAAAAAATTCTAATTGGGTGGTGCCTGTGGGTAGGGCTCTGGCCCCATATACCAAGGTTGGCGGGTTTAAACCCAACCCTGGCGAAACTGCAACAAAAAAATAGCCGGGTGTTATGGTGGGCGCCTGTAGTCCCAGCTACTAGGGAGGCTGAGCAAGAGAATTGCCTACACCCAGAGTTGAGGTTGCTGTGATTTGTGACGCCAGGCACTCTACTGAGGGCAATAAAGTGAGACTCTATTTCTAAAAAAAAAAGAATTCTTATTGTTGCTTCAGCTTAGTGGCTCAGGGCTATAATCCTAGCACTCTAGGGTGGATCTCTTGAGCTCATGAGTTAAAGACCAGTCTGAGCAAAAGCAAAACCCCATTTCTACTAAAAATAGGAAAAACTGGCTGGGCACTGTGACAGGAGACTGTAGTCTGCTTCCCTGGAAGATAAGATAAAGGGATTGCTTGAGCCCAAGAGACTGAGATTGCTGTCATTCAGCTATGATGATCTACTCACAGCACTCTACTCAGGGTGACAAAGTAAGACTCTGTCTCAAAAAAAAAAAAGAATTCCTTTTGTTAATTCTTAAAGTGCCATTATTTAATAATCTGGGAAGGTCCTACAAATACTTACAGAGAAGAAAGTGCTAGAATAAATCTATTATGGAAGGTTCCAGAATCTCATTAAGGCATGAATTTTCTTGAATGTTGACAGTGATCTAAATCATAGTTGCCAAATTCTGGCTGTATTTCATATATATTTATACACGCACACATACATATATTTAGGGTGTTTTATTAAAAATAAAGATTTTGCACTTATGGCAGGGGTGTCCATCCTATGGCTCGTGGATCACATGCAGATTTTGTGAGGACTTTTTTGCTCATCTATTGTGTCGGACGGTACAAAAAGTATGCATGGTCCTTTTTTAACTCATCAGCTTTGTTAGTGTTAGTATATCTAATGTGTGGCCCACAACAATGTATTCTTCTGATGTGTACCAGAGAAAAAAAAGGTTGGACATCCCTGACTTATAGCTTATGTACCTCATTAATACAGATTCCTGAGGTAATTATTATATAGGTCAGGAAACCACGAGTACACACATTTACTAAAAAGGGATCTTTTCAGCTAAATGATTAATTAACTGGCATTATAATATCCACCAGTCAAAGAATTCACTGTGGAGTTTATTACTCCCCAAGACTTTGCTGCACTTTTGAGGAATAGTTTTTTTTCAGCTACAGTTTATGGTTGTACTACAAAGAGTAACTAAATAACACTTATTAGCTTTCTTCTTTTTGCCCAGGCTCTTCCAGGTCAGCAGCACTGCTATTTCCTCAACAAGGATGCACCCCTTCCAGATGGCCGAAGCCTACAGGGAACTCTTATTAGCAAAATCACCTTTCAGCACCCTGGCCGAGTTCCTCTTATCCTAAATCTGATCAGACACCAAGTTGCCTATAACACCCTAATTGGAAGTTGTGTTAAAAGAACTATTTTGAAAGAAGGTACTGGATTTCTTTTGATATACTTATAAGAAGATGGAAACTGACTACTCGAGTAGTTGTATTATTTGTTGGCCTATCAAAATCATTTGCCAAACTTTTTTTTTTTTAAGGGACAGAGTCTCACTCTGTTGCCCTTAGTAAGTGTCATGGCATCACAGCTCACAGCAACCTCCA
>NW_003852413.1:24557713-24560274 GCF_000181295.1 Otolemur garnettii
CAAGTAGCTGGGACTACAGTTACCTGCCACAACGCCCAGCTATTTTTTGTTGCAGTTTGGCTGGGGCTGGGTTGGAACCCGCCACCCTTGGTATATGGGGCCGACACCCTATCCACTGAGCCACAGGGGCTGCCCCACTTGCCAAACTATTACAACTATAGACGCTTGGTTTCCACATCCAAATAAACTGATTAGAACCTCAATGGAAAGCATTGGGAATCTAATCTCTATAAATGATTTTGCCTGAAGCAGTGTGTAGATTGGCATTTAGAAACCTCTGATTTTTGGAGGGTTTTTAACTCACTTAAGAGCATAACAATGTATTTGGGTATTTTAGGGCTTGTACCTTATATCAGGTATGTATTAATACAAGGTAGAGGCAAGGCGTGGTAGCTCACGCCTGTAATCCTAGCACTCTGGGAGGCTGAGGTGGGTGGATTGCTTGGGCTTATGAGTGTGAGACCAGCCTGAGCAATAGCGAAAACATGGCTCTACTAAAGATAGAAAAACTGAAGCAAGAGGATTGCTTGAACCCCAGTTGGAGGTTGCTGTGAGCTATGATGCTGTGGCACTTTACCCAGGGCAATAGCTTGAGACTCTGTCTCAAAAAAAAATACAAGGTAGAATTTAGAGTGCTATAGTAAGATAAGATTTCTTTTTTGTGGGGGTGGGGGTCGGGGTCTCACTTTGTCATCCCCAGTAGAGTAGCTGGGACTACAGGCGCCTACCACAATGCCCAGGTATTTTTAGAGACGAGGTCTCACTCTGGCTCAGGCTGGTCTCGAACTTGTGAGCTTAGGCTGTCCACCTGCCTCAGCCTCCCAGTGTGCTAGCATTACAGGTGTGAGCCACTGTGCCCACCTAATCATACAGCTTTTATTTTTTTATTTTAATTTTTTTTTTGAGATAGAGCCTCAAGCTGTCCCCCTGGGTAGAGTGCTGTGGCATCAGAGCTCACAGCGATCTGTAACTCCTGGGCCCAAGCGAGTCTCCTGTCTCAGCCTCCCAAGTAGCTGAGACCACAGGCACCTGCCACAACACCCGGCTATTTTTTGGTTGCAGCTGTCGTTGTTTTGGCGGGCTGGGGCTAGATTTGAACGGACCAACTTAGGTGTATGTGGCTGGCGCTTTAGCCACTTGAGCCACAGGTGCCGAGCCCATATAGCTTTTAAATGGCCTTTTTCTTTCAGGATGCTAGAATGCTTATGTTTTTCAAACACAGTTGGCGATTTGAAGTCTGCCTGTAAATTTTGGCTGCTCTAGCCAATCACAGTTGACTTTTTTTTTTTTTTTTTTTTTTTTGAGATAAGGGCTCCCTCTGTTTCCTGGGGTAGAATGCAGTGGCATCATCATAGCTCACTGGGAACCTCAAACTCCTCGGCTCAAATGATCCTCCAGCCTGAGTAACTAGGACTATGCAACCAGCCACCATGTCTGGCTAGGCTCACTGTTTTTTGTTTTCTTTGTAGAGATAGGGCTCTCGGTGTTGCTGGGCTGGTCTTGAACTCCTGACCTCAAGCAATCCTTTGTCCTCTGCGTCCCCAAAGTGCTAGGATTACAGGTGTGAGCCACTACCTGGCCTACAGTTGATTTTTTTTTTTTTTGAACATAATCTCAAGATTTTATTGCCTTCATGATAAAACAAAAGATGATTAGAACTGTATAACTTGACCCTTTCTCTTCTTATCTCCTCCCAGTTCAAAATACTTGCATCTCTTAATAGCTAGCATTCTCGTAGATCTGCAGTTGGGTTCAACACACTCAAGCCTCAGCACAATCTTCTTTGTAGTTTTAGCCTTTTTCTGGAAAATGGCTTAGTCTGCCCACCATAGCTACTCTGCTTCCTGTCATAATGCTGCTTTCTCTGGGCATAGAGTCCTTGTCCTTCTTGTGTGTTTGTGTCACTTTGTGGGGCTGGTGCTTACTACACTTCTTACAGAAAGTCTGGCAGGTTTTAGGAACGTTCACCATGTTTGCACGAGCGCTATCAGCAAGGAAAGAAAGTGTTGTTTTTTTTAGCTTATTCATAAAGCGCTTCAGTGATACATATGTTATCAGTGCAAATAATAGGCAAGAAGAAAAAGGGAGGGTAAACATTTCCTGGAAATAAGAACTGCTTTAGAAATAAAAAAGGAGGGTGGCACCTGTGGCTCAGTGAGTAGGGTGCTGGCCCATATACTGAGGGTGGTGGGTTCGAGCCCAGCCCCAGCCAAACTACAACAAAAAAATAGCCAGGCGTTGTGGTGGGTGCCTGTAGTCCCAGCTACTTGGGAAGTTGAGGCAAGAAAATCGCCTAACCCCAAGAGCTGGAGTTTGCTGTGAGCTGTGATGCTACAGCACTCTACCGAGGGCAACAAAGTGAGACTCTGTCTCTAAAAAAGGAAAAAAAAATTTTTTTCTTTTTTTTTAAGACAGTCTCAGTGGTGCCTGTGGCTCAGTGGGTAGGGCGCCGGCCCCATATACTGAGGGTGGCAGGTTTGAACCCGGCCCTGGCCAAACTGCAATAAAATAGCTGGGCGTTGTGGCAGGTGCCTGTAGTCCCTGCTACTTGGGAGACTGAG
>NW_003852413.1:24564776-24586408 GCF_000181295.1 Otolemur garnettii
AAAAAAAAAAAAAAATAAAAACTGCCATCAATTACAAATTTGGCAGCTTTCAAACTAAAATGGTAGAGTAGTTGGATATAAGACATAATGACCTATAAAGCCTGTAAAGGATTATTATTAGGCCATGTATAGAAAAATTTCCTGACATGTTCCATGTTCTTATGTTGAAATGTTGAAAACATTTTCAAACATAAGTTTATATGTATGCTGGGTGTGGTGGTTCACACCTGTAGTCCTAGCAGAAGGCCAAAGCATGCTGCCGACTCCCCTAAGCTCAGGGAGTCGTTGAGACCAGCCTAAGCAAATGTGAGACCCCTTATCTACTAAATATAGAAAAACCAGCTGGGTATTGTGGCTGGCACCTAGTCCCAGCTACTCTGGAGTCTGAGGTAAGGAGATTGCTTGAGCCCACAGGTTTGAGGTTGCTGTGACGTAGGATGCCACAGCTCTGTACCTAGGGCACAGGGTAAGACTATATCTCATCCTAGCACTCTGGAAGGTTGAGACACGTTGGATTGCCTGAGCTCACAGGTTCAAGAGCAGCTTGAGCCAGAGCAAGACCTCATCTCTAAAAATAGCTAGGTGTTGTGGTGGGCACCTGAAGTCCCAGCTATGTGGGAGGCTGAGGCAAGAGAATTGCTAGAGCCCTTGAGAATTGCTGTGAGCTGTGATGCCATGGCACTCTACCAAGGGCACAAAGCGAGACTGTGTCTCAAAAAAATAAATAAATAAACACATAAGATTATAGGTATAAATTTATCTGGAAGATGGTATGTTTCATTTTAAAATAATCCAGATTGAGTACCAGCAGTAGTACTTTTCACAATAGTGTACCTTTGGGATGATTTAACCAGGAATGCCCAACCTTGTCCCATGGGCCACATGCAGATTCTTTGAGGTCTCTAGTCTGTGGTTTGGGATATCGAGAAAAGTATGAGTGGACCTTTTATTTTTTTAATTTTTTTTTTTTAATATACTTTCCCTTCACTCTCCCCCACACTCCTTCCTTCTCTCTGCTCTTCCCTTCTCCCACCATTTTTTTTTTTTTTCAGACAGTCTTTCTCTGTTGCCCAAGTTAGAGAGTTCTGTGGCATTAGCCTAGCTCACAGTAACCTCAAACTCCTGGGCTCAAGCTATCCTCCTGCCTCAGTCTCCCAAGTAGCTCGGAGTATTGGTGCCTACTAGTACATCTGACTAGTTTTTCTGCTTTTAGTAGAGATGGGGTCACCCTTGCTCAGGCAGGTTTCAAACTGATGAACTCAAGCAGTCTTCCCACCTTGGCCTCCTAGAGTGCTAGGATTATAGGTGTAAGCCATGGAGCCTGGCCTGCTCAGGTCTTTTATTTTTGCTCATCAGATTTTGTTGGTGTTTGTGTATTTAATGAGTAGGCCAAAGCAACTCTTTTTCTTCTAATTTATAACAGGGAAAGAAAATGGTTGTACACCCCTGAATATTTAGAACTTGATGTGTCAGGGGATTTTTCGTGTAGTTCATTAGTTAAAGGAAAATCTATATCTCATTAATTACTATGTAAATCCCCCAATGGCAGTAATTTTCTTATTGAACTCCATTATTACCAATTTTCTTTCTAGTTCAATATTTATTTGGACTCTTGTTTATTGTTTGTTTTTGGTGTGCATTTCATAAGATGATCCCAGTTGCTTACTAGATCAGATTCTTTAATTTGCCCAAAACTCTGGCATTGGATAGAACTACTCTTACCTTATGGAATAGTTGCAGGTAACTACAAACCTCTGATGATTTATCTATATTTTAGGCAAAATTAGTGTCTGTTTTCACAACTGATAAATTGATTTAGTTCAGTAGCTAATGCAGTGTTAACTTTGTTTTTTTCATCTTATCTTATAGATGTATGTCCATTCCTGTGACGATGAGGGCTATTCGGAGGAAAGCTGAAACCATTCAGGCCGACACCCCAGCACTGTCCCTCATTGCAGAGACAGTTGAAGACATGGTGAAAAAGAACCTGCCCCCGGCTAGCAGCCCAGGGTATGGCATGACCACAGGCAACAACCCAATGAGTGGTACCACTACACCAACCAACACCTTTCCGGGGGGTCCCATTACCACCTTGTTTAATATGAGCATGAGCATCAAAGATCGGCATGAGTCGGTGGGCCATGGGGAGGACTTCAGCAAGGTGTCTCAGAACCCAATTCTTACCAGTTTGTTGCAAATCACAGGGAACGGGGGGTCTACCATTGGCTCGAGTCCGACCCCTCCTCATCACACGCCGCCACCTGTCTCTTCGATGGCCGGCAACACCAAGAACCACCCGATGCTCATGAACCTTCTTAAAGATAATCCTGCCCAGGATTTCTCAACCCTTTATGGAAGCAGCCCTTTAGAAAGGCAGAACTCCTCTTCTGGCTCACCCCGGATGGAAATGTGCCCGGGGAGCAACAAGACCAAGAAGAAGAAGTCATCAAGATTACCACCTGACAAACCCAAGCACCAGACTGAAGATGACTTTCAGAGGGAGCTATTTTCAATGGATGTTGATTCACAGAACCCTATCTTTGATGTCAACATGACAGCTGACACACTGGATACACCACACATCACTCCAGCTCCAAGCCAGTGTAGCACTCCCCCAACAACTTACACACAACCTCACCCCCAACCCAGTATTCAAAGGATGGTCCGACTATCCAGTTCAGACAGCATTGGCCCAGATGTAACTGATATCCTTTCAGACATTGCAGAAGAAGCCTCTAAGCTTCCCAGCACTAATGATGATTGCCCACCCATTGGCACCCCTGTTCGAGATTCTTCAAGTTCTGGGCATTCTCAGAGTACCCTCTTTGACTCTGATGTCTTTCAAACTAATAATAATGAAAATCCATACACTGATCCAGCTGAGCTTATTGCAGATGCTGCTGGAAGCCCCAGTAGTGATTCTCCTACCAACCATTTTTTCCCTGATGGAGTAGATTTTAATCCTGATTTATTGAATAGCCAGAGCCAAAGTGGTTTTGGTGAAGAATATTTTGATGAAAGCAGCCAAAGTGGGGATAATGATGATTTCAAAGGATTTGCATCTCAAGCACTGAATACTTTGGGGGTGCCAGTGCTTGGAGGTGATAATGGGGAGACAAAGTTTAAAGGTAATAGCCAAGCTGACACAGTTGATTTCAGTATTATATCAGTAGCTGGTAAGGCTTTGGGTCCTGCAGATCTTATGGAGCATCACAGTGGTAGTCAGAGTCCTTTGTTGGCCACTGGGGACTTAGGGAAAGAAAAGACTCAAAAGAGGGTAAAGGAAGGCAATGGCACCAGTAATAGTTCTCTATCAGGCCCTGGATTAGACAGCAAACCAGGGAAGCGCAGTCGGACCCCCTCTAACGATGGGAAAAGCAAAGATAAACCACCAAAGCGGAAGAAGACTGATACTGAAGGAAAGTCTCCATCTCACAGTTCTTCTAACCGACCTTTTACCCCACCTACTAGCACAGGTGGATCTAAATCTCCAGGCAGTTCAGGAAGATCTCAGACTCCTCCAGGTGTTGCCACCCCACCCATTCCAAAAATCACTATTCAGATTCCTAAGGGAACAGTGATGGTTGGCAAGCCCTCCTCTCATAGTCAATATACCAGCAGTGGTTCTGTGTCTTCCTCAGGCAGCAAAAGCCACCATAGCCATTCTTCCTCTTCTTCCTCATCTTCTGCTTCCACATCAAGCAAGATGAAAAGCAGTAAATCAGAAGGTTCATCAAGTTCTAAGTTAAGTGGTAGTATGTATTCTAGCCAAGGGTCTTCTGGATCTAGCCAATCCAAAAATTCATCTCAGTCTGGAGGAAAGCCAGGCTCCTCTCCCATTACCAAGCATGGACTAAGTAGTAGTTCCAGCAGTACTAAGATGAAACCTCAAGGGAAGCCATCATCGCTTATGAATCCTTCTTTAAGTAAACCAAACATTTCCCCTTCTCATTCAAGGCCACCTGGAGGCTCTGATAAGCTTGCCTCTCCAATGAAGCCTGTTCCTGGAACTCCTCCATCCTCTAAAGCCAAATCCCCTATCAGTTCAGGTTCTGGTGGTTCTCACATGACTGGAACTAGTTCAAGCTCTGGCATGAAGTCATCTTCAGGGTTAGGATCCTCAGGCTCATTGTCCCAGAAAACTCCCCCATCATCCAATTCTTGTACAGCATCTTCATCCTCCTTTTCTTCAAGTGGCTCTTCCGTGTCCTCCTCTCAGAACCAGCATGGGAGTTCCAAAGGGAAATCTCCCAGCCGAAATAAGAAGCCGTCCTTGACAGCTGTCATAGACAAATTGAAGCATGGGGTTGTCACCAGTGGCCCTGGGGGTGAAGACCCAATGGATGGCCAGATGGGGGTGAGCACAAATTCTTCTAGCCATGCCATGTCCTCCAAACATAACATGTCAGGAGGAGAGTTCCAGGGCAAGCGTGAGAAAAGTGATAAAGACAAATCAAAGGTTTCCACCTCTGGGAGCTCAGTGGATTCTTCTAAAAAAACCTCAGAGTCAAAAAATGTGGGGAGCACGGGTGTGGCAAAAATTATCATCAGCAAACATGATGGAGGCTCCCCTAGCATTAAAGCCAAAGTGACTTTGCAGAAACCTGGGGAAAGTAGTGGAGATGGGCTCAGGGCTCAGATGGCCTCTTCTAAAAACTATGGTTCTCCACTCATCAGTGGTTCTACTCCAAAGCATGAGCGTGGCTCTCCCAGCCATAGTAAGTCACCAGCATATACCCCCCAGAATCTGGACAGCGAAAGTGAGTCGGGCTCTTCCATAGCAGAGAAATCTTATCAGAATAGTCCCAGCTCAGATGATGGCATCCGACCACTTCCAGAGTATAGCACAGAGAAGCATAAGAAGCACAAAAAGGAAAAGAAGAAAGTAAAAGACAAAGATAGGGACCGGGACCGGGAAAAAGACCGAGACAAGAAAAAATCTCATAGTATCAAGCCAGAGAGTTGGTCTAAGTCACCCATCTCTTCAGACCAGAGCTTGTCTATGACAAGTAACACAATCTTATCTACAGAGAGGCCCTCAAGGCTCAGCCCTGATTTTATGATGGGGGAAGAAGATGATGATCTTATGGATGTGGCCCTGATTGGCAATTAGGAACCTTATTTTTTAAAACAAACATGGCCAGAGAAAAAACTATTGATACATTTATAGGCAAACCAACATATAAGGGGTGGATCAGACAGTTCTGAATTGTGTTTTAAGAACCCTAAATGGCATGGCTTTGACACCAAGCTGGGTGAATTCAGAAAGGCATGTCCAGACCCTATGAGAGAAACCACAGGGTTTTGATTCTGGTTACCAAGAATTCTTGTTCATTTACCAGAATGAAAAAATTAAAATACTTAAGTAAAGGAGGGTGGGTGGGAGGGGCATAGGGACAGGGACGGGTGGGAAACATTTTATGGGAAATACTCATATATTTTTTCTTCTCCATTTTTAGAACATGTTTTAAACTCATTTTAGTGCATGTATATGAAGGGCTGGGCAGAAAATGAAAAAGCAATACATTCCTTGATGCATTTGCATGAAGGTTGTTCACCTTTGGGTAGTACTTGTCCATTTGAGGCATGGGCAAATGAAGGACTTTAGTTATTTGGACACTTAAGTAATGTTTGGTGTCTTTTTCTTAGGAGTGATTGGGGGTGGGAAAATTACTTTAGCTTATTTATTTATAAAATTTTAACCCTCTGTTTGTTTTTATAATGTTTCTTTCTAAATCTGAGTTTAGGGTTCAAAATGATGGGAGGCAGAAGAGCAAGGCTTATTTGATGGTAGGGATCTTCTAGCTTGTGCTGATACTATAGTATCAAGCCCAAGCCAATTAATTAGAACCTGCCTTTGGAGTTAAAATAGAAAAATCCAAATGATATTTTTTATTTTAGGAGATTTTTCATAGGGTTCAGACATCATAGGAATTTAGGAGTTACCTCCGTGTAGAGGTATTGATGTGTAATAACCTCTTTTTCCTTTTAAAAGAAGCTAGAGTGACTTTTTGGGATGTAAACTTGTTTTCAGATGCAGAAAGATTTAATACGGGACAGCCTTCTTGGCCTAGTGGCATGAAAACCATTACAGAATTAATAGTTCTCCTATTTCCACAATGTGCCAAAAATCCACAACCCAGCATTTTGTTTGCAGGAGAACTGATGCCATTCCTTAGAGCTGAGCTCCTTGTTTCTCTTCCTCACAAGGAGGAGTCCAGACTTTAATCACTCCACTGTATGTTCCCAGAGATAAAACAGTAAGAAATTTGCAGCCATAGTTCATTTATAACAATTTCAAGCTCACTTGGAGTAATGGGGGCCTGGAATGCTATGTGAGCATGAAGATAAACCCTTGCTACTATGTAGCAACACAATTGGACCTTTTTGGAGAAACAGGTCTGCATCTGGATTCTGGGGGACATCAATAAGAAGCCCTTCTCATAAATATAGAAATCCAGGAGACCGTTTTGAGTGCAACAGAAGTTCTCAGTATTTGGAAGGTCCTCTCAAAATTCTGCGGCCTTACTTTGATTTTGACACCTGCACTGTGCCATTCCTGATGATTCCATTCAGGAGCTATATCAGCGGAATGGGGCATGGTCCCCAGCACAACTCTTCTGGATTAAAAAAGAGAAAAAGCCAGGTGATTCCTCTGTGTGTGTTTGTTTGTGTCATAAGTGGAGTGTCTTCATCAGATATGGAAGAAGATTACTATATTCAGCTCTTTCTGCAGGTTGGAGGTAGCATAGAGTTGGAAAATCAGCTTTGGCTTTCTTTCCTGACTGTCTCTCATTTCCTTTAGTGTTCTCCCTTTTCTGGTCATCAGCTCTCAACAACTCTGCCACTTTCGTGTCCCAAGGTAATAAGAAGTAGGAAACGAAACATTGCAAAATGGAGCAAGAAAAGTTATCGGTTACCATGTCAGAGTCAAATGTCTTGGGTGACACTAAGGAGGACATGGGCAAGGTGATACCAGAGTGCTTTATCTTGTGATGCTGATAACAGTAGCAGCCTCCCAGACATACAGCCAGGTTGGATTTCTCACAAGTTTGTCACCTAATTTTGAATTTTTTCCCATTGGTTTCTGCAGGAAACAAAAAAGTTACATGGTTTTTAAGTTTGTTCTGGGTGGGGAAGAATCTTAAGGGGATTGTACTGAATAGTATCGGCTCGGCTCCTCCAAGCAGAGCCAACAAATACCAAAATGAGTAAACTGGGAAGCTTTTTCTCTCTTTCTGTCTTCATCCCAGATCAAAGAATCCCGAGTTAGGATCTGGATGAAGGATAAGCCCCTGAATTGTCGATGGGCACACCCCACACACTGACCCAGCATCTGAACTTGCTTAACAGGGAGCCGGGGCTAACCTACTTCACCCTGCCTGAGAACCAGGGAGCACTGCATTTCTCCACAGGGTGGAGGAGAAGAGGCAGAATAAACCAAGCCTGGGACACCTCCCTCCTGTCTAGGTGTACTCATTCTCCTGTTTCAAAAGACGGCAAGGACATGAAGTCAACTTCTACTTATCTTCTGCTGCTGGTGTCTTAGTATTCTTAATTTGACCTGATTCCTCTTCTGTCTTTTGGCTTCATGTTAGGGGTTCTTGGTCAAAACCTGCTCTGATGTACATGAAGATTTCAGATTCAAAATCAATGTCTTAAAACAAGTATTTTAAGGTACCGGGTGGGTAGAGCAAAGCAGGATATAATTGCCAAAACCAAGTTGGAGGTTGGTGACTCTTGGAAGGATTTTCCTTCTTCAGGCCTAGGTCTGAAAATTTACTGCAGCAATATCATGAATTCTCAAAAGAAACCCTTTCAGGGAGCCAGTGAATTATACAGTATCCACAATTGAGTCATCTAACGTAGATGTCAGTATAGGAAACGTTTTTCATAATTCCTAGGCAATCTCATTTTTTTGGCCTTTTTCCTTCCCCTACTTTTGTTTTTATCCTTGAGTTGATTTTTTTGGGGGGTGGGGGTAGGAAGTACTTAACATCTCAAAAGTAGATTGGGAAACATGCTTAGCTGTAAGAGCTGAGCTTTAAATTTTGACTTTAAAAATGTACATCAGGAGCAGTTGGGGTGGGTCTTTTTTAAAAAAGAAAATCTTTCAAATTTGATTTTCTGTGCATATGGCCGTTCTGTAAATACTTTGGGGTTTTTCATTTTTTTGAAAGTAGACAAAATCTGTTGTGGGATTTTTTTCCCCAAAACATTAAAAAAGAACCTGTTTATTTACATGCAAATAAATTTCTTTGATAAAAAGTAATATGCCTATGTGTAATAAATTTTAAACCTTTGAATAATTTTACTTGTTCAGCATTTCAGAAATCCAGTTAAAAAATCAGTGAAAAAGTAAACATCTTTCCTGAGAACTACTTGAAATGGGTCCACTGGAATATAGAATTGATAAACCTGTGATAAAGTTTTCTTCGTTACCATTATCTGGATATATTAGTTTCTCTACTTTTTGCAGTACTAAGTTCATCAGTAGTTTTTATTGGGAGAAAAAGGCTCAGGTGAGACTGAACTAAAAGGTGTATTCCACTGGCTGAAGTGAAGCAAAATTATTAAAATTATCTGGGGACAGGAGGAGAATATAATATCTAGACAAGGGTTTGTGGCCTTAGAATAAGTTTAGTAAAGCTAGGATCCTTCCTTATGAAGCCCCCTCTAAAATGAAAATGAAGTTTGTAAGTCCTTTCTTAGAGTTTGGTAAGGCTTTCAGCTAAAATACACCTATTCTTAAAGATATGCAGTGTTTGTTGCTCTTAAATTCATTTCTTAATTCATGACAAGCCAGTCACTAAAAACAACTACTAATTAAAAGGGATGTGAAAACATATTCTTTTTTTGTTTGTTTTTGTCGAGACAGAGTTCCACCCTGTGCCCTGAGCAGAGGGGCAGTGGCGTCGGAGCTCACTGCAACCTCAGACTCCGGCTGCGGGCATCCTGCTGCCTCAGCCTCCGAGGCCGCTGGGATTACAGGCGCTTGCCACGGCGCCCGGCTGGGTTTTTCCATTTTTTTAATGAGTCGGGGTCTCACTTTCGCTCAGGCGAATCTCGAACTCCTCAGCTCCAGCAATCCTCCCTCCTCAGCCTCCCACAGTGCTGGGATTACAGGCGTGAGCCACCGCGCCCGGCTGAAAACATATTCTTAACTGTTTTGGAAGCATACAATTAATACGGCTGTTTGGGGCATGATTTTGTGGTTTGTTACTTTTAGAAGGGGGGGCAACTGTGGGGGGGGGTGCGTTTTGAGACAGTCTCAATCACCCTCGGTAGAGTACTGTGACAAAGACCAGTTTCAATACTAGGATCCCCAGAGCCAGACGAAAGGCAGTTTCCACCCGGCAAACGCCCCCGCCTACTTGCTCCCACACGCTTGTTTCTCCCGCCAAAGTGGCGTCAGGATTAGGTTCTCACCAGCCAGCGCCCTGATTGGAGCGCGGTCAGGTCCTACCGCCCATTGGGCGCCAGGGACGGCTAAGCAGCGGCACAGCTGGGGGTAGCCAAAGGCCCTTTTTCTTCGGGCGTCCCAACCCCAGCCAAAGGAATGGTTGCCCGGCTCCACCACCGCACCCCTTGACTCCAAAGGCCGAGGTGCGGTCTCACTGCCATCCCTGGAACAGAGCGGGGTGCTCGGCCTGCCGCTCAACGCAGGTAGTCCCTGCTTTACCGAACCATGCACCTGGAGACACACGTCCCGAAGCGGCCCCCCAGGCCTCCCAGCAGCACCCCATAATGCCATCCACCGGGACGTGGGAGGCGGCGGTGGCGGCAACAGCAGAGGCGTCGGTGGCAGCAGCAGCTCTGCCCCAATATAGAGACATCCAGAAAGAGGAGGAAAATGGCTCCGAGCAGGGACCGCCTGCTGCACTTTGGGTTCAAGGCGACAGTGAGTGATAGGGGAAGGGCGTAGGGTGGCCGGGAAGGATGTGTGCCGGCACAAGCTCCTGGGGAAGAAGTGCCAACCCTACGGGTTGGGGGTTCTAGGCAATGTGCTTAGGTTCTGTATGGGTTAGTGTGTTTGTGTTTGCCCGCAGAGGGGAGGTAGGAGAGGGGGACACGGGGCAGAAGAAGGGGTCCTCGTGCAGTGTGCGGTCCGTCTTTCGGCTTTTCCCTCTCTCACCCGTCCACGAGCACTAGCACATTCGCACCCTTCTTACAGTCCCCACTTTTTCACAAACACAGACATATAGGTATTTCCCAGCCTCTCCTCCCAGGGGGCCCGCCTGCCTTGGAGGCAGGAGGGGGCTCGTGTCGCAGCCACCACCTCGCTTCAGCTGCTCCTGGGTCAGGGGCTGCGCCCGGGTGGGGGAGGGGTGGTCTGGCGTCGCCGCGCCGCGCGCTCCTCCCCCTCCCCTCCCCCTCTTCGTGCCCCACCCCCTTCTTTCCCCCTCCCCCTCCTTTCCTTTGGCGTTCCGAGGCCCTGGCGGCTCTGCCCAATGAGGAGCGCCGTTGCTGGCAGGTGGGGAGTGTTTTTGTTTTGGGTTGAAGTTGAGGCTGAGGAGAGAGCCCAGCTAGCGAGGAGCAGTCGTCGCGGCCGCCAGCGCCGCAGGAGGTGGTGGAGGCCACGCCGGAGCCGAGAGGTCTCTCCTCCGTGTCCGCCGTCCCTGGCCTTGCCCCTCCTCCGCCTCCGCCCGGTCCCGGAATTCCCGGGCCTGCCCAGGGCCCCCTGTCTGCATTTCGCACGCCGCAGCGCCCGGCCCGGGCCGCACCCGCCGGCCCCATGAGGAGGGACGTGAACGGAGTGACCAAGAGCAGGTTTGAGGTGTGAGCTTGGGGGGTTCGGACGGAGTACAGAAGGCCAGGCTTCCTCTCTTACCCCGAAACACTCGTTCCGCACGGAGCCTCCTCCCTTGCAGGCGCCGCCACCCACCCACCGGCGGGACTGCCAGACTTACCTCCCCTTTATAGAGAACTGAAAGCGCAGTGTCGCCTGGCTTCCCTAGTCCTCCCGACTGTTCGCCTCCAGTCTCTTCCCACCGGCGGGCCCCGGCGAGGGATTAGCTCTGGCGCCCTAATTCTCCCCTCCCCCCAGGATCACTCAGTTTTCCATTCTTTACACAACCCTTGGCTTGCCTCCTTCCACCCGGCAGAGAAAGCATCACGGCTCCCAACGACCAGAGCTTGTTTTCTTTCTGCACCTTCTTCGTAAAACGTTTTTTTTTGTTTGTTTGTTTGTTTTTTTGTCCGTAGAAAGAGAGTGTACTGGGGGCCTTTACTCTGGGTTTGAGAACTGGATGAAACTAGGGAAGTGGGGGTGGTAGACTGGGATAATAGAGGTGATCATAGGTTTTCGGTACTGTATTTCTTTTGGGTATTGTTCTGCTACTTCCTCTTTCCCATTTAGTTTGCACTTTTGTAGCTCATTGTTTCTGGGAACTCTTAGATGTCTGCATGTTTTCAGATTCGGACGAAAGTCTGAGAAACTTAAGTAAACCCATTCCGGTGTGTCTGTCTCTTAGGAACTTTTCCTTCTCTGGCGAGGGAGGTTTGTTATAGTCCTGGAATTGAGCACTGGGCCGTCTGGAAGTGCCTACTGTACAGAGTAGTCACTTTGTAGGGAAGGGATTCCTTTGAGAAGTGGAGTATTGTAACTACCAAAGAATTAACAGTATAACAAAACTTTGGAAGGTTCATTGGAGGGATAAGAGACAGAAACTTCTACAACGAGTAAATGTTATCTGGCCTTTTCTGGCAGAGAATCAAGCTGACCTGGGATCACTCACAGCTTAGTGCACATCTCACTTGGTGTTTTTTTCATTTTATTCATCTCTATTTGAAAGATGAAATTGTAAGACAGTGTAGCACAAGCATCAGGAAACTCATCAACTTAGGTTTAGGGGGGTGGAAATTTTATCTAAGGGTGAGTCTTCAGTTTAGTCTAGTCCTTAATTTTTTTTTATGCTTATAAGAAAATATTTGGATTTATCCACAAAGATCATAATAGGAAGAGTTTGGGGGTTTAAATTCAAAGCTACAATGTTGCTGTTGCAGGTGTGGAGTGAAGAAAATCGAAGATTGGGTCTTAGAATTTTCACATTTAACTTCATCATGGGCAGAAAGTATTACAGTAGATATTATTTGGTGTTTAATAGGACATTGTGTTGCCCAAATATAGAGAGTGCCAGCAAGGTTAATTTATGGTGGATTCATATTAAGTACTATTGTAAATGTTCATTAATATCATTAAAATTACTGAGTAGACATGCAGCAGTTAACAGGAATCTAAAGATTTGAGTGGAGGATAGCCTTTTGATGCTGCAGTTAGCTCCTTTATCATTTTGCTACTCATTTTAGGTTGAATAATATTGGAAAGAATTCTTGTAGTGTGTTTTTACATAGCTATTTGCTATTTTGATCATTGTCTTCTATAGTAGAACTTCCGTAAGTTGAGCACTGTAACAAACTGCTCGACTTATGGAGGTGGTCAGCCTAAGGAAGGAACTTCCAGTGAGTACATGTGGTGCATGTCCAGTCTTTGAGGATTAGTTCAGCTTTAAGGTGTTGGTCAATATAAAGAGATAGAAAGCAGGGCATTGTGGTGGGGGCCTGTAGTCCCAGCTACTTGGGAGGCCGAGGCAAGAGAATTGCTTGCTGTGAGCTATGACACTATGGCACTCTACCAAGGGTGACAAAGTGAGACCCTATCTCCAAAAACAAAAAAAATGGAGAGAGAGGTGGTCAACTCTAGAGGTTTTACTGTCTTTTATAATTTATATCTGTAATGATGGCATACTAAAATGACAAGAAAATTTAGTGCTTTATTAAGCATTTCTGTTAACCTTGGTATGCAGTTGGCAACGAAAGCTTTCTAAATGTGATCTGTGAAGATAAAGAATAAGGGGGAAAACCCAACTTGTATAATGTTCATGATTAAAAATATTTGCTTATAAACCAAAAGCTATTCTTTTAGTATGAGAATGGATAGAAATGATATGTGTTAATGAGTTTCACTGAGTAGTAAAACCATTACTTTTTTTTTTTTTTTTTGAGACAGAGTTTGACTTTGTCACCCTGGGTAGAGTGCCATGGCATCATAGCTCACAGCCACTTCAAACTCCTGGGCTCAAGGGATTCACTTGCCACAGCCTCCCGAGTAGCTGGGACTTAACAGGTGCTTGCTACAACGCCTGGCTATTTCTTGGAGACAAAGTCTTACTCTCTTACTCAGGCTGGTCTTTTTTTTTTTTTTTTTTGAGACAGAGCCTCAAGCTGTCCCCCTGGGTAGAGTGCCGTGGCATTACAGCTCACAGCAACCTCCAACTCCTGGGCTCAAGCGAGTCTCCTGCCTCCGCCTCCCAAGTAGCTGGGACCACAGGCGCCCGCCACAACGCCCGGCTATTTTTTGGTTGCAGCCGTCATTGTTGTTTGGTGGGTCCGGGCTGGGGATTCGAACCCGCCACCTTAGGTGTACGTGGGAGCTATAGGCGCCGAGCCCTCAGGCTGGTCTTGAACTCATGACCTCAAGCAATCCATCTGCCTCAGCCTCCAGAGCATTTACCTTTTTATTGACATAATTTACAAGTAGTAAGACAATTAATAAACTGTTTAGAATCTTAGGAAATAATAACTTACTGTTAATTTGTTGAAAGTATCATAAATATTTATATTCTATCAATAAATGATACAAGCACATAAAATAGGCTTTTCATATCTAAGACCCATCAAATGCTTGGGCAAGATGGCTCAGGCCTGTAATCCTAGCTCTCTGGGAGGCCAAGGCAGGTAGATTGCTTGAGTTTAGAAGTTCAAGGGAGGTGCCTGTGGCTCAAAAGGGTAGGGCGCTGATCCCATATGCCGGAGGTGGTGCGTTCAAACCCAGCCTCAGTCAAAAACGACTAAATAAATAAATAAATAGAAATTCAAGACCAGCCTGAGCAAGAGCGAGACCTCTATCTCTATTAAAAATAGAAAAACTAGCCAGGTATAATGGTCTACACCTAAAGTCCTAGCTTCTTAGAAGGAGACAAGAGGATTGTTCAAGAGTTTAAGGTGTTGAAAGCTGTGATACTGTGGCACTCTACCCAGGGGTACGCAGCAAGACTCTGCATCAGAAAAAAAAAAAAGAAAGAAAGAATAAGAGAGAAAGAAAAAAGCATATCAAATGATTTTTTTTTTTGACACTAAGTTTCACTATGTTGCCTTAGGTAGAGTGCCGTGGCATCACAGCTTACAGCAACCTTAAACTCTTGGGCTTAAGTGATTCTCTTGCTTCAGCCTCCCAGTAGCTGGGACTACAGGCACCCACCACAACACCTAGCTACTTTTATGTTATTGTAGTTGTTATTGTGTTTAGCAGGTCTGTGGCGGGTTCGAACCTACCAGCTGTGGTACATATGACCAGCACCCTAACCACTGACCTCTGGCAAACCCCTCATTTTTTTTTTGGAGACAGAGTCTCACTCTGTTCCATTGGGTAGAGTGCTGTGGTATCAGCATAGCTCACAGTTACTTCAGTCTCTTGGGCTTAAGTGATCCTCCTGCCCCAGCCTTCTGAGTAGCTGGGAGTACAGATGTCTGCTGTAATGCCCAACTAGTTTTTCTATTTTTAGTAGTGGCAGGGGTCTCATTCTTGGGTTGATCTCCAACACCAGAGCTCAACCAGTTTTCCTGCCTGGGCTCAGAGTGCTAGGATTACAGGCATGAGCCACCTCGTCTGGCCAAATGATTTTTTTTTTTTTTTAAATCCTCACAGTTACTGAATAATGCTTTTTAAAGAACTGAGAATTTTATAGTTATAAGCAGAAAGCTGATCTCTAAATGAGAATTTTTGTGAGTGTAGGAAGTCTTTATAACAAATTATAGCTAATTGTGGGTCTGGTTCATACAAAAAGTGAATACAAATTTTTATTTTCTTGGAGAAGATATCTGAAATTTAGAATCTCTTCAAGGTTGATTCATTATAGTCCTTTTATGGTGACAAACTTTGGCTGGGCATGGTGGCTCACACTTGTAATCCAAGCCCTCTGGAAGGTGGAGGCTGGTGGATAGCCTGAGCTTGGAAGTTTGAGACCAGCCTAAGCAAAGCAAGACCCTGTCTGTACTAAAAATAGAAAAACTTGGGTTGGCGCCTGTAGCTCAGTGGCTAGGGCACGAGCCACATGCACCAGGGCTGGTCGGTTTGAACCTGTTTGGGCCTGCCAAACAACAGGTACAACAAAAAAATGGCCAGGTGTTGTGGTGGGCATCGGTAGTCCCAGCTACTTGGGAGGCTGAGAGAAGAGAATAATTTTAGCCCAAGAATGGTGAGCTGTGACACCATGGCACTCTACCAAGGATGACAAAGTAAGACTGTCTCAAAAAAAAAAAAAAAAAAATACAAGGCTCGGCGCCTGTGGCTCAAGTGGCTAAGGCGCCAGCCATGGTGGCGGGTTCGAATCCAGCCCCGGCCCGCCAAACAACAATGATGGCTGCAACCAAAAAATAGCTGGGTGTTGTGGCAGGCACCTGTGGTCCCAGCTACTTGGGAGGCTGAGGCAAGAGACTCGCTTGAGCCCAGGAGTTGGAGGTTGCTGTGAGCTGAGATGCCATGGCACTCTACCCAGGGGAACAGCTTGAGGCTCTGCTCAAAAAAAATAAAATAAAATAAAATAAAATACAAATAGAAAAACTAGCTGGGCATGGTGGTGGCCACCTGTAGTTCCAGCTGCTCAAGGCTGAGACAAGAGGATCAGTTGAGCCCAGGAGTCTGAGGTTGCTGTGAACTATCGCATCACAGCACTCAACCCTAGGGCGACTGAGTGAGACTGTCTTACACACACACACAAAAAAAAAGTTAAAAAAATCTAGAAATGTGAAAATTCATGTTGATCCTTACTGTATCATCTTGGCATTAAGTCCGTAATAACCCTTACAGATTAACATAGAGTGTGCTGAGTTTTGTCACATTCATCATTCAAATACTTTCTTATTGCATTAATTACAGTGAACTTTGTGGCAAATTTTCATAATTTTCTTTCACATTTGATGATGGTTATTGAATGCTTCGTACATGCCAGACAGTAAGCTTTGTAACCTCAGTTCTTACAACTTTTTATAAATTTCATTTACATTGGAGGAAAGTGACAGCCTGAGAGGTTAAGTAAGGTGTTCCAGTTGCACAGCTACTAAGTGGGGGAGCCCAGATTCCAATCTGCCTTTTTTTTTTTTTTGACTCCACTCTCATCCTGCTCTGTTTTTAGCATAACGTAGCAAAAATCTCATCAAATGCATGGTAAAGAGTTTTCCTAATGTTCCTCATCTAGTATATTTTATTTTGTGTTTGCTATCAAGATCATGAATCTGTCCTTTGTTTTAACTTCCATAGCTTCCATCGTCTTAACACTCAGTGAGAATAGTGTTTAAACATCTAGGCTAGCCTTTAAATCCAAGTTTGGAGTGTTTTCAGTAAACTTCACTTTGTCACACTCTTAAGTAGCTGCATTATGAGAGTATAGTACTGTTGGAGGAAAATTATGTCTTATTTGGGTTTATAGAAAAGTCTGATGTTTAAAAGAGATATAGTGGCAACATTAACTGACATTTAGGTACCATTTTACAATTTAATAGTGCTTGGAGATGTTAAGGGCACAAAAGTTAGGTAGTGGTACACTTCAATTTGGCATTTAGAATCACTCATTATTGTTTTACATTATGCCTCACTACCTTTCTTATAAATCTGTAATATTACATGCAGCCTGTAACACTAGGTTGTAATATTTCCTTGCCTGCTTGCTTTATTTTATCAATTCAGTTTATCAAAAATCATAAAATGTGGCATGGCAAAAAGAACATACTACATTGAGAATTAAGAGATGTGGATATTAGTTAATACTGATTTTGCCACCAGCTAACTATAACTTTGATCTTTTTCATTTCACCTCTATAGTTTGAAGATTTCCCTTTTCTGCAAAACAAAGGTGTCAGAATCAATGTGTGAATTTTTTTTTTTTTTAAGTAAAATTAGAGGACCATATTTCCTTGGTCATTGGTTCTGAAGTAGCTACTGTAATATTTTGTTTGAGATTGTAGACTTAGCCTCAGAATACTGTTAAATATTTTTCCAGTGGGCGAGAGTCATTTGTTTCAGTCTTTGAAAAGTCTTGCAATGGAAAAGAGTAGTGGTAAAACTAAGGAATTTTTTATTTTGAGACAGAGTCTCAAGCTATCACCGTGGGTACAGTGCCATAGCATGATAGCTCACAGCAACCTCCAGCTCTTGGGCTCAAGTGAGGATTCTCTTGCCTCAGCCTCCCAAGTAGCTGGGACTACAGGCGCCTGTCACAACTCCTGGACAAGGTCTTGCTCTGGCTCATGTTGGTCTCAAACCTGTGAGCTCAGGCAGTCTACCCGCCTCGGCCTCCCAACTGCTGGGATTACAGGCGTGAGCTACTTCGCCCGGCCTTATAAGTGATTTTGTTATAGGCTGAGGACTCCATTCCTATTCCTTTAGATTACTGTTTCCTAACTGGTGACAGATTGGAAACTGAATTAAAAGTTTTAGTAATCTAAGTAGTACTGTGGTTTTAGAAGAGTATTTTTAGATACTCAAAATATTGTGTGGAACCAGGAAATCTAAAGGAGAGAGGGAGGAGAAGGAATGCCCTTAAACTGACCAAATTTAGCTGTTTGTGCATAGTTGTCTTTTTATACTGTTGATCTTCTAGACTAAGTGAATTTGTAGATTAGATCCCCTCACACAAATACTGACTCAGAAAAACTTAGGCATCCAACTGTAGATTGAGAGTTTTATGTCTTAACGCACTTGGATCCATTTCATGAAAGATTTTAGCTTAATAGCAACTAATAATAAGGTGGTGTTACTGAACTACAAAATAGTATTTGTGTTTGATTCTTCTTGCTTAATTATATAACTTGAAAAAATAAAGATGTATATTCAAATGTGATAAAGCCAAAAGAAATTTGCATTAGCATTTATTTTATTTTAGTTATTTTGAGGCTCTGTTTCCTGGGTTATGACGGTAGTGGCATCATTATAACTCACTGTCAGCCTCCTTAAGTAGCTGGGACTATAAGCACATGTTACCACACCTGGCTAATTTTTCTGTTTTTTTGTAGAGATGAAGGTCTTGTTATGTTGCCTGAAGAGATCCTTCTTCCCTGTCTCCCAAAGTGCTGGGATGACCAGCCCGGAGCCACAGTGCCCAGCAGGCAGTAACTTAAAAAGTTTTTCTGTTAAAAGAATGACTTCAACTGTTTAATAGGTGTGTGCATTATAGCCATAAGCAAGTAACCTATTTATTCCCTAATCAAATATCAAACTTGGTTTTATGATATTCTGTTGACTCATATCTGATAGTTGTAGTCAGGTGGGAATGTAATTAATACATTTTTGCTCAGTCTCTTAAATAACTAGGAGGTTAATGTCACTTGTTAACACCATGGTAGGCAAGGATTTAGTGTCAATTATTATGAAACAGATTTTGGCTTTTTTTTTTTTTTTTTTGAGATAGAGTCTCATTTTGTTGCCCTTGGTAGACTGCCATGGCATCATAGCTGACAGCAACCTCTAATTCTTGGGCTTGGGTAACCCTCTTGCCTCAGTTTTTTTCATTTTTGGTAGAGGCAGGGTCTCACTCTTGCTCAGGCTGGTCTCAAACTCCAGAGCTCAAGTGATCCACCTATCTTGGTCTTCCAGAGTGCTAGGATTACAGGCGTGAGCCACTACGCCCAGCTTTGGCAGTTTATTTTTTATCATGTCTGTCTTTGTTCTTAGAAATTTTCTAGTTAAAACAAAAAAAGGATACAGGTGGTGCCTGTGGTTCAGTGAGTAGGGCGCTGGCCCCATATACAAAGGGTGGCGGGTTCAAACCCAGCCCTGGCCAAACTGCAACAACAACAAAAAACAACAAAATAGGCTCATTTAAAACAAAACAAAAAGGGGAAATAGTGCCCCATGAAAGTGAACAATAAGTTGATCTTAGGCATTACTTTGGTGCTAAGAATGAAACTGTGCCTTGACAACATTGAGGTGAAGATTAACAATATTTCAAATCCCTGCCCAAATTTACATAGTTGAATGTATCAGCTAGTATGGTGGGTCTTTTTTGTTTTGTTTTGTTTTGTTTTTTGAGACCAAGTCTCACTTTGTCATCCTCAGTAGAGTGCTGTGGCTTCATAGCTCATAGCAACCTCCAACTCTTGGGCTCAAATGATTCTCTTGCCTTAGCCTCCCAAGGAGCTGGGACTACAGGTGCCCACCACAATGCTGGCCAATTTTAGAGATGAGGTCTCGCTCTGGATGAGACTCATCTCCAACCTGTGAGCTCAGGCAATTCACCACCTTGGCCTCACAGAGTGCTAGCTAGGCTTACAGGCGTGAGCCACTGTACTGGCCCCCATGAACTCATATTAAAAAGGAAAAAAAAAGAGGAAGGTGGAAAGATAGACAATGAAAAGAATAAAGTATACTATATATCTGGCCAAACACCCTTGCCGGGTGGTTGGGAAATGAATATGATTGTGTGATATGCTGGAGTTTGTGTGCTATGATTCCTATTTCTTTGGATTTATGGAATTTATGTATGTATACCTATAGAATCTACTTAAGACACGTTACCTTTTTATTAAAATTATTCCCCTCTCCCCAACAACACACACAGGATCTGGCTTTGTTGCCCAGGGTGGAGTTAGTGGCATGATGATAGCTCACTTTAACCTCAAACTTTTTTTTTGAGACAGAGTCTCAAGCTGTTGCCCTGGGTAGAGTGCTGTGGCATCACAGCTCACAGCAACCCCCAACTCCTGGGCTTGTGAGTCTCTTGCCTCAGCCTCCCAGGTGGCTGGGACTACAGGCGCCTGCCACAACACCTGGCTATTTTTTGGTTGTAGTTGTCATTGTTTGGCAGGCCTAGGCTGGATTTGAGCCCTCCAGCCTTAGCTGCTTGAGCTACAGGTGCTGAGCCAGACTTTTGAGCTCAAGTGATTTTCCCAGCTCAAATTCCAGAGGAGCTAGGACTATACGCACATGCCACCATACCCAGCTTAAATTTTTTGTTAAGATAGGTCTCATCTGATCATTAACTCCTCTTGGCTTCAAGGAATACTCTTGCCTCAGCCTCCTAAGAGCATTAGCTTTGAAGTTTAAACCCAGAGTTTGCTACTTACCATCTGTGTGACCTTAGAGAAGTTATTTTATCTCCCTGAGTTTCAAACTTTTAGTCTCTAAAATGGGTATAATTACTACTACATTGGATTGTGAGGATTAAATTCTATAATATTTGTATTTTAGTAAATTGTCTACAATACAATAAGAGCTCAATAAGTGCTTCTTACACATATTATTTTGAGGAGAAGTGTTTTGTAAGTAGGCTTTTTGTAGAACTGTTTTTAAATAGGTTCTTTAAAGAAATGTACTAAAGGAAAAATCTGTAAGAATGAAACTAATGATCTTTTTAGTCACTAGATTCTGTTTTATATATTGGGCATATTAAACAGAAACAATTATGAATTTTAATCCTTCTGGCTGAACAGCAATAATTGAGTAGTGTTTCAATCTGGAGTTTATACGGCAGTCATTATTATTTCTTTGAGACAGAGTCTCAAGCTGTCACCCTGTGTAGAGTGCAGTGACATCACAGCTCACAACAACCTGCAACTCTTAGGCTTGAGCAGTTCTCTTGCCTCAGCCTCCCAAGTAGGTGAGAATACAGGCACTCACCACAACGCCCAGCTATTTTTTTTTCCCAGTTGTAGTTGTCATTGGTGTTTGGCAGGCCTGGGCTAGATTCGAACCCGCCAGCTCTGGTGTATGTGGCTGGCTCCCTAGCCACTTGAGTTACAGGCACCAAGCCTGCAGTCATTATTGTACTCAATGTTAGGTAAATGTGGATAAATGTCTCCTCCTAAGATGAGACTCTGACACCACGTTGTAATTTAACATTTAAAATACTGAATCAATCAGCTTTACCCCCAGAAACTAGTCATTCATTCTTTTTTGATTTGTAGAAAATAAGTTATATGACTAAACACAGACAAATAAAAATACGTTTATTTTTTAAAAAGAGTCTTGCAGGCTGGGCATGGTGGCTTACGCCTCCAATCCTAGCTCTGGAAGCTCAAGAGGGATGGATTGCTCTGAGCTCAGACCAGCCTGAGCAGAGCAAGACCCTGTCTCCACTAAAACTACCAACCCCCCCCCCAAAAAAAAACAACAAAACTGAGGCAAGAGGATCACTTGAGCCCAAGAATTGGAGGTTGCTGTAAGCTATGATGTCGCCATGGCACTCTATCCAGGGTGACAGCTTGAAACTCTATCTCAAAAAAACAAAAAGAAAAAGAACATTGCATTGTTAATACCCTTTCCTGACATTCATCCTTTATCAGCTTTTTGAAAATTGTTTCCAGGTCTTTCATCTAAAGTAGTACATGTTGACCAAAATCACATCATAATTTATTTCTACAACCCACTTGTAGAAAATAAATTTGATGTATTTTGTATTATCCTTGGAAAAATGAAAACATTTAATGCTATAACCTTTCTAGAATGTTAAGTGCAGGAAGACAAGATGCTTACTTGTTATTCAGTATTCTCAGTCACTGCGAACTAACTGGGTTTAATACAGAAGAAGCTTCCCAAATCTCAATCTAATTGTTTTCTGTTTTTTTTTGTTTTTTTTTTT